>NC_133432.1:16344417-16679417 GCF_011762505.2 Arvicanthis niloticus | reverse complement strand
TCGAGGTCCTGCCTCCTGTCTCTGTCAATAGCCCATTAAATTATACATAGGTCCTGATCAAAGCCCTTAGGATCCAACCACTCCCCAAACATCACCTCTGAACACTGCTGTGATTGAGACCAAGCCTATAGCACGTTAGTCTTTGTCTGGGACATTTCAGATCCAGACCGTTAACACACTCTTTAGAACAGTGGTTCTCAACCTTCCTAATGCTGCAACCCTTTAGAACAGTTCCTCATGTTGTGCTGACCCCCAACCATAAAATTATTTTGTTACTAATTCATAACTGCAATTATGCTACTGTTAGTGAATCGTAATGTGAATACATTGTAACTTTAATTAAAAAAAAACATATATTTAATGATGGCTCTTAAATGCTTTCACCTCCCTTGTAGCACAAAGAAAAGATATGGGGGAAGTGGACCTGTTTAAGAAGGTTCTTTGGAGAAACTCCCTTTGTCTTCATTGTCTGAAAATCGGCAGTTCAGTTCACAGGTCAGCAGTGGCAGCTTGATCCACTCGAAAACACTTGATGGATACACCAGCAGTTCAGTTTGGTAGAGTCAGGATAGCCAACAAGAATCAGCAGCAGTGGCACTTACTAGCAGAGACAACCTGGATACAGCCTCGGCACAAGTCAGCAGGAGGACTCAGAAGTTCTTGGCTGTGCTTCTCTCAGTGAAACAAAGATCAGGGAAGATAGGAGGCCCACAGGTGTTGCACAGCTAGCTCTATTGGCAAGCCTCTGTCACCATCTGTCAAGTCCTTTTTATATGCCCACCAAATAGCATATGTCCTCCCTGGGTCTGGCCTCAGCATATATGTCTGTATCAACTGACATCACTCTGCCAATTAGCCCGAATCCAAGGAAGGAGCAGGAAACTGCAGCACACCACCAGCAGTTTTTTGATGCGTTTCTCTCTATGGAGTCCTGACAAACACAGCTCAACTACACAATGTAAGGCGGACCAATACATGTGGGTTGTTAGCAAAGAATTCTTCATCACGTGTCCTTTCATGGGCTTTCGTTAACAGAGCATCCTTTCACCTGTGTCTGCATCGTCAAAACTTTCCTTCACAAGTCTGCCTTAGCCTTTCACCTGTGTCCACTTCAGCTAAACATTCCTTCACGTGTTTGCCCCAGCAAAACACCATCCAAAGAACCCTTAAGTTTCCACTTCAATAACTGATATACAGGATATCTGAAAAGGGACCCTCATGGTGTCTTGACCCACAGATTGAAAACTGGTAGCTCTATTATATGACACTGAGACCTTGGGAGCATCATTGGTTGCATGTTATTGATAATATATTACCTCTCCAACACTTCATCTTATTACACTACATCACCAACTGATTGGGGAATTTCTCTGTAGGAGATGTGGCTCCTGAGATGTGTCTTTTAGAACAAATAGCTATTTGTGGCTGTTTTTCTTAATTGTTAGATTTTTGAAACATGGAAAGCCAGAGGTGAAACTTCTTCTTACTGTGCTTCTTGTCTGTGCTGGTTCATGTTATGTCAACTTGACACAAGCTAGAGTCAACAGGAAGGCGGGAGCCTCAATAAACAGTAGGTCAGATTGGCCTGTGGGCAAGACTGTGGGATGTTTTCTTGATTAGTGATTGATGTGAGGGGTGACCCAGCTCATTGAGGATGGTGCCACCCCTTGGACAGGTGGTTCTAGATGCTATAAGAAATCAGACGGTGTAAGCCATGTGGAACAAGCCAGCAAGCAGCATTCCCCTATGGCCTCTGCTTCAGTTCTAGCCGGGGCGGCCCCTAAGGATGGACTGACTGTAGGCTGTAAGCTGAAATGAACTCTTTTCTTCCAAGTTGCTTCTGGTCATCGTGTTTTGTCACAGCAGTAGAAACAGTCCCGAAGGCACTGCACACACCCAATATACAAACACATATAGATGAGTCAACACTCCTGAACACAACAAAAGACAATGAGCTATATAAGGACTCACTATCCTGAGGGTACTCTGTAGCTAGGACAGGGAGGGAAGATCCTTCATGAAGATTAAAGACTGAGCTACTGAGAAGGATCTTGCTCTGCAAGTGTGAGGACCTGAGTTCAAATCCCCAGCATCTATATAAAAATTAGGCAAGTCTACAGGTGCCTGTAACTCTAGCACTGGTGGGGCAGAAGCCAGGAGGTCCTAAGAGCTCACTGACTGGGCTGGCCAAGCCAAACAGCATGATCTAGAGCAGTAAAAGATAATCATCTCAAAGGCAGGAATTCGAAGTTATGAAGACATCTGAGATCCTCTTGTGTCCTGTGCATGTGTCTGTGTGTATGTGTGTGTGTCTGTCTGTCTGTCTGTCTGTCTCTGTGTGTGTGTGTGTGTGTGTGTGTGTGTGTGTGTGTGTGTGTGCACGTGCACATACATATATACAAGGGCCAGGAATAATCCCCAGTGACTCTCCACTCTATTCTTCTGAGTGGAAAAAAAAATACATGAAAGAAAACAAAACATATCTCTACAGCTGAATTGCTTTTTTTGTCTGGGCAACTTGGAGATGCAAACACTGTATCTAATTTCATGTTGGTTCTCTCTTTATATTCAATATGACAGTGTGGTTATTGATATATAGCTATCTCCGTTGTCCCAACACCACTGCTGTTTGCTCCATTACTAAAAGTCACCAACATCAATATGTCTTACAAGAGACAGAACCTCACAGGCTCTGTAGAAGCCTCCTGGTTTAGGAGACAGACTCTTGCTTTCATGAATGGGCCTTGTAGAGCTGAGCAGTCTTCCATAGCACTACACCTGAACTCTGTGAGTTCTAACAGCCAAATCGACCCTTTAGTTCCTTCTCAACTGAGCATTTTTCTCATCACACATTCCTGTGTAAGTCACACACTCTGAACATTTGTGGTCTAATGACAGAAGAGGCAGAGAACCACTGAGTTCTGGCTTCTCTTCTCAAACACTATCTTCATAGGTGTCATTTGACTCTTTGTTTGTTTGTTTGTTTGTTTGAGATGGGGTTTCTCTGTATAGCCCTGGCTGTCCTGGAACTCACTCTGTAGACCAGGCTGGCCTCGAACTCAGAAATCCACCAGCCTCTGCCTCCCAAGTGCTGGGATTAAAGGCATGTGCCACACCACCATCTTCAGTAAAGTACGTGGCACCTTGCTTGCATGAGAATCACCCTGGCTGGATGGCCAGCTGGACCCACCGGTCTCATTTTTGGCTTGCCATACTCCTGCAGGTGGGATGCAATGATAAATCCCTGCATGTTTGTGGTAAGATTCCTCCCATCTCTCTTCCTGTCCACCCCCTTTTTTGTCTTTGTTTCTGATAATTTCTCCTCACTCACCCCTGACCTCTCCGTGCTAGCTGTCAGGGCAATACTTTCAAGGGGGCCTCAGCAATCCTCACACATTGCTCTGAGTCTTTCCAGCCTCTGCCTGGGCTTCTGTTCCAAGACAACTCCCAAACCCTTAGTTTTGTAGAGCAGTGACACCCCCACTTTCTTGTGCTAAAATGTTTGGGTTTTTTATTGCTTCTAAATAATCTTCCAAATCAGAGAAAACTCTCATTGCACTGTGCCATCATTTCTGGGAATGCCTTCAGTGCTTGCCTGTGGCTCAGGGTCTTTAGTGGAGCGGTTGTGCAGAGCTGAAGTCGTCTGACCTTTGCCAGCAGGTTTGTGCTCTCACCCGCTTGGGCTGGAATGGACAAGCTTTCGTGTTCTTAGCTACCCTGTGAAGAATTCTCCATGTGTCAATAGGAAATGAGATCTTTGGACACCATGGGGGAGGACTTGCCAACAGCATTCTCAATTCAGACCTGGCTGGGCGCAGGGCTGGGAGTGATGCTTGGAGGAAGATGTGTTGGTTTGAGCATCTGCTGCTTGTGAATAAGAAGCAAACAGAAGAACCCTGGGATGAGAGGAAAACACTATGAGGTAACTAGAGTCTACAGGTGGGTGTCCCACAGGGTGCTATCTGCAGAGCTTGCCCTCCCTCCATGCTGGCCAGGATGTAGGTTACTCCTGTATTATAAGAAGATGTGGAGTGTAAAGGAAGCTTTTCCTAAGATTCTGTCACCAGAACTTACAGGGGAAAACAGATGCCCATGCAGATTGGGCAATTAGAAGACAGTTAAATGAAGGAGCCCTTTACAAAACAGAGATAATATTTAATATGGACCATATAAAGAAAGGAGGGTAGAAGGAGAGAGAAGAGGAGAGAAAGGGGAACGGAGAAGGAAGGGGGAAGGGAGAAGGAATAGGAAGGGAAGGGAGGGAGGGAAAGGAAGGGGAAGGAAGGGGAGGAGAAGGAAGGGGAGAGAAGTTCTAGGGGCAGGGCTCAATAGTACAGCACCAGCTTAGTATACATATAATCTAATATTAATACACACACACAAAGATAATTTTTTAAATTTTATTTTAAGTTGCAGCCTCAGAGTACTTAATGCAGACTACAGCTGCTAGTATGGCTACCACCACAGTGTTTAAAAATGCTTAAAAACTGGTATTCACAATAATAAATTGGACTCTCAAGAAAGAGTCAACAAAGATCTTCTGAAGGAAGAGTGTGCATGCATTCTAAAGGAACTTGTCCTTAAAATACTTCCCCACCCCCATCCTGCTCAAGTAAGCAATGTCTCAGTGACTCATGTGAGTCCGTTGTCTGGGTGGTGGAATGAAGACCTTAGGCATCTCTTAAGCATTGAGAGGAAAGGCAGAGGAAGTTTCTAGAATCAGAACACACTGGTTCCACTAAGGGGATGTCTCTCAGAAGCTGTAACCTTTGATGGGGAAACAGTATTTCCAGTGAGTTAGAAAAAAAAGGGAACTGGGGGGTTGACAGTGCCCAGCCCCTAGGCCTCTTCCTGACTCATTCTCTCAGCTTTGTGTCTTCAGGACACAAACAGGGCCCCAGAGGACACAAAACTGGAAACTAGCGCCTCATTCAGGAAGGCCAGCCTCTCAGGGCACAGAGAGCACTCCCTCTGAGTGGAGAGACCACTGCCAACACAAGATAAACACAGTGGCCAGGAAGGCAGAGACAACTCTACCTGAATCCTTAGCTGTAGGACTGCATCAGAGGATGCACAGGGCATGTGTCAGGTCAGTGAGCACAGGTCAGCTGCACTTAGAGCTTCACCCACTCAGAACTGTGACCTCTCCTAGTGTGCAAAGGCCCTGCTTGTCCTCTACCTCACAGCATTGAGAAGAGGCTATAAAGCCCTGGATGGCAGGGCCATGCCTGCTAATCCTTTATCCCAGTTTTACTGTCAGATAGATCCTTCTATAAGATGGGGAGTGAGGGTGGGAAGGAAAGGGAAAAGTGGCCATTAAATTCTCAGCATGGAAAGGGAAGGGGTTGTTCCAGAAAACAGAAAATCAAGATCCAAGATTGACACTTACTAAAATGTTATTTTGTTTCTTTGTTTCTGTGTTTGTTACTGTAGCCAGCTCACACCCTAGGAGGCCTTCCAGAATTCAGATTGGGAAGAACACTGCACTTGTGACACCCTGTCTGTTAAACAGTCTGGATCATTTATAAACATCCAGTGGGGACAATTGTGGATCTTCCCCTCCCTCCCTCCTCCCATCCCTTCCTCCCTCTCTCTATGTGTGTCTGTGTCTGTCTGCCTGCCTCTCTCTACTTCTCAGTTGAAAAATGAAGTTAAATTTAATAAGCTCAAGTTACATATCACATCATATACCATAGAAAACAAAATATTTCTATTTTAGAATTAGATATCTATAGGAAGGGTCACGAAAATAGCAAAAGTGTTAACAGTACAGGGCTGGGACAATGAGAGAAAATGTTTTCTTTTCCTTTTCATGGATACCACAGTGACATTCTGAAAGGACTTTCACATTGAGCTATGTGCACTTGTGTGTCTCTGGTGGCAGGGGGTGGGGTGGAGATTGTGGGGGTTGGGGGGAGGTCTTACTTGAATCCAGATGTCTGCAGAGGTTAGACCAGACAGATCTTCCTGGAACTAGAATCACAGATGGTTGCGAGCCACCAAATGGGTGCTGGAAACGGAATCTAGGACCTCTGAAAGAACAGACAGTGCTCCTAACTGCTGAGCCATCCCTCCAATCCTGAGACTAAACAATTTTGACAATAAACATATCTTGATTTTACAACTTAAATTATACACACAAACAAATGAAAAGACCAGGCTTGGCCTCAAACTCACAAAGATCCAATTGCCTCTGACTCCTGAGTGCCAGGATCAAAGGTGTGTGCCACCACCATTGGGCTCCAGATGGTAATCCTAATGCAGTGTCTGTCAACACCAGATCTTCTGACATCCAGGTCTCCCTAAACACTAGGGGGCGCCTTCTAAACCCCTAAACTCCAAAGAGGGTTTTAAATAAGTCTGTGTTGTTTATGTCATGATTTAGCAGCGTGTCTTCCCTCCAAACAAGGATTTCACACTGAGGGTTTTGACAAACTTTTCCAAATGTCCTAACTATGGTTTTCAAAGATGCTAAGAATCCAGCCCACATATTGAGTAATTACATTTGTTAATGCATGATAACAACTTCAGCCAGGCGTGACCTTAACTGCTAAGCTTTCTATCACCCCAATCAAGATAATTATTCTCTCACTCAATAAAAGGCTCAAATTATGCAAACACATTAGAAGTGAAGCATAGGAGTGAAAACGGGAGGGGGCGTGGAGAGTTGTACCATTTCCTTCTTAACATGTTCTTTTAGGAACCCCTTGTGCCTGAGCTAAACTCTGTGACATTTCTTGAGAGACTGTTAAGTTTTGTGTTTTATTTTTTTGTTTAGATTTCTTTATTTGAATTTTATGTGTGTCGGTGTTTCCCCTGCATTATGTAAATCACATGAGTGCAGTTCCCACAGAGGCCAGAAGAGGGCGCTGGGTTCCCCCGGCACTTGGCATTAAAAGTGGTCGGGAGCTCCCAGTTCCTAGTTTTGTGTGCTATTAGTGAGTCACGCAAAGGATTTAGGACATTTCTGTCAGCATTTTTAACAAAACGAAATGGACTTTCTCATTTCAACTCTGATATCCAAATAAGTAGTTAATCTTAACTCTGGACAACCATACTTGGGAAAATGGAAGTCTAAATCAGAACTTCCCACAATTCCATGGCTCAGGTACTGGGTCAGGATCTACTCTGGTTCATTTCATTTTCAAAAGAAATTGCCTCTCTATCAACTTGGGGGCCCTCAATCCTTGGATGTACCTTTTCTATATTTCACTTGACTATGAGAGCTGTGTGGTGTCTAGTGTTCAGCTATAAACACTTACATTGTGAATGTTATTTTACTCGGATGGGGTTGAGATTCTTAGTAAGGTAACTTCTCATGTCTCAGTTGCATCTGTGTGGAGAATGAACAAACATGGTAGTGGTTATTCATGGCCCCATCGGAGGTAATCCTTCTTTAAACGTTAGCTCTCTTGCCCCAAGGTTGTGTCCTGTCAACACTGAACCCAGTGCCTGCTCCTAACGTGGAGTTGAGAGGGATTTACAAGCTAAGTTGTACAAGCATGAGAAATGTAAAGCCAAAATCTTAGATTTGCTTTGCAGATTAGGAAGGAAGTGGTATTTCCTGTACCTGTGGATCAGAAGAAGGGCTTAGCAAATGGAGTCCCCAGGCTGGAGACTGTGCTTGTGTCAGAAGTTGGTCTTGGCATTCATAACAAACCCAATCCCAGGAGCTTTCTCTTTTCTTGGAAGAAGGGTGTCAGAATAGACAAGTGGGTGGCATAGAGTTTAGAAAGTTGTACATGACTGCATAGAAGTCACAGACTACACAAAGGATATTCTGTAAGTGGCTTCCTCCATGACTGTCCTCCCGAACCCTTTCCTGCCCTCACCTACTTTCTGCCTTCTTCCTCCTGTACTTCCTGTCTTCTTCCTGTACTTTCTGTCTTCCTCCTCTGTTTCCTGTTCTCTTGCTCTGTTTCCCGTCCTGCTCTACTTCCTAACATCCTCCTTTTCTTCCTGCCTTTCTCCTGTACTTTCTCCCCCCCTCCTCCATTTCCTGTCCTTTTTAAATTCCTGCACTTCTTTTATTTCTCAAATTCTTCCTCTACTTCCTATCCTCTTCCTTTACTTCCTGCTGAAGGAATCTCAGGCTTCAGCCTAAACATTAACTTCTTCAGAGACAGGTTCCGGGAGGAGCACATTCCAAAGACACACATATACATTCCAAGAGAAGGGCCCAAGATAAGGGGTTTAAAAGGTTATCAGGAAGCTGGGCCCTTAAAGCAATACACCTGGGTAAACAGGAGCTATGGTATAACACTCATTGTCATAAGATAATGTTTCCAAGAAACCGGGCGTGGGAGTGGCCATTTGAGGTCAGCCTTTAGGGTTAACATTGTCTAAAAGGTGATAGTAAAACTGCTCTCGTAAACCCTGTAAAAAATGGTATAAAAACTGCTCTTAGCTTTAGCTCGGGGTTCCTCTAGCCTGCATGTGGGGGAACCCCAGTGCACTGGTATCAGTAAACCTCTTGCTTTTGCATCAAACCCCCTATCTGTGTTTCTGTGGGAGCATGTCCCCCGGTTTGGATCTTAGGGTCCAACACTGCTCCTGATTACTTCCTGTCTCTTCCTCCTTCTCCTTCTTTTTCTTCTTCCTCCTCCTCCTCTTCTTCTTCATCTTCCTCCTCCTCCTTCTCTACTTCCTGACCTCTTTCTCTGCAGAGACTCAGTCCACACAGCTTCCTCTTATCTGAGTGTTTCCAAAGCATCATCTGGCAACCCTTCCATAAACTATAACTGACAATTACTAGCAGGCTGTGTGAACCTGTGCAGGAGAGGCCAAGGTCTGTGCTAGCAAAATAGATCCTGTTTTTAACAGCACCTGAGATGTGTTTTCTTCATTTGTAAAATGGAGCTAGGTAGAATGATGACCAAGATGACTGCCAACAAGGGAAGTCTCTGACCCTAATGTTCACACCTGGCGTTTAGGCCAAGGCAACCAGGCATCAGATACAGTATAAAGTACGGATAAACGTCTTTTGTTATATTTTCAGACACATAGAAAAGATTACCTGGAACCACATTTTAAATTTGAAGCTGCTCCATCTTGCTGTAGGAAACTATCTCAACATGCTCAAAGCCTTCATACCTTTTACATGTAGGAAAATGGCTACATAGGTGTCTTAGTCACTGTTCTATTGCTGTGAAGAGACACTGTGACCAAAGGAGCACTTATAAATGAAGGCATTTAATTGGAGGCTTGCTTACAGCCTATGAGGTTTAGTCCGTGATCACTATGGTAGGGAGCATGTCAACACACAGGGCACTGGAGCAGTAGCTAAGAGCTGTATCCTAATGAGCAGGTTGAGAGAGAGAGAGAGAGAGAGAGAGAGACAGAGAGAGAGACAGAGACAGAGACAGAGACAGACAGAGAGAGACAGCGACAGAGACAGAGAGAGGCTGGCATGGAACCAGAAACCTCAAAGTCCCCCCACCCCACCCCCACCAATGACGTATAACAAGGTCACCCATCCTAATCCTTCTAATCCTTCCAAAAAGTTCCCTCCCTAGTGACTAGGCATTTGAATGTATGAACCTATGGGGGTCATTCTTATTCAAACTACCACAGTAGGCTATGAAAAAAAAAAAGAAAAAAAGAAAAAAAGAAAGCCCTGTGGGTTAGCATCATGAGATCATGAATGGCCACTTGAGAACTGGCTAATATCTCAGTTACTCTAAACTTCAGAGAAGAAAGTAACTTTATGGTGAGATATTTCACGTGGTATTTCCAATAGCCTAGACACAGAGCCTTGTTTACCTGAACCTCAAACTTAACTGGTGCCTTACATTTTATCTGTTCAGAATTGAACGGAAAGGAGTTACAAAGATGCTGAGCTTGGTAAGTGCTGCTTCCCATTTGCTCTTTGAACAATCTCATAAGCTTAATTTCTCAGTTCACGTCGTGATAGAACACAACAACAAGCACACTTCCATTTCTGTAATGAAGTTTTTACAGGAGCTGGCAAGATGGCTCAACTTGGGAATAGTGCTTGAGACCAGAGTTTAGTCCCCAGGACATACATAATGAAAGAAAAGGAGCACCTTCTGCAAGCAATGCCCTGCCTTCCACACATTCACTGTGGTGCACACCCCAGTCCTCATAATAATAAATCATGGAAATAGTGGGAAATATTAACGGAAGAAAATCTCTCTCACACATCATTCATATTCGAGAAATGTTTTTAAAGCAGTTTTCTAGGGGAAATGATTTAATGTAATGGACACACATATAAGATGCTAATAAATAAATAAATAAACATAAACATATATAATATACATAAATCTGGTCCTGGATTAGAAATAATGGCCAACTGGTATTGAAAATCTTTAAATTCACATTGCTGGAAGAAATATGACAGCCCTGGCAAGTAGTAGAATGCCATAGGGGACAGACCACCAATGTGTTAGCAATCAGTTGGCTCTGTATAGGTATCATTATAAAAATAAATATCCACACAGTAATTTATAGGATATCGGTGACTAAAAAGCAAGGTGCATATAAAATAGGTGGTATTAACGTGAACTTTCATCTTACATGCACAGGTAGAATATATCAAACAACAAAAACAAAAGTATAAATTTTGAATCAATTTCCTCCCAGAGAATGAGATGAGCTACATGTGTGGATTGCATCTAGAGAAAAATGATACTTCAGTACAACTCAGTAGAGATGCAAATAACTCTAATAAGATCCCAAGTTGATGAGACTATCGAGTCAGAAGGAAATAAAATATCCCCCATGGAAGACTCAGGTGTAGGAACAGTTAATGCCCAGCAGGTGGCGCTGTTTGGGGGGGCACTTACAAAAACCTTTAGGAGGTGGAGTCTTGCTGAAGGAAGTACATCACTTCACTGGGGGTGGGGTCTGAGAATTTGCCTTGCCTCACTTCCTGTTCTCTTTTTGCTTCCTGTGTAAGAATAAATATGTAATTATCTAGTCTCCTGCTCCTGCCTTGGCTTCCCCACCAGGAAATAAAACTTCCTGGAATTGCTTTTGGTCATGACTTTTCATCACAGCAACAGAGAAGTAACAAACATCATACAGAAACAAAAAACTACAAACATCTTGTTAGCAATTAGTATAGACCAAACGATGGGAGAAAGCAGAAGCAATTTTAGCAAACTCAGCTTACCGGAGAACTTATTATATAAAATTTCTATTAGTGTCTGAAGCAGGAAAACACTGCAGAAGTAAGAAATATCAATAAAACGTAAACCGAACAAAATAACGTAAAAATTTCCGGGCTTCTTGTTTGTTGCTATTTGTGTTGAGGAAAATACCAGAATGGGAGACTTACGTTCATTTCTTTACTTCAATGTATTTGTTTGTATTTATTTGGTTGCCTGAAGGTAACAACTCCAGTATCCCTCGGGGACTCGCTATTTCTAGCTCACACTGAAGGTGAGAAGTGACTGCTCGCTTTAAGATTGGAATTTGGGTTGCATGGATCCATAAGAATTTTTAAATTTTCCCCCTTATTTGGAGGGGATAGCTTAGATGGCATGGCATGCAGAAATCAAAGGCCGACTTATGGAATCAAAGTCTGCCCATCAGCGCTTGGGGGCAAGCGCCTGTGAGCCCTACCATCAGCCCCAAGGATTTTAAAGCAAGTTGCTTTTAGGAAGAAGCTGGCAGGCATGGCTCAGCTTGCTGGGGCTGATGCTGACAATATCTGATCAGGTGGATCGATCAGAAGGAAAACAATGTTATGATGGCAACGGGTATAACATTACTGTGTGTTTGTCAGTCCAGCCTTACTTCCCTGCCTCTGTGACCCTTTCCTTCCTCCCTTTCTTTTAATCTTTCTCCCTCTGCTTCTTTCTTTCTTTCTGTCGACACACTAACCCTGGCCTCTAGGGATATCCTTTATTCAGAAAGTGCCATTTAATCTAAAGGCCCAGGCGCAGTGTTTCCAGCCTTGCCTCTGAAATTCGTAACACGAGGTGATGGAAAGACTCCCCTGCAGCCTTCTGCACAAGTGGGTTTTGCAAGATGTTTCTTGCCCCATTTCTGACATCTGCCCTTTAACTGATTTCTCTCTCTCTCTCTCTCTCTCTCTCTCTCTCTCTCTCTCTCTCTCTCTCTCTCTCTTTCCTCTCTTTAATCCCTTTCACTTAGGGACAGACAACAATTAGCTCAAAGACTCAGGCAGGCTTGGTCAAGCTTGAGCTCACAAAGGAGTCATCCTGAATGGAATTCTCTATGTGCAACACCAACCACCCCCCCACCCCCCACACACACTGATGTTACCATGAAATAATTGTCATCCACCATTTCCAAATAGAGCCAAGATCTTGGCTCATTTTGAAGTGAGCTCTAGATTTTCTCCTCTCTACCCCACTTCTGCTCTCTCTCCCCTTCCCTTCCCTTCCCAGTTTTGTTCCCCTCTTCTCTCTCCTCTCCCTCTCTCTCCTCTCCACATCTCTCACTGTTAACATTATGGTAGAATAAGCAGATTGTGACCCTGTAAGCTGAAGGCAGCACTGGAGTGAACAGGGGTTGATATCTCCATCCTAGGACCCCAGGAAGGACATCTGTAGCAACTCCTCTGAGATAGCTGTTCCTCTGCTCTGCAGGACTAACTCCTACTCCTATGTCATCCAGACCCAGTGCTACCTCTTCTAGGAAAACTTTCTGCCTGTCACTTCAAGTCTTCAACTTGCCTCACCCTTCTTCTCTTAGCTTATGATATCAGTGTTGACGTATAGACTTCAGCTACGGAAACCTAACTAAAAAATAACTTAAAAAGAATAAAGAACATGGTATTAGTTGCATGGTTGAAAGGCATGGTGTGTTGGTCTCAGGTTGTGCTTGATCAAGTGTGTTGGTCTCAGGTTGTGCTTGATCAAGGTGTCACTGGGGGACTCAACATCCCCTTTACAGTCCCTTGTTCTTATACATAACAGACTCAGTGTCTCAGTGGAGAATTCGAAGATGATTTATTTGGACTTGCAAGGACAAAACAAAAAAGGTATTGGGGAGACTGGCTCAGTGGGTTAAGTTCCCCCAATGCAAACACAAGGAACTGAGTTCAGATCCCCAGAGGTCACTCAAAGCCAGACTTAAGTTTGTTCAAATGAGGTAGGAGGTGAGACAGGAGGATTCTCCAAAAGCTCACCAATCACTTAGCCTGGCATTCATGGTAGGGAACAAAAGAAAAGATTCTGTCTCATGGTGGGAAATGAGAACTGGTGCTAACCAGAGGTTATCCTCAGATCTCCACATACCCTGTGGTCTACATGTGCCTAGACCCACTCATGGGAGCATGTATGCACATGAACACACACACACACAGTTAAAGAGAGAGAGAAAAAAACAGAGCAAGAAGCTAAAAAGGAGAGAGCTGAAAGGAGGAAGGAAAGAGAGCATCTGGATTTTTGAGTTTGAACTCCCAAAGATGAGCAAGCTTTAGTCCTATGGGTCTGCAGCTACCCGAGGGGGGCCCTGCTGCAGTACTTAAGCACAATCCTTATTAATGGGATACTTAATCCCCCCATCTTCTTATCAAGACTTCAGGTGGTAGTCCTTCCCTCCCTCCAGGAAGCCTTGGGGGAGGAAGTCAGCTACAGAAAGAGAGTGCAGAAGAGACCTGTTGATGCTCACTCAGTGAAAGGAGCAGACATTAGTCTCCCGTCATGCCCCTCTGCTGGCAATATGGTCCTTGGGTAATAAAGGGTGGGTCTGATACAAAGTCAGTAAGCATAATTTGCCTCACCTGAGTCTGGGTCTTTGTATAATTGACTGTGCTGTTTGACATTGTCTGTGGACCTGACCAAAGAACATGGCTGTCATTAGACAGCTGCCTCCTCCCCTCCTCCCCTCCCTCCCCCTCCTCCTCTCACCCTCCTCCTCTTCCCTCCTCCTCTCCCTCCCCCTCCTCCTCTCCCCCTCTCCCCCTCCTCCTCTCCCCCCTCCTCTCCCCCCTCCTCCTTCTCCTCCTCCTCCTTCTTGAGGATAGATGAGCAACAGAATAAGTTGTTCTTACTAAGGAGAACATTCTCCTTGTAACTGTTATTTTCTTTGCCAGGAAAGAAGAAATTGTGGAAACACTGCCAAATCTAGCATGCAGTGGGATGAATCCCACCAAGTCATCAGAATTACTGATGGGGATGTTCTGCTGATAACTTTGCACCTTTTTGGGTTGTTTTTGGCAAAGCATGAGTTGTAAAATTATAAGAATCTAGGCAGCCCTGGGGGTGTGTGTGCATGTGCATGTGTATGTTTGTGTCCATGTGTGTGTGTGTGTGCATGAATGTGCAAGTGTGCGACTGTGTATCTGTATGAGTGGGACGTGTGGGGGTGTGTGTATTTCTCTATTTTTATAACTTCCCCCTCTGTGCCAGCATGTACCACTTCTTCCTACAAAGCAGCTGCAAATGTCAAAGCCAATGTTCTGATTATTTGTGAATCGTCAGAGAATGATCATTAACTCTCTCGCATGCTTTAATTTCCTGAAATCTACTGAGCCATGTGTACTCGAGACTTGAATGTCACACTAAGGTCATTTACATACGACCTCCAGCAACCCGGTTGGTCGAACTGTGGAAGATCCTTTCTCTGAGCAGCTGTCACTCCAGGAGGTACAGTCTGTGAGAACCAGATCCCGCAGCCAGCTTCCATGCAGAAGTATTAGCCCCTGCTGGGCTCTCAGTACCTCCTGTCTGTTTGTTTGTTGCACATACTAATGATTGACCTGGTTTCTACTCTCCCCATGGTACTATTCTTAATGTCAGTGTCGGGTTCTTACAGCATGTCTTTCCAAACATCCTTCCTGTTTGAAATGGCATCCCCCCCCCCCATCTTATCCTCTGAGGTTCAGGTCAAGACCTGCATGGACATGCCAGAGCATCTTTGTTTGAATGTGAAAGAAAAATCAGACAGAATTCGTTCAGTGCAAGAACACAGCTTATGAACTGTATTGGGGAGAGACCACTTAGTAGACAGAGCCTGGACCAGGGTGCTATTGTTTCATAATCTCTCCTCTATGCTCCTGTTTGACTGAGCCTATCTTGGGCTTAATCCCTCCAGCTTCATAAAGCATCACTTCAGATACAGATATTCTCTGTGCCCTCGGCCAGGCTCTATGCACAGAACAAAATAGAGTTCTGTCCCCATCACTTTGGCCAACAACTAGAAAGCAGAGACACTAGAAAATAGGGACTTCTGAAAGCACAGAACCAATTTGTGTCAAGGAGAGGAGACCACAATGGTAATTACCCTACATCTGCTAGCTGAGTGAGTCAATTATGTCAAACGCATACCCTGATCAGGTAAAATTAGTCAAATGAGAAGAAATAAATATAAATGAAATGCTTTGTGTTCCTGTGAGAGGGAGACAATTGGTTGATTAACTCATTTGTCATTTTCCTACCAGTTTATGATCAATCATGAAAATTCATTTGTACCGTGTTTTGTCTTTATAGAGAGCTTTTACACAGACTCACGAAATTCACACTAAAGATGCAAACCGCATCTGTGTTCTTCTGGCTGTGGCATGGTGATAGATTTAGAGATGCAGACCTGGGTGTGAATATTGCCCTAGTCACACCATGTGGAGCATCATGGGAAGTTTCTAAGATCCAGGTGCTCTGTGTGTTATCTGCTGCTCTATAGAGGCAACTGTAATTGTTTCCACTCCAGATGTGCCAGAGGACACCATGGTACAGGCAGAGCAGCAGGCACAGGACTTGACACAAGATCCATAATCCCTAAGGAACAGTGATAAAGCTGTGTCAAGGCTTCAGACAGCAATGTTGTGCCTCACAGTCTGACAGATCACAAGTCAGGCCTCGGTCTCACTGAGCTAGATTCCCAGTGTCTGCAGGGTGGTGTTCTCGTCTGCTAGGCCTGCTCTGCCATGATGGACTCCATTCTCCGTAAACCACAAGCCTTCACTGACATTGCAACCATCGTCCTCAGGCTTCCCACATAGAGAGAACACCAGCACCTCTCCAGAAATCCCCTAGGCTTTCAGTACCAGTTCAGATCTGCTGAGGCATCAGGGCTGAAGTAATACTAGGTGTTTCTCGTATGAGACAGCCATTGTCAGACCAATTAGGCTATATCCCTTAAGCAGATCTAACAAAGACTCTCAGTGAGTCATTTATTGCTCTGGTCCTTTGGGGAAAACCCAACTGGCACAGATTTACCATTTGGTTTCAGTAGTATTAGAGGTCTGAGCTCAGTTTGTTGGAGCCACAACCCCATTTATTCAAGGTGAGGAAGACTACACTGAGTTCTCTCTCCCCCTCCTCTCTCCTTCCCTCTTTCTCTCCCTCTCTCTCTTCCTGCCCCCATCTCTCTCTTAATCCCTCTCTTATCTTCCTCAACCCTTTCATTCCGGCTAGGAGATGATGTCTCTTTGCTTTTTCCTTGGTTGGTGTCACGCCGTTAAGCCAAATGTACATTTTGCCCTTTCAAGACTTCGGCTCAGCCTGCGCTCCAAAATCTCTGCAGATGGATGACCGGCGCTGGGAGTCAAGACGATGGCTTAAAATGAGACCCTCTTGCCATTAGGCCAGGCAAGACAAATGACATCAGTCCATGGCCACCAGTCAACGGGGTCATTAGCATTTCTTTTATTTGAGAAATATGACAGGTACTTCCCTCAAGGCATTTCCTTTGTGACATCCCTTCAAGTCCTTGCTCAGCTGCCTGGAACCAGAGCAGAGAGGGACCAGTGAGTGACTGCTGTTGCACTGCAAAGGGCACAGTGGCCGGGTTAGATTAAACACTTCATTTGGCACTAAAAGCCCCTCAGATGCTGTGCTGAAGATTTTATCCTGGCTGAAATGGTCTTAGAATTTAGATTATTGGGTTTCCTGTCGCTTGCTAAAAGTCAACTTACATGTGACTCAATTTTAGCTTTGAGCACCTATCCCCTAGAAAGCAGTTGTTTTAGTACTTTACTCTTCCATCTAGCCATCCATCAGTACATGCGGACAACTGTCATAGCAGCAGGCCCCATCCACACTCCTGGGCTTGCCACTGCTCTGCTGGATACTGAGATGCTAACCCCAAAGCACTCATGAATCAAGCATGCTTTGCATGGCTCATTACAGTATCCCAGAGGCATGGGCAGGGGTGAGCTTAGGGGTGGTCTTAACTACTTTTCTTAGTGCTGTGACCAAATAAATACCTGAAAAGAAGTGACTCAGGGTAAGTAGGATTGATTGAGGCTCACGGTTTGAAGGTGCAGTCCATGACGGAAGGAAGGCATGGTGGCAGGAGCGACCACCTACTATGGCAGTGGGAGCAAGAGACTGCTTGCTCACATGTTTATAGATCAGGAAACAGAGAGAAGGAAGTGCCAGTTGGCTTTAGTTTGTTCTCTGTTGCCTGAAGCACCTAGTGGAATTAAGGGTTTATTTCAGCTTATGAGATACAATGAAGCCAAGGCAGGAATTCAAGGCAGGAGCTTGTAGCAGAAACTACGGGGAAACAATGCTTTCTGGCTTGCTCCCATGGGCTTCTTCAGCCTGCTTTCTTTCTTATAGAGCCCAAAGCCCACCTGCCCAGAGATGGAATCAGTTACAGTAGGCTGGGCTCTCCCACATTAATAATTAAGAAAATGCCCCCACAGGTGTGCCCTACATGCCAACTGAATGGAGGCAACTTCCCCAATTCAGATTCCCCTTTCCCAGGTGACTCTTATGTTTGCATCAAGTAGAGAACAGAGATTTTCTACGACACCAATGCCTGACCTACTCACATCCCCTTTCCTCCTTTATTTAGCCTGGGGCTTGTGCATGGAACAAATAGTACCATTCCCATTCATGGTGGATTTTTTCCCTCCTCAGTTAAGCTCCTCTCAGAAGCCTTTATTGCAGAAGATCCTATTCATATATCTTAGCCCCTACTTCTTTCTTTGGGGCATATGGAGACCCTGGTCTTAAGAAAAGCTCACAAATGAAGCAGTTCATCATACACTCAGTCACGTTCATATAGTAAGTACAAAAATCACAGACACAAGGACAGAGTGTGGACAGGAGACACAGCCTCAGCTCGAGAGAGCCTTGGACAGGTTTTCACAGGAAGTGATATTGAAACTCACTTCAGGAAGTGCAGGAAGACAGACCAGCTACAGGAGTCAGGGAGGAGATCCATGACTAAGGAAATCATGGGCAATATGTCTAACTTGTAAAATGCAAGGAGTACTGGGTATGTGGTAAGGGGCTTGTGGATGGAACTTAGGACTTGGAGATGGGTGAGACACGGCAGGGTTGATGCTGGAGAAGTCAGCCAGGCCATGGGTCTGGTCCAGATAAGCCAAATGCACCTGGTGCTAAGCAGGCGTCATGCCCATGTTGCATAAAGAGGTCAAGAGTGCTATGTAGTGAACAGTGTGAGGATCTGTTATGAAAAAATAGCAGGGGGCCATCATTACCCAACGTTCTTCAGGTCCTGCTAAACAGTGCTGAATCCTATTAAGAAAAAAAAAAAAAATCCTGGTCAAGAGAACAGAATCTCTGGCTTGGATGGAGAACTGACATTCCAGTTAGGGCTGGTCAGTTACTTGGCCAAGAGACCACCCCTGGGAAAGCAAGCTCATCTTAAACCATCTTAAAGAGATGGATGGAATCATTAATCTTTTAATGAGATGCTCTATTTCTCCTTCCCAGAATCCCCACCTCTATCTAACACAGTGGCATACCACCTTGCAGGAAGTGGAGTCCTAAATCAGGAAAGTGTATCTTCTCCTTAGACATTTCCCTAACACCTTTGGGCTTCCCCAAATTCTGAGCTTTCTGACTCCCCTCACTTAGTGGCTTCTTGCCCTCCGAGTATCTGACACTAACCTCCTTGCCAGCTTAACTCTCAGGGCTTTCTTTCCTTCTGCCCTCTATCCGCCTCCAGGCAGATGCTAAGATTACATCTTGCCTGCTCTGGGGTTTTTCTTTTAAGCTTTAATAAAATTGCCCTTTAGCTGCAGTCTGGTTACAAACTCTCCTACAGTTCTGTGTGCCCCCTTCACCCATTCATTCCTCGCTAATCTTTAATCATTTCTTCCATTGCCTGCACTGAGCTACAACCTGGCAACACAGGATGAGCAGAAGTCCATCGGTTTTCTCGGTTATGGAGAAAACTGATGGGTATTGAGTGGTTCACAAATAGGAGAGGCACATGGAGGAATTTATGAGGTCCCAAACAGAGTGAATTTATCTTGTCTGTCAACATGACCACACCTGGAATTAACTAAATCCCCTGGGCACCCCTGTGAGGGATTTTTACTTAATTAGATTATTTGAGCTGGGAAGACCCATCTTAAGTCTAAGACACACCTTATGGTGGCAGCCTATATAAAGGACTTGGAAGAAGAAATTGTTTGCTCTTTGCTTGCTTGCTCTGGCTGTCATGAGAAAGGCCACTCCTTCACTGGCATTAGAGCTTGCTTCTTAGAGAGTCCATTGTATACTGAAGATCAGCTGAGATAGTCAGCCTTGTGGACGGAACTACTGGGTTCTTACATTTTTTAATTGGGAGATATGGTTGGACTAACTGGACACAGCCTGTAAGCCATGTTAATAAATCCTCCCTCTCCATATCTATCCATATAGCTATCTGTATATCTATATGTGTATCTACATCTGTATCCATATCTATGTCTATATATATATATACATATCATCTATATAGAATCTATCTCATCTATATATCATCATCTATATTTATATCTATATGTAATCTATCAACATCATCTATATCTAATCATCTACCTATATAATCTATATCTAATTATATCTATATCTAGTTATAGTTATATCTAATCTATACTGAATTTATCTATATCTATATTTACCTATATTTATGTTTATACCTAATCTGTATATAACTATATAGATATAAATACACACACACACACACTCATTCAATCAGTTCTATTCCTCTAGAAAACTCTGACTAATACAGAGCTTGTCACCAATTGTGCTGAGTGGTCAGGAGGAAATTCTTAGGTCAATGAGCAAAAGGTGTCCCAGCCACCACTCCCCCCAAAAATTATTTATTAGTATTTACTTTATTTCTTTTATTATTCTTTATGATTTCTTACAGATTTTATTATTTCTATTTAGTCTTTTTACTGTATTAGTATTTGTTGGTATTCAGTTATCAGTAAGTAGACTATGAAGAAAGCTAGAAAAGTATTGTGCCCTCAGGAAGCCTCAAATATTTCCTGTCTCTCACAGGACCCTCACTTCAAGAACACGCACAGCCTAAAAGCCGCTAAAAGCCTTTTCACCACTGTCTGTGATCACCAGTCATTTCTGAGCTCTCTTACGCTCTGAGTTCTGTAACCCCGGTTTGTCCAGCCACAGTATATTTGACCCACAAAGGCTGTCTCATCTACACTCTATCTTCTCCAAGTGGCAAAATCACGGGCTTCACGAGGAGGACCCGCCAATGGATTAAATCTGAAGGTAGGGTCTTCCAAATGAGTGTGAAACACAGGGAACATTTCAGCAAAGCCCATGTTCTGGGCTTTCACTGGTCTGATTACACACTGTAAGTTCATATCGGAGCCGCGCACACGGCTGCCGCAAACAGCCCCAGACGCAAACCGCGGGCAGCTCCTCTGTAGTTGATTAACTTAATGTATCAAAGAGATGTGGAAATCACTCCTCCAATGGGAAGAGTTTCAGACCATCCCGTTAGTTCTGAAGTTGGCAAATGTTCTCTGTGAAAGGTCCAATAATAAACAATGCCCCTGCGTCATGCTGGTAGACAGTGAAAGGTTTACAGTGTGGGGTTCAAGGGAGACACCGGGATGGATTGCCCTTTGGGGTAAGAGATGTATTGAGAGTTATTAATGCCACGTACAGAACGACAGCAGCATGACATCATCTCAGGAAGTGGGTGGGGCGTGGGGGAGGGTCCCTTCCTACAGGTCTCAGAGGAAGTGGGTGGGGCGTGGGGGAAAGTCTCTTCTTACAAGTACTAGAGAAAGGAGGATATATCCTTGCACCATGTGGCTCATGACCTCCAGCCAGACCAATGACTCATTGCAATGAACAAGTAAAGCTGCTTGGACAAAAGGGTATACTGTGTGATACACTGCAGCTACCCCAGTGGGGATGCTTTTTTTTTTGTTTGGTTGGTTTGGTTTGATGTTTTTTTAATTTTTGTTTTCTTTTGGGGGAAGATTGCAAAGGCAGGAGATGCATGAAATTGGGGTGCATGATGTGAAATTCACAAAGAATCAATAAAAAATAATTAGAAAGAATGGCGCCTGTCATCCTAGAATCCAGCTGCCTGAGGAATGGTAGAGGGTCAGACACTCACAGGTAGGCTCTCCTTAAGGGGCCGGTCCAAGCTGTGAGGGAGGGTGGGGCCTGCTGCCGGGGGCGGGGCCTGTAGCTGAAAACAAAGTTCGGTTCCAATAAAGCTTTATTTATGAACAATGACATTTCAATTTCATATCCCTCTCATATGCCACCCAGTAATAACTTCCTTTGATTTACTTTTCAGTGCTCAGAATGTAAAATTTATTCTTCATTCCTGAGTCTGACTGAACCTGATAGAAGGTCGGATTCACCTTTCTGACCTCACATCTTGCAGGGACTAGTGAAAAGAGTCTTAGTTTCCACAGCTGTGGACTAGTTACTGGAGCTAGGGGTCGGAGCCTGGGCTTCTGCTCCTAAACAAAGTGGGTTGGGCACTGTATTGTCAATAGTCCAATTAAAGTCCAATTAAAGTCACAGCTGATGGAGAAATGAAGGAAGAGAATATCATTCAAGGTGGCCAAACTAGGAAGAACAAAGCAACACTGTGATCTCCGAGTCCACTTCAGGGGTCCTGGCATGAGGTTTAAATTGATATAAAGGACAAGAAGTGCACGCATAGCTAAGCAGTCCTGGCCAGGGAATGGTCCCACTCAACATCCTTGTCCAACCTCCAGACTCTCCTACAAGGTGGTCAGACAAGTCGTCAGAATTGTGTGAATCCTCATTCCACAGAACCAGCCCCAGCCCCACTCTGTCCCCATCCCCGCCCGACCCCCACCCCTCACCACTGACCCTGCTGTGATGGGCCTGAGGGTTCAGCCCCTACCTTCTACCAACATGAGACTCTCCAGGAAATTCCAACTTCTTGGGGTTCATTATTTAAGTAGTTTGGTGGCCAAAAGGAGAGACTGGTGTGTTTTCAGACCGTCCTCATTCCTGCCAGGCAGTTACAGAATGATGGTCACCTCTCACAGCTAATCTCTGATCCTGTTAGCCGGTGGTGTTAGCCAATGTGTCATGGGGGCCCTTCTCCCACAGAACTCTCACTGGCTCCCCTAGGGCGCAAAGATCTTATAGACACTCCATGAAATACCTCAAATCCGTTCCATTGTCTTGTTTTACAGTTCGTACAGAAAGGTTGGACTTCCATAATTCAAGTGGCCTTCCTGAGAGATAATGGGGCTCTCCCAAACACATGGGGAAGATGAAGAAAGAAAAACACAGAGAAAATGCTGGTCCACTCTCATGGGGGAGGGGGCCAGGGATCTGATGAGCAGCCGGCAGTTCTGAGAAGACACTTTTCTTCATATTTCGAAGCTCTGAACTGTTCTCCAGTACTGCCCCTAGGAAAGGTTAGCCTTGAGTCGCTCTGTGCTCAGAACACCATCTCTGTGGCCCCTAAACACAACCCTTATAGAACATTCTTTCCGCTCATTATAACATCAGAGCCCCAGAGGAGGGAGGCACTTGTTGCCAGGGCAACCTGCTGGTTCTTGGATGTAGGTAGCCAGCCTTTTGCATCTGGTAAGACACGAATAAAACCCCAGAGGTCATTCTTCTTGCTTCTGAGGCAGGAGCTTTTGACTTAGAAAGCAGACATAGCTAAGTTTCTCTTCTGCTCTTTGAGACATAGATGTTTTCTTTTCTTTTCTTTTTCCCTTTTATTGGATATTTTCTTTATTTACATTTCAAATGTTATCCCCTTTCCAGGTCTCCTTAAAGCCTCTTTTCAGCTCTGCCTTCTCAGGCTATGCTTCCCAAGGACCGGAGAGCCCTCTGCTCAGCTGGTTCCCCAAGGAAGACAAGAAGATAAACACCCTACCTTCAGTCTCCTTAAGGGAAACTCTCCCCCACCCTCCCAATCCCCTCCCCCCATGAGGGCTCCATGGCCAGAAAGGCCCGAAAAAAGTTTGTTTTCCCCTTGAGCAAAGTCAAAGTGATAGTCTGTGATCCTCTCACTTTCAAAGACTATCTCACTTGTGTTTCAGAAAAACTGAGATTAAACTGGAGCCTGATGCATTTCTCCTATCAGAGCAGCCCAGAGTGAAGTCATTCTTAACTTTAATTTTAATGTGGTGGAGATTTTGCTTCGACTCTGGCCGTATTTTCTCACTCAGAAACTCAGAAACGATGAGTGTGAATGTCAATTCAGACACACTCATGCTACAGTCTGCTTTTAAATGAAGGAGGGTCAAAGCCATTTGACTCAGCAATGACCCAGGGCACAAGAAAAAAAAAACCACCATCATGCCCGAGGCTACCTTCACCTGGGGAAAAGAACAAATCCCCAGGCTGTTAATCCAAGCATTTTGGGCAGAAGCAGAAGATCTCTGTGAGTTTGAAGCTGGGGTGGTCTACAGGGTAAATTAAATGCCTTAATGGGTAACATAGTAAGGCCTTGTCTCATAAACAGAAAAACAAATGAGGACCCTCGTCTTGTCTTTGTGACATGGTCATCGTCCTGAGTGTTCACACCCCATGTCTATTTCACATCAATCCCTGTCTTGAAAATTGCTGTTGACAATGGTGGCCAAAAAAAAAAAAAACTGGGAAGCTCTTCCAACTAACCATGAGGGTGCTCTTCCAGAAATGACGGAGAACACATGGCTTAGAAGCAATTGTATTGATCACAAGGGGGAAGAGTGCGCCATCTTCTCAAAAGCCAAACTTTTAGGGACTCAACTGGCAACAGGACCCTGTGTCTGGTGAGCTGCTTTAAAAGGTGTTGAGGAGAGACAGAAGAGCATCTATAAAATGAGAGACTGAGGGCAGGGCAAGATAGCTTAGTTGGGAAGTACCTGCCACTCAAGCATGAGAACCTAAGTATGGTCTCCAGGACCATAAGAAAGTCTGTGGCCAGAAGCTTCAGTAATGCCAGCATAGGGAGGCAGAGATGGAAGGATCCCTGGGGAATGTTGGCTAGCCAGTTGGCTGAATTGGTGAATGCTGGGCCAACAAGAGACCCAGTGTCTAAAAACAAGGTGAACCATGTCTGTCTAAAAACATCCTGAGGACCATGACTGAGGTTGATCTCAGGCCTTCACACATACAGGTGTATGTATGCATTCATACCAAAAACAAAGAGGAAGAGAAGAATGAAGGGGAGGAGGAAGGAAAGAGAAGGGGGGAAGAGGAGGAAGAGATCAGGGAGGAGGGACAGGAGGAGGAGGAGGAGGAGGGAAGACTTGGGCAGAGGCAAAGTAGCACAGAGCCACATACTCTGATACAAACATGTTCTCAGACCAAGGACATTTTCAAGAAAATCTAAGTAAGTTTAGGAGTTATGAGTGCCACTTCTCTCTTGTGAATTCAAGTAATGACATTTCATTCAATTGATTTGGTAAGAATGAAACTTGAGCCACACAGACAGACATGGAGGATACTGTCTTCTGGTGGGCTGTCCTTCTCCATTGGGTTGGCTTTGCTCTATGAGGCATCTGTTTTCTTGGTTACACAAGTGCAAGTGTGTTCCTGCCAGGGTGGGGACATAGGATGTTGCTTTGTCTTTTCACAGACATCCATCTGCCTCAGCTGATGCCTGCCTGGAGTCTGTGGTGGTTTGAATATGTTTGGTACAAGGAGTGGTGCTATTAGGAGGTATGGCCTTGTTGGAGTGGGTGTGGCCTTGTTGGAGTGGGTGTGGCCTTGTCGGAGTGGGTGTGGCCTTGTCGGAGTGGGTGTGGCCTTGTGGGGTTGGCAAAGAGAGTTTCCTCCTAGCTGCCTGAGGATGCCAGTCTTCTCCTGTTTGCCTTTGGAACAAGTAGAACTCTCAGCTCCTCCAGTGCCACTCCTGCCTGTATGCTGCCATGCTCCCACTATAATGATAATGGACTGAACCTCAGAACCTGTAATCCAGCCCCAACTAAATGTTATCCTTTCCAAGATTTTCCTTGGTCATAGTGTCTCTTTACAGCAATGAAAACCCTAAGACAGAGCCCCAGCAGATCATAGGAAACACTGGTGTCAGCATAGCTGTAAGTTCACTCAATACATCCCCTGGAAGAGACTCCCCCAAGGGTACACAGATGTCTCAGGGTGATGCTTACAGAGAATCTATCTTCACTCAAGTTTTGCAAATGAAAACATGTTCATAGGTATTCAAAATTATTTCACTGTGGAGACAAAATTATAAGCAATTTGCATGTTAAGCTTAAGAAGACTGGCTAAGTGTGGTGGCTTCAACCCCAGCACTGAGGAGGCAGAGGCAGATAAATCTCTGAGTTCAAGGCTAGCCTGGACTACATAGCTAGTTCCTAGCATAGCTAGGCCATCTAGGGCTTCATAGTAAGATCCTGTCTCAAGTAAATACATAAACAAACAAACAAATAAGCCTCTTGTCTTCTTGTTCAATGATGTATTTGCAAACAATTTTAAATAACATAAAGTAGATTACAATATAGATCCATAAGCTTATCAAATCTTCTTGTGCAGCAAGAACAAGCCATGCCCCCAAGACTCCCTGGTTTCTCTCCTCTCTTCTTAAGATGTTTGTGTGTGTGTGTGTGTGTGTGTGTGTGTGTGTGTGTGTGTGTGTGAATACAGTTGTCTAAGGAGAACAAGAAAGGGTGTGGGGATCCACTGGACCTTGTATTAAAGGCTTGTGAGTCATCCTGTGCCGGCTAGTTTTTTGTCAACTTGACACAAGCCAGAGTCGTTTGAAAAGAGGGAACTTCAACTGAGAAAATGCCCCAGCAGACTGGCCTGTGAGAGAGCCTGTGGTAAATTTTCTTCATTGATCATTGATGTGGAAGTCCCTAGAACACTGTTAATGGTGTCATCCATCCCCTTGGCAGATGGTCCTGGGTGCTGTAAGAAGGCAGGCTGAGCAAGCCATGAGGAGCAAGCCAGTAAGCAGCACCCCTCCATGGCCTCTGCATCAGCTTCTGTTCTGACTTCTCTGAGTGATCGGTGTTACCTAGATGTCAAAGAAGAAATAAACCTTTCTCTTTTGAGTTGCTTTGGGTCCTGGTGTTTTATCATAGCAATAACCTAGAAACCCTAATTAAGACATCCCCCAAAGGATGCGAGGCTATATACTCAGGCTATATACTTACATCCATCCTGTTTGCAAAATGTTCCTATTGGGTCTATGGCGGGGTGGCCGGTGAGTCTATAAACCCACAGGATAAAAACAGAGAGGATTTGTGAAGGCAGCTATGGGCTGCTATCGGCTCCCCGATGCCTCCTGCTCACACTTCTGGCCTGCCCTTGGAACACTTAAGCTGGATCAATAGCCCCTCGGTGTGTTTTTTCCTTTCAGACTATTTGTACTTTTTCACCTTCAAAGGCAGGCAATCAATCAGACATGAGTGACTGCTGCTGCAGCTTGTATCGACCATTTGTGGTGGGTTTTTCTTCTTCTTCTTCTTCAAACACTAGCAGTTTGGATGGATCTGTACTGAGTTTTTTAGTCATGTGTTGAAAATTACTTCCATTCTCAGAGTCATTTTCCTACTTTCAGCTACAGCTGTGTGTGACTTGAATCTGAATTTTGTTAATGCTTTGTAAGAAATGTGAACAAGGAACAAAACAGCTACACAATTCATTTTTTTTTTAAACTTGTATTTGTTAAGAGATGGAGAGATGGCTCTGTGGTTAAGAGCACTGGCTGCTCTTCCAGAGGACCTGAGTTCAGTTGCCAGTACCTATGATGGATGACCCACAACCCTCTGTAACTCCATTTCTGGAGGATCTGACACCCTCTTCTGGTCTCTTCAGGCACTGCACTCACACACAAGCACATACACACATGTGTATGGACACATGTAAAATTTAAATGTAAATAAAATAAAGCCTATATTATTTGTATTTGGAAGGCATGAGCTTCTCATAAGAAGGTGATGAATCTGCTTGCCTCTCCTCAGCCCTTTCTAGGTAGGCCATTCTGAGTTTACAAGCCAGAGAACAAGGAACATTAAAGACTGAGGACCAATGCCCTTAAAGCACCAAGAAAACACTTCAGATTTCAAAAGGAAGTGGAAGCTTTTCTTTGGTTTTGGACTAATTTTATATTGTGCTATTGACTCTTAGTCTTTTTTGATGACTCTTCCCTCATCCCGAAAGGGTTCTAGAGCCTATCTGCCTATTTACGTGAAATTAATTGAAACAGTACAAAAGATACCCATGAGAATTAGCCAATGGAATTATATAAAATTAAACTGTTTCTGCACAGCAAAGGAAATTACAGGCTACACAATAAGAGGGAAACATATTTGCCAATATACTTTGGACTAAGGCTTAATGTCTGGACTCTCTAAGGAACTGAAAAAAATGTAAATGCCAAACCCCAACATTCTAATCAATAAATGGGCTTACGGAAGAGAAGATGAAACACAAATGGTCAATAAACATTTTTAGAAGCACTCAGCATCTTTAGCCATTAGGAAAACACAAATTAAAACTACTTTGAGATTCTACTCTACCCAGGTCAAGAAAACACATGGCTCCAAGTGCTGGTGGGGGTGTGGGGGAGGGGAGCCCCTGTTCACTGCTGGTGGATATGTAAATGGTGCAGCCACTATGGAAATCGGTGTGGAGGCTTTTAAAGAGGGGGAGCTGAACCAGGAGTACTGTGGGATCTAGATATGCCGTTCCTAGGCACAAGGCTTGAGGTCCTCTCATGGGGGCATTTGCACTGCTGTTCTGTTCATAATAGTAGGGAAACAGAACCAGGTTAGATAGATGTCCAGGACAAGGAGAAATGGGTGAAGAAAATGTGACACATGTATGCACCCAAAGGAATTCTGCTCAACCATAAAGAAAAATAACATTTGCAGGAATATGGATGGATCTGGAAATTACTGTTCAGTGACACAACTGAGGCTCGGGAAGAGAAACCAGCCTGTTCTATCTCATATACAGATCCTAGATTTTCATTTGTGTGTGTGTGTGTGTGTGTGTGTGTGTGTGCACGCGCACGCACGCACTCGTGCTTGTATGCATGTGGGGATGTGGGTCATGTGACTAGAAATGGTACCATGAGAGTCTTAAAAAAAGAGGACCCAAGAAAGAGAGGAGAGAAACAAAGTAACAGAATATATGTGGCATGGTGATTACTAGGAAGGGAAGAAAATCAAAAGAAAAAGGGTAAGGGATTATCCAGGGGCGTGGGCAAGAATCAACATGTATAAAATATGATGAAGGAACCCATTACTTTGCATAGTAATTTAAAAATAAATAAGTCAACCCTTTGAAATTAAATATAATTAAAATTTCAATTTCCCAGATAAACATACGCTACTAAGTTCTTGATAGATCTATGTGTTTAACAGTTATCTGATTAGCAAATAGGTATAATGGTGTATTTCCTCATCTTGGAAAGTTACTTTGGGCAGCTGCAAAGCAAAATTTCAACTCTGCCTGACCACTCTGTTATAGGCTCTATAGTCTGTAAGAGGTAAACATTTGAACAACAATAGAGGAGACCTACCTCCCTGGGGAAAGAAGGCCCAGCCCCGCAGGATCATAGAGCAAAATGGTCCAGGCTAGCATGCCCACTACACAGTGTGGAATACACAAGCAACCGATGTCAGGTCTGCAATCTCTCCTCATTCTGAAACCTAAAAAAAAATCTCTGAAGGCTAAAACTACTCTGATTTTTGTTGTTGTTGTCTTGTTTGTTGAAAGCCAAATCTCTTTTGACAGCAACACCCAATCTAAATTATCAGGAGGTTGTTTATTTGTTTTGTTCACTTACGACATTGAACATTAATTCTGTATGTCTCACTGCCCCAAAATTAATATGTCTGGTTGTGAAGTCCTGCCCCAGACCTCAATGGGATATGCTAAGTAAGACACAGGAGATAAATGTGTTACGGGTGTGTAAACTCCAAAAGATGTTTACATTCTGAAACACATCTGGACCTATAGAGCTGGGAAAATGGATTGTGAATCTGTATTAATTGGCAACTGAAGAGGAATAAATCAGATCCGCATTTATTCGTGTGGATAATATAATGGCTGGAAGAAGGAATAAGTCAGACTAAAGTAGCATGGTGTTGGCTCTGCAAATTAAAGTGCTCTCTCTCGCCACAGCATCTCAGGTTACTTTTTGGACACTGCTGTGTGCTTGGGGAGCTAGGGGACCTGGGTAGTACCATATGGGCATCCATAGCAGGGGTCGGGGTAGAATCCCAGATGGAGAGTGGATGAGACAGAAAATCCACTCGAGGGCAGACAGTGGGTAAAGCTGTAACAAGGGTCAGTCATGAATGGAGGGTTTTGTTGGTGACAACAGCCCATTTCTGAATAGTTGTGATGTAAAACTCAGTACATGAATAAGTAATACAAAATGAGTCATAAAATCCCAGTACTGAGAGGGGACATAGGCCCCTAATCAAAAAGCTAGTTGCTATTTTTACCTTCTGGAAAAGGGAAAATCAGTTTTTTTCAGTGGAGTGTCAGAGTATCAGTAGCATTCCAGGGCAGGTTCTATGTGCATGCATGAGTAGTTGGCCAATACAAAATAAACTCCATGTGCACTCTTTGGTTTTGGTATATTTTTTGTCTTATTGGTTTTGATTTTATGGCTCTTTTGGTTTTTGTTTGTTTCCTTTGGGAGAGAGAGAAAAAAAAACTAAGAGTGGGTAGTGGGGTCGGGGAGGACCTAGGAGGAGTAGAGGAGTAAAAAGGATATGACCAAAATAAATTGTGTGAAAAAATTATAAAACAATGAATTTAAATATATGTCATATCTTATGAGGTAACTGTTTACTGAAAATTAGAAGGACCTCCAACCTGGCCCTCATTCAGCTTGGCAAGAGAAGCCACTCACCTCTGTGATGGATCCTAAACTTCAGATTTTTGGATTGTAAGCATCACCTGGATCTCCAGTCTTCTCTCCACCTCCCTGGAAGACACCGCCCACTCATATTTCTCTCCGGCAGACTTTGCAGCTTTCTCTAAATCTAAGGGTATATAAGAAAAGCTTTCTCTAAATCTAAGGGTATATAAGCAAGCTACCACCTTTTCTCCCACAGTGTTTATGTTCCATACAAGCAGACCACATTCACCAGGCTGGTGAGCTCCCTGTAGAACAGGGAACAGGGAAGCGGTAACAGACAGGGATGGGGGCCTTGAGCTCCCCATATCTACCAAATTGAGGTATTGACAACTTCTAGAACTATTCTTCACCACCTATGTCTCCATCATCTCTGCATCAACAGTGGAGACCTGTCGAGCACAAGATCTCAGAATCTTTTGCTCTTACAAGGTTTTTCGCATCCCAGAAACCTTTGCTCTTACAAGTTGGGCTTTGCTACTGAGAACCCCTGACAGTCTTCTCTGAATCTGCAATTAAAGGAACATACTAAAGGTTGCATATGGCTCTTAATTAAACCTACTATAGGCAAATCTAAAAAAAGATAGCAACCACGGGATAACTGGGTACTTCGGGGTCTCAGGAGCTGTGACATCCCCGCAGAAGGCTCTCACTCTGTTTTTGCCTGTGAGCAGTGGATTTGTGTGTTCATTAGAGTGAAGTAAAATGACTGATGTCACAATGCCCATCACAAGCAGACAGACATTAGATCTATAGAGAAGGACCCTGGCTAAGAAGAAATGTGACTGGCTAGAAAGAAGAAAATGAAGGTGAGCTAAGGAAATATTTACCATATAGTGGCAAACAGCCCTAAAAAACAAGAGAGCCAATCGACTACTTCTCAAAGCCCTGTCTTGGAGTATGCTTGGCTGGACGGGCACAGCCCCCAGAGTTCTGATGAATGTCTACGGTGAACAAATAGGTCCTAAACAAAAACCCCAGACCTCTCTCATGTTTCCTTGTCCTCTTAAGTTTGGAAGCTGTGGTGGTTAATGTTGCTTGTCAGCTTGGCAGGACAGAGAATCAGCAGGAGACAGTGTCCTGGGCACACATAAGGGAGATTGTCTACATCAGTCTTTGTGAATGTTTATGAGAAACTATCTTGATTGGGTTAAATAAAGTGGACAATCCTACCCTAAATGTGCGCAGCACCATCCCATGGGCTGGAGACAAAAAGGAGAAAGCAAGCCGAGTACCAGCATCCATCTCTCTCTGCTTCCTGACTGTGGATACAATGTAACCAGCCACCTCACAATCCTGCCTTCATGTCTTCCCCAACATGATAGTCTGTTCTGCCAAAGTCTGAACCGAAACAAACTCTTCTTTCATCTGCTTTTTCCAGAATATTCTATCAAAGGGATAGGAAAAGTATCTAAGACAGAAGCACATGAGACCACATCCAAAGTTCACCTTTTTTTCTCTCCCACTTATACACCAACCTACTCTAAAGAGGTATCTCTTCTTCCCCCTCTTCCTCCTCCTCCTCCTCCTCCCCCCTCCCCCTCCTTCTCCCCTTTCCTCCCCCCCCCCACTTTCTCAGAAGCCCTTATCTGTGGGACAGTCTTAAAGTGTGAAGAACTTCATCACTTAAATAGCAATTATTTTCTGGTCACTCACCTCCCCGGCAGGGACCAAATTGTTTTTGTAATTTCTCATTAGGCAGGAACTGATTAAAAATACAATTAGTAATCATTTTAATTACAGGCAGCTCTCCCAGAAAGGACTTAAAAACACAGGGACAAAGGAGGCAAGCCAGGGAAGCTTTAACTCAGGAAAGACTCGAGACTTAATACCAGGCAGACATTTAAGGAGAAAGTGGACATTTCTGAACATCTAAAAGGCTGCTGTCTCCTTTAAAATTTTATGCTGGAGGCTGGAGAGATGGCTCAGAGGTTAAGGGCATCAAATGCTCTCACAGTGAACATAGTTAGGTCCCCAGCACCTGCATCAGGGGTTCACAAATACCTGTGACTCTAGATTCAGGGGATTGGATATCCTCTTCTGGCCTTCCCAGGTAACTGCATGCCCACGTGCGTACACCACACACATACACGTACAAACACACACATACACTAAGCCTTTAAAAATGATTAAAATTCAATGCTGACTTCAAAATCAACAAGTCATTATATTCTTGTGCAGAATGGAGTGATGTCTGTATGAAAGTTAAGATGCGTATGGCATGCCATATGCAGAGTGAAAAAGCACAATTTCAGTGCAGAGATGAATTTTCTAAGCCTAATATCAGAATGGCCTTGCTATCAACCCAGGATTCCACTCATCTAAACTCTGTGCAATAAATATGATTTGAGAATTGTGCAAAAAATATATATAATAAGCTATGCAATCTGACATTTGCATATAAATAGAAAAGAGCTCTATGCCTGTCTACAAAGAGAAAAATGATTTCAGCATTCTTACATAATTCCTAGTAGATTCGCTTTTATAAATGTGCTTGTCATGTTATTCTAAAAAACAGGGCTTAATTCGAGTAGCTTCTTTTAAAATAAAAACGAAGCAAATTATTTCCAAGAAATATTTACATGCAGCAGCTGAATGCGGGTGAGATACTTTTATTTATTTATCCTCAAATCCAGACAATAAAAGGGAAAAATCAGTAATGATTATCTCCCATCTCCTGACTTCATGGAGTATATCTGAGTGTATGAATTTGCACATAGAACACTGTTTATGTCTAGGTATCAAGTACACCGGGGGTTGTTCTCATTAGTTCTGTTAGCTTGACACAAACTAGAGTCATCTGTAGAGAGGGAACCTCAGCTGAGCAAAAGATGCCTCCTGTGGGCATCTTTGTGGAGGAATTTATTTCTTATTACTGTTAATGAATGATGTGGAGGAGACCTAAGCCCACTGTGGGCAGTGCCATCCCTAGACAGGTGGCCCTAGGTTGTACAAGAAAACAGCTCTGTCTGGAGAGACGCCTGAGCACTTAAGAGCACTGGTTGCTTTTGCAGAGAACACAGGTTCACTTCCCACCAGTTCCACATGGTGCCTTAGATCCATCTGTAACTCCAGTTGCAGGGAACTGAAAGAGAATTTTGAAATAGGTCCAAACTAATAAAAATAACTGGGCCCTGTGATTCCATTCCTTTTCCCTAACCTAAATAGTTAAAAGTGCCTGCCAGCAGGTTTGGACCCAGTTAATTAGTTACAGAGGAGGTGGAATTACAAGACAAAGGCCTGTTAAAACATCCCAGAAACTGAGTGGCCAAGAAAGAAACTACACCCTGCCCCATGGACCAAAAACAACCAATCGTGTGCACCCACCCATATATAAACCCTAGACCCCTGAGCTGAGAGGTCAGTCCCTCTATTCCCTATGTGAGATATGGAGATATGGACTTGGCCCAGAGCTCTGATTAAACTGCCTCATGTTCTTGCATCAAGTCGGTCTCTCGTATGTCTTTGGGTGTGTGTGCTATCCTGAGACTCGAGTGGGGTCCCCTTCTGGGGCGTCTTAGTCCTTTCAGAACCAATCCTTTTTCTGGCCTCTGTGGGCACAAGATATTCTTGTAATATATGCATGTAGGCAAAACACTCATATACGTAAATAATTTTTTTTTAATGCAGCTAAGCAAACCATGGGAAACAAGTCAATAATCAGGTTTTCTCTGTAGTCTCTGCTTCAGTTTCTGCCTCCAGGCTCCTGCCTTGAACTTGGCTTGGCTCTGTCAATGATGAACTATAACCAGTAAGCCTAATAAACCCTCTCCTCCCCAGGTTTTTTTGTTTGTTTGTTTGTTTGTTTGTGTGTTTGTTTGTGTGTTTGTTGTTTGTTGTGGTCAGCAACAGACCGCATACTCAGAGAACTGCCTGCTCCTCCCTCCCCTAGAGGACCACCAGCTCTGGCCTTCACACCAACTCATGCTTGCGAATAACTTTGAATCCAAGAACCAATTCCTTATTTACAACTGTCAACTTACCAGAAGCAAGGAGGGGCAGAACAACAGGGAAAGGCTAAAGAAGACATGGGAAAGGAGCAGAGCCCCTCACCCTGACCCAAGTGTCCATGCCCTTGACTTGCATCTCCTGCTGACACAGCGTAGAGCTTTGACATAGCTACCTGGGGATTTCCTTAAGCCAAAACTATACCCAGAGGGAATGCTCTTTTTCTGAAAACATCACCATTTAGACTGTTAAGACTGCAGTGGACCATGCCCAGGGCAAAAGCCATGTTTTAAAGAAAGCTGTGTATGATGAAATTACTTTGACTTTTAACTTTTCATCAGTTCTTTTTATCTTAGTTGTATTTCTTCTTATATATAAAAATGGCACAAACCCTATCATTTTACTATAAAAATTCCTTAGATGAAGAAATGAGTAGACCAACATATTCTTTTTTCTCCTTAGTTATAAATATCCTCCTTTAAATGGCATAAGCCCTAAAGTAGCTTAACAGTGCTAAGGCCTAGATCTGGCTTTCCTTGAACACACCCGTTCTCCAAATTAAGACACTTACTGAATTTTCTTCACTAATACTGACATTTTGTCCTGTGATTAAAGTCAGCTAGAGGCTAGAGAAACGGCTTGGAAGTTAAGAGCACTTACCACTCTTGCAGAGAACCCAGGTTCGGTTCCCAGCCGTCACATGACAAAGATAAAGTGATACCGGGCATCTGATGCTATCTTCTTGAAGCTAGAGTTTCTGCTTTCTTTAAAAACATAGTCATATCATGTAATGTTGTGTTGGAAGCTGTCTTGTGAAAGGGCATGTGATGTTTTGCTGAAAAGAGACACGTAAGAGGGCATGTGATATCTAGAAAGAAGATAAATACAACCCAACAGACAGTGAGATGAAGCTCTGTATTGCTACGCTGCGCAGTGTTTCACTGGTCTTCACTGGTCTTCGCTGGTCTTCACTTTGTAGAGAGAAGGGTAACAAAGGACTTCTTGATGGGGAGCCTTGATGTTTCTGTTGGATTGTGGAGCCGCTATTCATTCATGTTTGGCCCGTGATCTTGGACTGGACTGCTGATATACTGACAATGGAAACTGGAATTGTCACAAGGAACCACTACTAAACAGGTCCACAACCCTTTTTTTTTTTTTCTATTAACCTTCTTTCTTTCTTATCTCTGGTCAGTGGCTATAGAAGGGAGTCTGAAGCATTTAAAAACCATCAATCAAGTAGGTTTTGAACAATCAAAGCCTACATCTTCAGGTCTCCCTGGACACTGCACACATGCAGTGCTTATACCTACTCACATGAGGAATTTTGGTCATAGCGTTTATCATATCAGCAGAAACTTAACTAGGATGTCAACAGACAAAAACATTCTAGAGCCCCTGGGCCTCTCGGATTGACAAGAAGTGGTTCTTTAGATTGTCTGTGGTTATCGTCATAATACCATCAATTTATGATTTGAAAGGTCTCACTTTTTACTCTTTCTTTGAACTCCCAGCGTATCCATCATCCAGCCATCCACCACTTTTTTTGATGATCTATGTGAACAGAAAAGGGTGTGTCCGGTGACATGTATGGGTGTGTCTCCACAAGAGTACGGGTACCTGCATACTTTGGAAGGACACAATTCAAATGTCTGAGCCTGCTTCTGTAGCTGAACAGACCTGTGTCTTCAGGAAGCTTCTCCTTCCATCCTTCCCAGACCCACAACGACCCTCCTCTCCCACCTTCACTTGTAGCTCTAGTGCAGCACCTGTGCGTTGTCACACTTCTGTATCTTAGTACCTGGGAAGCTACTCCAACAGCCCCGTTCCCCTCAGCTTAGCAAGTAGAGGAAAGGCAAATACAAAAGAAGAGATATACTAGGACCAAGTTCTAGACAGAAAGCTGTTCTTACCATCCACATGCCCACTTCCCTCTGAACTCAACACACACACAAGCTTGAAAGCTTGAAAACCAGCTTGGAGTGTTTGACCCATCAGACAAGGAAAGCTTTGCTTACCTTCTCTACCTCTGCAGTCATGGAACATGAGGCTTTCTGAAGGTTCTTCTCTAGGGACCAGCAGGGTTCTCTAAAAGCCCTGAGCCTAGTGCCTCCTCCTTACCCAGAAATCCTCATCACTGAGATACTTGATTTCTGAGTAAATATTCGATACCCAATTAAAACTCAAAGACTTAGTTATCAAAGCATGGTACAGGGGAATGGATTTCTTTTGGTCCCTGCCTTAACTTGATATAGAATTTTTCTACTAAGCCATGGATATATGCGTTGAATTTTAATTTTGGATTTAATAGGAATTCAGCTGCTTTCACGTTAGAGTTAGGGTTGGGGGGAAGTCAAGAAGACCACCACACAACACAAGGTATTTCCTCGAGGTAGAAATTTAGTTCTGGAGCAGTGGACATAGTTATGGCAAATCAAGCAGCAGGAATTTTGAAGGGTTTTCATTTATAACACAAGGGCTTCTATTCCTTACCCTGAGTTGTCAGAGATTGGCTCACACACTGAAGGAGTAGGTAGCTCAAGAGAGTGCAGCTGATAAGCAAACTGCCATCTTTGATGCAGTTTGAGCATATATTCTGACTTAAGTAAAAAGAATTTAAATTTTTGCCAAGTGGCAAAAAAAAAAAAAAAAAAAAAAAAACAAACCAAAACAAAACCAGAATTTGTCTTATTTAACCCTTTGCTAGAAAAGAGAGAATATTTTGTTTACACTTCCCATACTGGAGGAAACCCTCCAGTCAGTAGTGTTCACTCTAATTCCACTCCCCCTGCTCATACTTAAAGGATGCCTTTGTTCTAAACTTTGCTACGCTAAGTCGTTTGGAAGGTTTTGAGAGGAAAAAAGGTCAGTGCTAACTCCATCTTGGGACTCCCTGAGAAGCAGGCATGAGGAGATCATGGCTCCCAAAGAGTATTGAGAGGAGCTTGTGACTTTGCCTAATTGCTTCAGGTTGGCAGACAAACCAAGGAGAGGCCTTACAATGAGTCTCACTGAGCAAGCTGTTGGTAGTGATAAGCAAGCTGTTTAGTTAGTTCTCTGGCTAATCTCTCAGGAGCAGGTGTTTTCTGGAACAAGGCTCTAAATTACTTGTGTTTGGTCCGGGGATCACTTAACACAGGAAGGAAGAATTGGGATGATTTAGGTACGTTTTTTTCCCTTTCCATTTGGTTTCTAAGCAAGCTTTATCTGTTTCCTTTAAACCGAATGCAGGACATTTTGCTTTAAATGAATGCATCATGCATAAGATGTAACACAAACCACATCCTTTTATTTGTCTTTACGCTATCTACTCTGAGCTTGCTCCATTCAACCAGGTACAAGAGAAATGAAATTCGGTAATTTTCGGGGGAATGCCATGGAAATTTCTAGATCCTTGGCTCTCTTTCAATGCAGTCATGAGGAAATGTGTTGGTCTTCACTAGTGCTCCTGGGTGATTCCAGCATAGCATCCACTCAGAGACACCGGTTCCATCCCGTGGGTAGCAGAGAGATGGCTAACCTAGCATGACCGGTTCCTACCTGCCTCTCCTTGTGCTGCTACCACCTCAGGATGCTATCCTTAGGTTGTGATTTAGCCTGGCCAACCATCCCATCTTGCTTGAGACTATCTATTTTGACACAAAAGAACCTCCATCTTGGGTAACCCAGGAAGTTGGTTTTGTAACTGAAAGCAACTGGTTCACATCTCAGAGAATGCTAAGCCAAATCAAATACTGCTCAGACATAGAAGAGTGGAGAAAGATGGGTCACTCACAGCAGACAAGGAGAGCTCATTGCAAGGCAATGTCCTCCTTGACTGGAGGAAGCCTGGAGGTTTTATTTGGGAGCCTGTCTCTCTCTCTCTCTCTCTCTCTCTCTCTCTCTCTCTCTCTCTCTCTCTCTCTCTCTCTTTGTATGAGCTGAGCACATTTCTGAACATGCTTGGTGTGATGTCATAGAACACATGTTGAAAAAGTTAAAGTGACAGATGAGGACATGTCCAAGCATGCCCAGGTTACAACACAAAGATGGCAGACAAGGATATCTCTGGGCAGCTTTGGCTTCTGTCATACAAAGTAGAAGGACGCAGTGAAGAGGGATTAAAGATCCAGAACTCACTTAGCAACAAACAGTTACCTAACCCAGCTTGTCTCGTGTTCTCCAAGTCAAGTCACTGCCCTTAAAATTTTTTACCCATTCCCTCCCTTTATATAAACACTACTACCCATGGCGAAAAGAATCAGGCTTTGAACATACAGTTTTCTTACTTATTCCTCAAGGCAAGAAAAAAATAGACATCTACAGGAGAAAGTGGCAGTACAGTTTTGTGTCTTCTCTTTTTTGTTGTTTTTAAAATATTGATTTTTTTGTTTGTTTATGCATGCAAGTATACACATGCATGTGCTTCCTCCCCCACCCCCGTCTCTCCCTCTGTGTGTGTGTGTGTGTGTGTGTGTGTGTGTGTGTGTGTGTGTGTGTTTCCATGTGAGTGCAGTCTTCATGGAGGCCAGAAGAGGGCATCAGATCCCCTGGAGCTGGAGTAACAAGTGGTAATGAGCAGCCCCATTCAGGTGCTGGAAACCAACTTTTATTATCTGCAATAGCAGCAAGCACACTTGACTGCAAAGCCGTCTCTCCAGCCACCAGGCTTATTTCTGGAGACTAGATTCAGATCACATCTGTTCTCTCACAGGATCAACCTTCTGCCCATAAAATAAATATGGTCATTTTCTCACTTGAGATATTCTTAGTGCATAGGGACATCTCTTTGTAAATAGTTCTAAACTCTGATATGAGTGTTTTTTTTTCCTGAGGACTGGAAAAAGTTTTCCACGTGTAGACCATACTCTTAAGTAACTATGATATGTCTTTGTGAGTGTTTACTGACATCAAGGAAGTGGTGAAGGAAAATTGGTTTGACTTCAGTTGTGTTTGTAAGAAATTCAGTAAGTAGATAGATACAAATGGGTGACTGTTTTTGTAAGTTATGGCTTTCAAAACCCCACCTACTAGAGAAATGGCTCAGAGGTTAAGAGCACTGGCTGTTCTTCCAGAGAGCCCAGGTTCAATTCCCAGCATCCATATGGCAGATCACATCTGTTTATAACTCTAGTTCCAGGGGATCTGACAATTTCATACAGATATGCATGCAGGCAAAACATGGGTAAACATAAAATTAAAAAAATTAATTCACATATTTTGAAAAGTCCCACCTACAAGACATGACAATTTATGTAAAATACCTGGGAACTCTATATGCTAAGATTCACTGACATTAAATTTTTCCTTTTATTATATTTTCTTTATCTTAATATCCAGTTTAGATTCTCCAATTTTTCTGATCTCTGTAAACATTAAACAGAAAATTTAAGTGTCTCAAGGGAGTAGGCTGAAAAATTCCATAATCTCAGAATTTGGGAACCAGAAGCAATCTCCCTCTGTTCTTCACCCTCATAATTTCATTAAGTTCATATAATGAAAAAAAATATTATTTTAGATTTCTAATCCTCTTTAAAATTTATGTTGGGAGGTAATAGTTCTTCTCTTCAGAACTTGGCAAAACCTGTATTTGTTTGTGTCAGCTGAAGGCTGCACACAGGAGTATGTGCCCTGAGGCAGCTGTTCATAAACATACTCACAAGTGCTTTCAAGTGACTACTGTAGACTCAATCTCAAATGTGACACTTCTATACATTAGTTTGACATATTTGCAAGTGCCTGGAAAGATTTCTTAGATAACAAGCACTTGTGTCATGATAGAAGATATTGAGGTGGCCTAAATACTATATGTAAAAACCTTTGCTGTATTCTTATCGTGCGTGGAAAAATATGGGAGTAATTTCAAAAGTACTGCGTGAGGGAATTAGATAAGGTGGACAGCAATGGCTGGCTGCTTAATTCTAACTAAATAGTTTAAAGAGTTGGAATAAAATATATGACACGAAATAAAACCATCTGGATAATGTTCAAGACCACGTCTTATTTATATCCAAAGTAGGTGGATCGGAATATTAATAAGGTTGCCTTCATTCAGATTGGCCCAAAGATTGCTCAGAATCTTGAATCAATCACCTTTAGCCAGATACCCTTGAGGATGGGGAAGCTGGGGTCCATGATGGTTAATCCTCATTGTCTAGCTTGACCAGATCTAGAGTAGCCTAGAAGGTGGAGGGACACATATTATGTATGTCTGTGAGAGTATTTGAAGACCAGATGATTGACAAATAACTGATGGAGAAAGACCCAGCCTGAGTGTGGTAGCGCCATCCAATGAGTTAGAGGCCAAGGTGGGAAAATAGTGGAGCAAAGAAGTAGCTGATACAGGTGTGCAAGCCTCTCTTTGTCCCATCAGGCCACCTACTGATGCTTTTGTGGCCTCCAGGCCTCAGGCTCTATTCAGCTTCTTCAACCTGCCAGTGTGGACTCAGCATTGAAGCTTCAACCAGCTCAACAAGGAGCTTCCATTTCATCACTGGACCAGGGCTGCCTATTGTTCCCTCCTTGATCTGAGGCTTTTGATTTCTTATACTGAACAGGTTCTGGATTCTCTACTACCCAACATACTAGCATGCCCTGTGGAGTGACAGCCAGTGGGGGCCAGCCTAATAAACTCCTCTGTGTTGGTTTTATTCTTCTAGAGAACCCCATTGAAAATTTTCCAGGAGAATTTGACACTTCTGACTTAATGACCTTTTCAAAGAGCCAGTGTAAGTAAATGGCAAGTCAGGGCAGCTTTTGTCTGATTTAGCTCTTACTAAGGATGTTCTACATCCTTGTAGGATAGAACAAACTTCCTTCCAAACAAGGAAGAGCTTTGCACAACTGGTTTCTCAGCCTCAGACTCACAGTGTGATCTTCACACAAGGCTGATAGGCTCCATCCCACAGCCGTGTTACTATGTTTAGTGAAGCTTACCGAGAATTTGCTTGCCCAGTGGGGACGCTATGGAAGGTGGGTAACTACTCTGCAGAGCAGTGGGTGGCACCCTCTCTCGGCCTCTGGGCAAGAGCACAGGCAAGTCTGTGAGGCCCATGCTCTGTAGAATGACAACATCAGACACTTGGTCAGCATCCCAACAGCTGATGACCTGACGTTGCCTGTGGCTGACAGATGGCTGACCCAAGGGAGGAACTGGGTCCATATATAATCAGAACTGGTGTGGGAATGGTGTTGGCAATGTTCTTTGTCCTAATTTTGATGGAGCATTATGAAACACAAAGCCACAATATAAGTGTTGGGATGGAGGGGCAATGAGACAGGGCAAAAAGTTTGTCGAGTTTCTTCTGTTGTAAGTGATAGAAATTCAACTCAATTTAACCCTTCCTTAAGTAGGAAGGCAGTCAACTGTTTTACCTATCAGCAGATTACAGGTGTAGATTCCTTTCAGGTCTGGCTTGATCCAGTGGTCTTGAGTTCTCTCTATCTATTCCTCGGCTCATTGGTTTGTAACTAAAATTTTGCTCTGCTTCCTTAAAACGTTCTTTATAATAATATATGTCTCTGTTGGGGTTTTTATTGCTGTGATGAAACACCATAACCAAAAAAGCAAGTTGGAGAGCAAAGAATTTACTTGGCTTATGCTTCCACAGCATCGTTCATCACCAAAGGAAGTCAGGACAGGAACTCAAAGCAGAGCAGAAACCTGGAGGCAGGAGCTGATGCAGAGGCCCTAGAGAAGTGTTGTCTATACTGGCTTGCTCAGCTTGCTTCCTTATAGAACCAAGGACCACCTGCCCAGGGATGGCACCACCCACAATGGTCCAGGGCCTCACCTATCAATCACTAATAAGAAAATGCCTTACAGGGCTGCCGACAGCCCAAACTTATGGAGGCATTTTCTTCATTGAGGCTCCCTCCTCTCAGATGACTTTAGCTTGTATCAAGCTGACATAAAACTATCCATCACAGTGTGCTTTCATCTAATCCTATCCCCAGTCCCACTCCTCCAATTTCTCCCTTACTCTCCCCACTGTTCTCTCCGGTCTTCATGTACTTTGCTTTTAAACCCACTGACTCCATCAATGCTGTCTGTATGGATGTGGGGGCAGGACCATCTGCTGAAACACATGGAGGCTCCCTGGGATCACATCCCTGAAGACGACTGACCCTTGCCCTGCCAACAGCCATCAATTATCCGGGTTTATTTTTCACTCAAGTTGGTTTGATACACAGAGAAGCCTTCGTGACTGCAATGGTCCTGAATTTATAGTGTAGCAGATGCTTGGGAAAGGGAGGAGGATCTTTTACTTTCTACAGGTCTACGAGAACATTCCTTTACTCTAATTCCAAGAAAATCGTGTATCCATTCATAAATCAACCACTGACTTCGAAGAATTAGATTTCCTGGATAGTCAGAGTTTTCCTAACACTAAGAGTCTACCCTCAGAACAAGATCCAAGCAGGACAGAGGTGTCAGCAGGCTGCCAGGAAAGACAATGCTCCTTAGAGTGGAGGGTGGTCATTTGGACTGCGCCACGTGAGCAGTGGTTTGCTGGAGATGTGTCTTAGTTAGGGTTTCACTGCTGTGAGCAGACACCATGACCAAGGCAACTCTTATAAGGACAACATCTAATTGGGACTGGTTTACAGGTTCAGAGGTTCAGTCCATTAACACCAAGGCAGGAACATGGCAGCATCCAGACAGCATGGTGCAGGCAGATCTACATCTTCATCTAAAGGCTGCTAGCAGAATACTGGCTTCCAGGCAGCTAGGATGAGTATCTTAAAGCCCACACCCACAGTGACACACCTATTCCAACAAGGCCACACCTCCTTATAGTGCCTGCCACTCCCTGGGCCAAGCATATACAAACTATCACAAGCTGGAATGTCCACAGGCCTTGTGAATCAAAGCAGCAAAAGAAACACGGGTGTAGAAGGGGAGACACCTCCACACCACCTACCTGGTTCTGTTTCACCTCCTGCCATTAGACCAGCACTCATGTCAGATTATCAGGTCCACATTTTTTCTTTTTCAAGCGAACTAACCTCCTTACATAGCCAAGAGCCAGTGGTCCCTGTAGAAAGCACAGACAGGTTGGATGTGTATCCCAGGAAATCAAAAAGACTATGAGACCAGTAATGTTTACTCACAAGAAACCTTAGAATTCAGATCTTTCATCTGACACAGAACCACTGGAAGACCCTGAAGGAAAGTCATCAAACATGATTACGTACTGTCAGTATTCGCCTGTTGCACATGTCACATTGTAGATTCCCTGTACACACATCCTATCAGTCACTCCTTTCTGACAGGTATGAAAAAGTCACACTGTGTGCATACCATTGTGCTAACTAGAAGTCTTTAACCTACCCCCCCCCCATTTCTTATTTCTTCAAATTACTGGAAACTTTGGTAATGGAAAGACTTTAGTACTAGATGAAGGAGAGACCCTCTAGTGTCTATTCTAACAGTCTCTGTGTTTAGGGAGATGGGACCTCACTTGAGGCTGCAGGCTCTTTGATGCGTTAACTAGAGTATGTCCAGGCTTCAGGATTCTTACTTGGCCTCTCCCCATGTTCTAGAATTCCCCCATTTCCCCTACTATGGGATACCTCAAAGGGAAGCAGTGCACAGACACTTCGGCTGCTTCGGACGGCAACTTTAACGTCAGTTGCAAAAATCACCAAGTCCCTGATTTACAGATCCACAGAAAACAAATAAAGAGTAAGAACTTGTTGAGTTCACCTGGTACTTTATGTCACGCAGTAACTACTCTTTCAGGCTGAGTCTCTTCTCTGGGAAGAGCCAGGTCCTCTCCTCCTCAGTGGGTGTAATCAGAAAGCCAGGAGAGTAATTTCTGAAGCCTTTCTCTGCTCTAAAACGAATGTTCACAGCAATTCAGAACAGTCCAATAGTGAGGACTCAGATGTCAAGTAAGTACACAATAGGAGGGTAACCACAGACATAGTTCATTCCAGAAGGAGAAGCCCCTGATAGCGATGTTTACAAAGATGTCTGAAAGCTGAGCATGGCGTAAATGCTCAAGTAGGCGAGGATGGGGAGAAAAGAAGAGGAGGAGGCAAGAAAATGCACAAGAGACGGACTCTGCATAGTGAGAGAAACGGGCACAGGGCAGGGGAGTGAAACATGAAGAAGGGGCTGTGCAGGAGGCTGGGCCCATGACTCAGTGTGTGAAATACATAGGAAAACCCAGTGTCGTGGGTTAAAGTGCAGCATACGTGTGCAGAGTAGACCAGCAGGTATCGTTGCTAGAGCTCCAAATAGTTCATAGCATACCTACTGGAATCCTGTTGAGAGCAGGTAAAGTAGGTTAAGATGAAAATCCATGTGGCAGCAACTGCGTTAATTATCCGTGTGCTGATATCCAAGGAGAGACATTAGTCAACAGAACAAGTGAACTAGGTGACGGGCAAGTGCAGAGGAAATGTTGTCACGGGCTACACGCACATACCACTCATCGTGCCCAACTTCTTCACATGTAAACACAAACACACATGCATGCACACATACACAAATAAAAATTGAAAACACATCTTTCTTTAAAAGCAACTTGTAGATAAGTTTATCTGATTGCCACACTCACACATACTACACACACTCACTATATACACTCACTCACACACAACTATGCACACTCATACACAACTATGCACACTCATACATTCACACACAAACACAAATACAAATTGAAAACACATCTTTCTTAAAAAGCAACTTATAGATAAGTTTATCTGACTGCCACACACACTCACACACACAGTACAGACACACTCACACACTCATACTTTCACACACACACAAATAAAAATTGAAAATAAATCTTTTTTAAAAAGCAACTTGTAGATAAGTTTATGACTGTCACACACACATACACACTCACACACATACGCACTATACAAACACACTCACATACACATTACATACACTCACACATACATTCTACACACATTTGCACTTACACACTGCACTACACACACACACACACACTATACAAGGGTATGTTTCAAATTATAAATGGTTTGCCTAGGATGATGAAATGGTTTTTCTCCCTAATTTTAATTTTTTAAATTTATTTATATTGCTTTAATTAACTAATTAATTTATGTTGCTATTACAATACGTAAGCACTAGAAAATGACAACCATTTGTAACTTTCAAATATGTAAACGAAACTTGAATTTTGAAAGGAAATACACAACAGAGGGCTTTTACACCCTTAATTTTAACAAGCCACCATATGGAGAGCAATCTTCATTTCCTATGATACAAGCGCAAAGCCCCCAGGATACACAGAACACTGGTTGAGGTTGCAGAAGGTGTGTGTGTGTGTCCCAGAGCCCAGACAGAACCACAGTCAAGACTAGAATGCAAGAGCCAGATGTCTAGCTCCTTCCCTGCAGCCTCTGAATAAAAATAAACAGTGTGCCTTGCTGCTTTCTCAGGCTCAGTTGCTAAAATATGACCTAGGGGGCTTTTCTGGAACTGCAGGCACCTTGCTTCCTCTCTGGCTGTGTCACTGGCTCCCAGAGCATCCCAGAACTTGACTTCCTGACTGGGCATGAATGGAAACAGACGCTTCTGCTTTGCCCACTGTGGTTGTTTGGGTGAATGTTTGGTACCAAGTGCTCTATAACCTGTGAAGGGCTGTCTATGCAAAGGAGTACCCTTGCTTGGCACACAGAGGAGTTTCACCTCATTTGAAGGGGAAGTGATGGAGCTTCCAAAGTCTGAGGCTGAGACCATCACACTTGGGTTAGTCAAGGAGGGTGACTCAAGGTTCTCCCTCCTCTCTCCTCTTCAGGGTATCTCCCAGACAGTGTAACATCCCCAATAATTGTTCGGCATCACTAGACAGGATCACAAAGGCCATGAGTAGTGATGCTGTAAACACTGAGATTCAGAATTGACAACAGGGTCGCCACAAAGATCCACAAGAGACAAACATGGGGGCAGGATATCCATTCCCTCCTGAAGATGAGAGAAGTTTAGGTTCTGCTTTCTTTCACATTGTAACATTGTGTTACCTGTTCACCAGTGTGCCTTGTGCAGTCCCCCATTTGCAGAGGGCTGGGTCACTTACTGGCTGAATGCGCTAGCTCTCCAGCTCGCATCAGGATGACTGAGCTACAGGAAAATGAAGATTTTTTACACATCTAGTTTCTTGAGTAAGTTTTAATGAATTGGTTTAGCTTTGGCGGAAAATTTATTTAAATGTATTTGCTTGGAGTAAATATTTAAATATCATATTCATCAGGGAAGGGAGAGGCTTATTTAATTATGCCTGGTTGATTTACTCGGAGCTGCTTGGGTTTGCTCCCTTTAGGTTGATTAATCATCTTTTACAGCGCACGATCTTTCCTGTTCTCAGTGGGGCCCTGTCGAAGTTAACCATGCCAAAACAACTTACTAGTTTAAGCCAATAAGATGAGCGTTCTGCCACCCATAAGCTGCATCCAGACACCAATATACTGTGCATCATAATAATACTGTAAATATTAGACAGGATGTGTACCCCCTCAATGTTTCCCTGCATCTGATTTCTTCCTCAGGATGTTTCTGGCTATTATCCTGCAGTGGAATGAAAATATAACTAATCCATTAGTTATCCCAACCTGAGTGTGGGGATTTCACAGTTTCATTGCTGAAACCTGACTGTTCTGAAACGGAAAATAATTGTAATCATACAAACATGTGTCTATTAAACCATAAGATTTTAATGGCTACATAAACAATAAATGAGAAAGGTCCCGTCTAAGTGTAATTTGAGTTCACTTAGAACAGATAAAGAACCTCTCCATCTAGAGAGAGCAAATTGAGTCTGGGAGAACCACCCGTAAAGGTCAGCCATTCCCACGTTCTTATCATGGCTCAATGGTGTGATGCTGGTAAGATTAGTACCCCAGATGGTTTGAGAGGTCCGGATCAAAAGCAGCCTGGGTTCCTCTTTCCAAGTGATTGACGCTGAATCTCTCATGCTGCCTTGGAGTAAGGAGGCAGAGTGGTATCAGCACCACATGAATTCTAGGTAGAAGCCTGTGCTCATGCAGCAAGTGTGGGATAAGCCAGAAATCTAAAAATTGTACTACCATGTGACCTAGCCATGTCATTCTTGGGTCCCAAGACACAGAATTTTTCAGCTCCCCAATTGGGGATATACACGAGGTAGGGTATCCATGAGCCACTGCCTTTCAGTGTCTCTGATTAAAGCTGTCCACTCTTTCCCTGTAGAGTGGGAGAAAACTGTGATGAATGTATGAAATGAGTGGCTTACACACTTACTTATTTACTTGTGTGTCTGCATGGGATAGATGCATTAGGTAAATATATTCTTGTCTGTGCCTGTGACAGCTAGAAATAACTTTCTTTTGCACGATCCACTTTATTATTGTTATTATTTTGTAGACAATATCTTTCAGCAAACTAGGGGCTCATTGATTGGTTAGACCATTGAGCCCCTGGGAGTCTACTGTCTCCAGCCTGCCCCCAGAGTTGGAATTAGAGGAGCATGCTACAACAGCTGGCTTTTCTGGAGTTTCTGGTGATGCAGACTCAGGCCCTTATCTTTATGTAACAAACACTTTATCCACTGAGTTTTAATTGGCTATGAAGAAGAATAAAATTATTTCATTTTGAGGAAAATGAATGGAACTCACGGTCATTACAATTAAGCAAAATAATGGCACACTCAGAAAAACAGTCTCTCCTGTGTGGAATCTAGGGAATTTTTATTTTTGAGCATGAAAGTGTAAAGGGAACTATTAAGGTATGAACAGGACCAGTGGGAGGTTGAGGAGAGATAAGTGTGGACAATAGAGGAATAAGAATGATCAAGATCACACACGTGAAAGAAAATGTCACAGTGGAAGCCACTGTTTTGAACAACAGATAGACATCAACAAAAAATAAAAATGACAAAGAAGAACGAGTTCCACATGGCTGTGGTCATCCAGGAAGATATAGATTCAAAGGCCTTCAAGTCAAGACATATATTTGAGAATGAAATGGTCTCTGTAAATGAGAGTAAGGTCCACTCAACCCTATTGAGGTTTATCAAAGACCTTTATTGGGAAAGGAAGACTTAGTTTTGCCCTGTTGGTTTATTGTGGTGGAGACGGGTACCTCATTGGGCATCCATCTCACTCACATTCAGTACGTGGGCTGCAACTCCTGCAAAATTTAAAGCAAAGAGGGAGTCCTCTCCATCTCCCAGCCATTTCCCAGAAAGCTTGGGAAAGCTTTATGTTGGGCATTTCTCTTCACAGATTTCTGCTTCTGGAGGACTCAGGATCGTACAGGTCCCTGGTCTTTGGGGAATCCGGATCTAGGAGAGGGTGAGGGAGGCAGAGTCACGAACCCTGGAAACAGACTCTGGAGATCAGCATCGCGGTAGAGCAGCAAGTGTTTTTTAATACAGTCTTTGGACCAACCAATGGAGAATCAACAGGAGCTCTGGAGTAGCCAACTATCCTACTGGCACTACGGGGAAGTGCCAGGCTACTAGCACCTGGGGGGGGGACTTTCCATACAGATGGAGGAAGCAACCACCGCCCATTCTGAGGTTCCACTAGTTTGCTAGGATCCTCCATTTTGTGTCACGGGGTATGCCAGTGGACACGAGCATTCCTACTATTGGGCTGGTTTGGAAGCCTCCCTCAGCATCCACAGGGACCCTGAGCCATGGCACCCACTTGCTCAGACACATTCCAGATGACAGAAAGATGGAAGGGAGCATGGAGCACCTAGAGATTTCAGTGGCGTGGGGACTAACTCTATGGGACGGGTGGATGAAATGCACCATGAGAAATTAGCTCAGTGAACCGGCTATAAAGCTCGACTCACCACGTCATCAAAATGCCTATGTGGATTATGGACAATAAATAACCCAGGCACCAGAGAAGAATGCAGGCTGCCCTGTGCACAAAGCTGATAATGGCCTTGCCTTTAAGAACTCCGTTGTTACGTTTTTAGTGAACCCATGTCTGTCATAGCAGCCAGTACACTGCAAAGAATGAGCTCACCCAGGAAACCAGAGAGGTGCAATAACCACGAACCAACTTTCACGGTCTTTGCATCAAAAATTTCAGAGACAGGAAACTCTAGAAATAACCTGTCCCACTGTCTCCTTAAGTGATTAATCTTGTCTGAGCTTTACATTTTCTTTTTTCTTGTATTTGAATTTATTGTTTCATAATGTTTATTTTACTTTAAGAATGGTTTTAACTGATGAAGGTAAAGAATATTTGCACACGGTTATAGTGTAAAAGCATGGTGTTTTTGAAATACACATGCTTTCTAAATCTGGCTAATTAACATCATACATTACCTCATATATCATTAAGGATGTGGGAGAACATTTTAAATCTGTTCTTTTAGCAAATTATATTTTTTAAAAAGTTTTAAAGATTTTTTCTATCTTAGAGTGTTTGCCTGCAAGTAAACACCACATGCATGTAATACCCACAGAGGCCAGAAGAGGATGTCAGAGCCCCTGGAACCACAATTACAGAGCATCCTACCACATGGGTGCTAGGAACTGAATCTGGGTCTTCTGGAAGAGCAGTAAGTGATCCTAACAGCTAAGCTACCCCTCCAGCCCTCTTTTAAAGATTTATTTTATTTTTAAATATGTGTATTACATGTCTGTGTGTATATATGTGCACATGAGTGCAGTGCCTTCAGAAGCTAGAAGAGGGTGCCAGATCCTCTGGGAGCTGGAGTTACTTGTATTTGTGAGCCACTCGTTGTGGATGCTGGGAATGAACTAGAGTCTCCTGCATGAGCAGCTAGAGCTCTCAGCCGCTGAACCATTTCTCCTGACTTCTTTATACCTCTCAATAGCACTCGCCATTGGCTATAGTCACCACAATGCATAACAGATCTACTGATTCATTCCTTTCATCTAACAGAGACTTTGGGTCCTTTCATGAGCCCTCTCCAGCCCTTCCTGCCTCCCATCGCAGTAGTTTGTCTCCATGGAGGTCACCTTGGACAATTAACTGGTGAATGAAGAACTATTTATTTTCTGGATAAAATGCAGCTAGTTGGTTTCTGTGAGCCTTCTCTCAGTCAGAATATTGTCTTATTTCATGTGTGTTTCTGTTAAAATCATATGATTTATTATATGCTGTTGATTGATACAAGACTCATGGCCAATACTATGACAACGTGAACTCAGGTAAGACTTCTTTCTTCTAGCCAGAGGATACAGATCTGTTTTCTTGTGCTAGACAGCATGTTTGCCCTACCTGTCAATCTATGTTAAAAAGTAAAATCACCAACAAAAGTATATAAATAGAAATAAATTACACTAAATAGCTTGTAGAAAGGGGGTTATAAGTGAAATCTGAAACAAAAAACTATGATGTCATTTTGTACAATTTAGGGGGGGGGGGTGCACATGCCAGAGGATATTCTGTCTAAACTCCACCTCCACAGTTACCTGGCAACAGCCAGGTAGGCTTGGCCCACTATAAAAGGGGCTGCTTGCCCCCTCCTTACTCTCTTGACTCTAGCTTCTCTGTCCACCCCTTTGCTTCCTCTCTCTCTCTCCACGTGGTCATGGCTGGTTTCTACTTCTCTTACTCTCTCTTCTTCCCTCTTCTTCCATCTTCTTCCCCCCACCTTTGACCTATCTCCTGAATAACCCCCCCCCACACCCTTGGAACCGTGTGGTTTAGAGTGGTCTGTTCTGAGCTGCGCGGACATCTGTGGGGACATTTAACATATGCTACTTTTGTTTTTGTTTCTGTTTTATTGGCCTGCCTATATCACACACAAACATCAAATCAACAGCAGTGCTGATTTTGATAGATTTTTGTCACAGTGCCAAATACCTAAGGACAATAATACAAAAGGAAAAAAGATATATGTATTTGGTTCATGGTTTTAGAGATTTCACTCCCTGGTCTCTGGACTCCATGGCTGTTGGCCTGTAATGAGCCAAGCATCATGATCATAAGGACACAACACAGCAGAGTATCACCTCACAGCATCCAGCAAGCAGAAAGGGAAGGAGGAAGAGTCCCAGGACAAGTTACAGCCTCAAAGAAAAGACCTGTTTTCTTCAATGAGGCTCTACCTGTCGAGGTTTTGTGTTTTACTGTCTATTGTAATGGGCAAACCCTGGAGTCTGTATGGAGCCCCCAGGACCCTGCCCCAAGTTAATTCTGATTGGTGAATGAAGATGCCGACAGCCAATAGCTGGGGGGGAAAGACACAGGTGGGGTTTTGGCTCCTGGGCTTGAGAACCACAAGGAAGGGATGAGAGAAGCTGCCACAAGATAGAAGTGTGTGTGTGTGTGTGTGTGTGTGTGTGTGTGTGTGTGTAAGAGAGAGACAAAGAGACAGAGAGAGGGGAGAGTGTGCCACTATCAGATAGAGGCCAAGAGAAAGTGGCCCAGAGGGCTGCCTAGTTGGAGTTTAGAACAGCCCAGATGGAGAACAGTAAATAGTGAGTGATGGCTTGGAGTTACCAATGGGAAGGTAGATTCTAACAGCATGGAGGGTAGGCAGTTGCCCAGCTATCGTGCTGCCTAAGGCATATTTAAAAATATAAAGGCTGTGTGTGTCTTTCATCCAGGAACATAAGTGGTTTAAGACAGGTAGATATCCCCCCACACACACACACTGAGATTTTAAAATGTTTTTTACTACATCTACCCCCACTCCAAATCTTAACCACCTATCAAGGCTATCAAATTATGAATCCACACGTGAATCAATCCATTGATTAGATCAGACTGTTCAGGACTCAATAATCTCAGAGGTGCATCCACTAGCTGAGGACCAAACCTTCAATACCTGACAAGAACACTTCATAGTCAACCCCTAATGGGGCTTTGAAGAAATTTTTATCAAGTGGATGAATTCACAAACACAAAATCTAAATAATGAGACTCTTGACCATACAGAGTGGCTGCATTCGCATCACCCAATAATTCAGACCACATTTAAACAACTCATCAGCCGTATTGCTCTCAACCTTCGACTGCAAGAAATAAGTGATTGGGATAGGCGCACCCAGGGAAGCACGTGTGATAAATTTTAAACTAGCTGACAGAGATTTTTAAATGGCTGCACCACGAGGGAGGAATGGTTGCTAGGCGTGGTAATTAAAGTTGCATTTGATCACTGTGGAATCGAAGTGCATACCCAAGTACCACCAAATAAATATGTACAACTGTTCGTTGTCAGTTAAGATAAAGCCAACCTTGCAAAGGTAGTACAATTTATTAAAAGAAAATAAAACTAACAGTGGATGGATGCGGGAAATGCAGAAAGCCAAGGTGAGTGGAAAGAAATTATGAATCTGTGGGCTGAGGCAATTTGCCTTTGCATCTGCGTAGTATTTAACTGTCTGTCCCGCCAGGTACTCTTCAGGTGCTTCAATTGCACAAGTGAACCAAGAAGATCTGTGTATGCAGAGCTGAAACCCAACTGGAGAAGCGAGTTTTCAAGAAGTCTGTGTCTCAGGAGTGGCGCATGAATAGAAATGAAAGCCAGGTACGTGTTTAAGAATTGGCTGGGGGACTTCAGTTCACATTTCTGCTTCTCCTTAAGCACTCTGGGCACATAGGATGTATTATTTTTTTTTTTTTTTTTTTACTTTGGTGTCTGGAGATGTACTCTAGCAGTACAGTGTTTGCTCAGAATTCACAAAAACCTAAATTTAATCTAAAGAGGGAAGAAGACAGAGAAGGAAAGGAGGAATTTTGAATTGTATTTTATTTTACACGTATGGGTGTTTTGCCTGCATGTATATCTGTGTGCGATGTGCACAGATGTCACATCTCCAGAGCTGGAGTTAGACCGTTGTGAGCCTCCATGTTGGTACTAGGCTCACACCTAGGTCCTCTAGAAGAGCAGCAAGTGCTGTTAAGCGCTTATTTCCAGCCCCCAAAATGGGTCTTTTAAAAGAGATTTATGTATTGTTATCGTATGTGTGTGGGTGTTTGCCTGCATATCTGTCTGGGTACCACATGTCTAAGGCGCCTTAAGAGAAAAGAGGGCACCAGAGTCTCTGGAACTGGAATTATAGAGAGTTGTGTGCCACCATGTGGATGCTGTGACCCAAAGCTAGGACTTCTGCAAAAGCAGTCAGTGCTCTTAATTGCTGAATCAGCCCTCTAGCTCCTTCTCTTTCTCCCTCTCCCTTCCTCTCCCCCTCCCCGCCCCCGGTGTGTGTGTGTGTGTGTGTGTGTGTGTGTGTGTTTTGCCTACAATGTCTGTGAACAGAATGTGTGCCTGGTGCATGTGGAGGCCAGAAGAGGGCATCAGGTCCCCCAGAACTAGAGTTAAAGTCAGTTTGTGAACAGCCATGTGGGTGCAGGGAAACTAGCCAGGGTCCTCTGCAAGAACAACAAGTGCTCTAAACCACTGAGCCTTGTCGCCAGGCCAGCAAGGGTTTTCTTATGCTCACTGTATCTTGGTATTTTCTCACATGTAACATAGAGATTACAGTTCTGTTTACAGGGTTTTAGTATCATTGGAGGTGAGCTGCATGGCACAGTGCCTGATGCATTCTAAGCATTGTTTTCCATTTCATGCTCAGATGTGTATGGCTGCAATAATAGCGATACTGTTCGGTGGCCCCTCTGAACCTACTTTTAACTCTCTTAGACGCTTCCGGTTGATACTTTGTTACTCATTTAAAGAATGTTGCTTTATAGCACTTCAGAATAGGGGAAAGGCAGCTTTGAGAAGTCAGGCCTTGAAAGGCAATTTTTGTATCAATTCAAACTTTTCCAAGAGGCCTATGCCTTCTCATTGTGGAAAAGGGCGGCTGCTAACCTTCCGGATACATAGATGCCTCTTGACCACAATACAGTAGTGAAAAGAAAAAAAAAAAGCCTTAAGCCATGGCTCTTGGCAACATACACCAGATAGAAGCATGGCTGCAGGCGTTTATGCCTCTCCTTTCTCACATCGAAAGTCCCAAGTCATCTTTTAATTCAACTGGAAGATATTGTGGATGTTTGTTTTTAAGATTGCTAGGAGCAGAGACTGAACAACCATCGAGCTGCAGAGTGCACACAAGCCTACTTGCTTTTCCTCTTGAGCACACAGCTGGCCTACACTGCATGCCTCTATTCCAGTTGCCAGTAAGCAAGGAGAGTGGGGGCCGATAGGCATGAGGTCCAGGCCTGACCAATGGAACCCACACAGGTGCTGTCCATGCCGTGGCATTGAAGCCTTAGAGGATGGTCATGGTTGATGGAGGTCATGATGGGAGAGTCTGGGGCCCTGGATCAGAGCCTGATGGACAATTCATCCAATCAACACTGGACTAGCCTTTCATTGGGATTTATGTATCATGAGATTGTTTTGTTTTGTTTTTTCCTTACAAGTGAGTATGGACTCGAATTGCTTTTACCAGCCAATCTCAAATCTGCACTTACTGGCTCCAGTGGCCACTGTGAACTATTTACAGATATTCCAGATGTTAGACACATTTCAGGGATCAATCCAGTGGTTCTGGTGATGGCCAAAGTGTAGTCCCCCTCATCCAGCTTTTCTGGTGGTATCTTTCATTTCTGTGAGATTCACAGTACATTGAATCTCACATTTAAAAGTCACACACGTGTTTTTTGTAAAGATGCTGGGAAATCTTCTACCCCATTGGTTTCCAAAGAGAAGGACACCTCCCTCTCCTCTCCATTGTGTGAAGGCTTCCCTGAACCTACTGTCCTGACTGGCTACTAATTTCCAAATGAACAATAGTCAATACTGTGGGGAGAGTATGAAAAAGAAAACCTTCAAGTATAGGGCAGTCCAGTGCACTGGGGATGGGCATCTAGCTCAGACCTGGAGAGCGGAGCCAGCCTTACCTCCAACTGTGGACTTCTCTGAGTGTCCTCACTCTCTGCATCCATAAGTAAACATTCCACAAGCTAGAATCCACTGCCATGATCCTGCTCCAGACAGGCTCAATTTCGGCTTTGCATTGACGAGAGATAAGCAATCCAGCATCCTAGCATCCTTCATGAGGGAAAAGAAGTTTGGAGGGACCACTTGTGCATTCACAGCAATGTCGCTGTGGCTCTTGATGAATGGCAAGTAACAGCAAAGGGACAAAGAAAGGGACAGAAAGGGGGAGAGAGAAGAGGATGGAGAGAAGGCAGTGGAGCAAAGGAAGATGGGAGAGAGGGGGTGAGGAGAAGGGGATGGGGAGAGGTAATAGAGAGAGGTGCAGAGAAGGAGAAGTAAGAAGAGTAACAAATATCTGAAATACACAATCCTCAAAATTGCCAACAACCTCCAGATACCCCCACACAGTCAATTAGCAAATATGTTTGCTTCTTTTTAGGTGTGGGAAAACAAGCCTCTAGCAAAATTATTCACATAAAAGTGGATTTAAGGTGTATGAATGTATGGTCAGAAAATGAAAGTTTGGACCTTTGTCACATAACTTTTAAAAGAATTGCCAATACCTTTTTTAAAAAGACAGATATCTTTTTATTTTATGTATATGTGTCTGTGTACATGTGTGCAGTTCCTGTACAGGCCAGGGGAGGGCGCTGGATCACCCCAGGACTGGAGCTACAGAGGTTATGAGGAACCTAATTCAGGAGAAGCTGAAAGGCTTCTCTTCTAGTAAAAAATAGAAAAAAGGGAAGTAATGCTGCCAGGCTTTAGTAAGGTCTTTTGTTAAGCAACATGAAGATAGAATGACTTGAAAACCCAGAAATCAGACCCCACTTCAAGTAGCAGAGTTGAGAAGGGACTCAAGAAACATGGGTACCAACTGTGTGCCCTTCTGCAGAGGCTCTGGATGGAGAGGATGGAGGTCCTCTGAGAGGAGAGAGCTTGTGTGCAGGTGTCGGTCTAAAGGTCTAGACAGAAGCAGATTTTTCTTGAAGCTTAGGCTGTTGGCGTGGACCTCCCAGTCCTGAGAAAAGGGTCCTCTGTGTGTCTGCATACTATATTATATGTTATAGCTTAATGGTGAAATGACGTCTCAGGCTCCTGTGTTGAATCCTTGGTCCTCCACTGACTGTACTGTTGTAGGAACTGGCATGTAGCCAGCAAACTCATAGTCCTAGGGGAGACACTTGAGCTTCATATCTTGGCTTTAGTTCTAGCCCCACTCTGATCGCTTATCCTCTGAGATGTAAGCAAGCCATACTGCAAGCTCCTGGCTACTATAAACAATGCCACTTCCACCGTGCCTCCCCTCCATATAATAGACTGTAGCCCCTAAGACTGCACACCCACAGATAAAAACTGACCTCTCAATTTGTTTCTTGTCAAGTATTTAGTCACAGAGATGAGAGCTACTGCCATGTCTTATGGTACAATTGCTGCTTTAGCCCAATGGACAAGACCTCTGTATCCTTTTTTCTGTTTTCTCAGTCTCACATTCCCAAGCATGTTATGCTGTGTGCACACCAGGGGTAGGGGTACAGGTATGTGGTGTTAGGTGTGTTTGGAGGAGGGTTAGAAGGATACTAGGGTTGTAGGATACTAAGGATGTAGGGTTGAACTCAACTCTCAGTGGAGTTAAGCTAGCCACATTGGTATAGGAAGGGTTTCCTGGAATATCTCTGCCCTCCTGTGTTGACTCAAAGGTTTAGGATTAGGGTGTTTCTTAATGAAAACTTGCCCTTCAATTGATTTCTCTGGGAGTTGTGTAGGAGAAGCAAAACAAACAAACAAACAAAAAAAAAAACAAAAAAAAAAAAAACAAGCTTCAAATGAAGACAGAAAAATCCTTGTATGTGTATATTCTTCCAGCTACCAGATATAAAAATAGAAATAAAGAAGTTAAGGAGATGGCTGGGCAACTGTCTTTGTTAGGGTTTCCATTGCTGTGAACAGACACCATGACCAAAGCAACTCTTAAAAGGACATCATTTAATTGGGCTGGCTTACAGATTCAGAGATTTACTTCATTATCATCAAAGCAGGAACATGGCAGCATCCAGGCAGGCATGGGGCAGGAGGAGCTGAGAGTTCTACATCTTCATCTGAAGGCTGCTAGCAGAATACTGGCTTCCAGGAAGCTAGGATGACAGTCCTATAGCCCACACCCACAGTGACACATCTAGTCCAATAAGGCCACACCTTCTAATTGTGCCATTCCCTGGGCCAAACATACACAAACCATCACATTCTACTCCCTGGCCCCCATAGCAAGTAAAGCACTTGCTGCCAAGTCTGACCCTGAGATCCACATGGTGAAAAGAGAAAACTGAATATCACAACCTATCTTCTGACAGACACATATGATAATAATAATGATAATAATAATGATATATGTGTATACAGATGAATGTATATACATAAATAAATGTACATACATACATACATACATACATACAACATAACATTGGTTTGAGCACTGGCTTAGCATATACTATGCCCTGGGTTCAATCCCCCAGCATCACACACATAAAAGAATAAGTAAATAATATAAATTAGTAAAAGACTTGGTTATTGTTAAATCACAATCAAAACAGAGTTTGCCATAACCCACTGTTGTGAGCTGAATGGGTGTCTGCATTTCCCCACAACCTCTCAAAGCTCTCATCCATAGCATAGATATATTTGGAAATGGACTCTCAGGGGAAGAAACTAACAGACATACATATAGAGAAGTAGAGCATATATTAGTATGCATGTGTGCATGCACATATGAAGTATATTTTCTTTGATAAGAATAGTGTGACTTTTCTTTACGTTCAGAATCTATAAAACATGACAGCAATCATTTCATCCTTAAACAAATAATCTATATTATACTAAACTATGACATTCTATATTCCTATGGAAACTTATGGTAAAACTAGGCTTGGTAGCCACACTCTGATGCCAGAGTTGGGGAGGTGGGGATAGAAGCAAGCTTGCTTGCAGCTCTCAGCCAGCCTAACCTGATTGCTGAGTCCCAAGCCAGTTAGAAAAACAAGGTGGATGAAGGGTGGGGGAAGGCTGAAGAAATAGCCTAAGACTAGAGTTTGATTCTTTGAACCAACATGGAAGCTCAGAACTGTCTATAACTCCAGATCCAGGGGATCTGATGCCCTCTTCTGGCCTCTGCAGGTACTGGCACTCATGTGCACATACCTATGCATATATAAATATTAAGAAAGAAAGAAAGAAAGAAAGAAAGAAAGAAAGAAAGAAAGAAAGAAAGAAAGAAAGGAAGGAAGGAAGAAAGAAAGAATTTGGATGTCTCCTGAGGAACTACAGTCAAGGTGAATTTTTGACCTTAAAATATGGACACATATGAGCACATTTTTATATACATGTGCATCCATACACACACACTCACTTGGGGCACAGACACATACATTACTTACACACATGCACATACAAAAGCACTCACAAAGTGTCATGTTGTTATTGCCTTCCCTTGTGACTGCCCCTTAACAAGTCTAGGAACAAAGTGATCAGCACCATCAGCAGGGACCCATTTTGGCCAAATGTGCTTTTCTCTGTTGTAACTGTCATGCATATCCCCGTATTTCATTTGCTCGATAAGCGGGCCTCTATTCTCACCAGACAGGATCTGAAAACTCAGCACCACTTATACATCAGTATTAAAAAGTGTACACGCACAATTTAAGCCTTTTGTCGAGCCTGGCCACATTTTCATAGTAACAGTTTCAAATCAAGACTTGGGTGTCTTTGGGCCGTAACCTCTTTCAAGTTTGACTAGCATCAAGAGTCTTGAGGGCAATTTTTAAAAATCATTTTTATTCTTTTGTACTTGTTTATATCTTTTTTTAAAAAAATCAAATATCCACCATTGCACCCATGTTCGTCTCTGCTTTCGGACCAGGCCACTTAATTATCAGAAGCATTGACAGCAAGGCTTCCTCTTTTCAAAACAGAGGCAGACACCTTTGTGAAGCCAGCAAGCCTTTGAAAAGCCTCCACTGGGGCATAAATTGCTATTCAGAGCTAAATCCTGAATGCCTGGAGACTTTTGTCTTCCTGGAGGCTTGCCTGCCATCATGACTGGATTATCTGGCTATTCAACTGAGTTCTCTTCAGCATGCCTACCCTCTACATTATGCTGGAAACCCGAGAGATAAGAAGACAGGGGATTTCTGTTAGTATAAATAGGCATGAGCAGATGGCAGCCTCCCTCCTGACAGGCCAGCATGGTGATCAGTTAATCTGCAAACAGGCCCCAATGCCCCTCTTTGCTGGACACTGCAGTAGTGCTAGGTGCATCTTAGGGAAGAGGGGTTTAGGGTCATCTGTTCAGTTTATCTTAAGTTGGGTTCTAGTATTTGCTTCTCATTTGTAACAGTTTTAAATTTAAAGGCTTTTTTCATTTTTATTTGTGATTTATGTGGTCTGTGTTTATGTGTGTGTGTGTATGCGCCAGAGAGAGAGACAAAGAGACAGAGACAGAGAGAGACAGGAAGACAGACACACACACACACACACACAGAGAGAGACAGAGAGAGAGAGAGAGAGAGAGAGAGAGAGAGAGAGAAACACAGAGAGAATACACACACATTTGTAGGTTCATTCAGAGACCAGAACATTTTAAGCAGCCAGACATGGATGCTGGGAACTGAATTCTGGTCCTCTGCAAGAACAGCAAGCGTTCTTAATCACTGAGCCATCTCTCCAGCCCTCTTTTATTTGTATTTCTTTCTTTTTTTTTTTTTAGTGAGTGTACATTGTGATATTTTTATATATAATGTGGTTGATTCCCTCACCACCGCTGGTTCCTCTGACCCTGCTTCACTGCATATGTCCATTCCCAGCATTCCCCTTTCCATGGTCACATGACATGTGTTCTGTTACTTCCAGCCTAATTCCATGAAGCCTCTATTTCTCCTCTCAGGGATCCGTCTTTCGTTTTCTGGTTTCTACCCTTACCCTCTCACACATAAACGCACATAGTAAACATTAGCAGCTCTAACCTGTACTCGAGAGACCCTATCTGAGAGCAAACGCCTTTTCCTGTTACGTCTCAGGCAAAGTCTGCTTAGTAAAAACATGAATTATGTGCAGTCAGAATGGGAGGAGAAAACACATCCAAGAGGATTCAGCTTGGGTGTGGTTTTTCTCTTTCTGTCTTCACTAACTGTTAAATGGTATTTGATAGACTCAAAGAGAACAAAGGCCAAAATATTGCCTGCATTGTTCTGGATGCCTCGGCTCAGGTAGTGTCCTAGTCAGGGTTTGTATTCCTGGACAAAATATCATGACCAAGAAGCAAGTTGGGGAGGAAAGGGTTTATTCATCTTACACCCCCACATTGCTATTCATCACTAGAGGAAGTCAGGACAGGAACTCACACAGGCAGGAACTTGGAGGCAGGAGCTGATACAGAGACTATGGAGGGGTGCTACTTACTAGATTGCTTCCCCTGGCTTGCTCGGCCTGCTTTCTCATAGAAACCAGCTCTACCAGACCAGGGATGGCACCACCCACAGTGCACTGGGCCCTCCCACCCTTGATCACTAATTGAGAAAATGCCTTACAGCTGGAACTCATGGAGGCATTTCTTCAAATGAGGCTCTTTCTCTATGATAACTCCAGCTTGAGTCAAATTGACACACAAAAGCATCCAGTATAGGTAGGTAGGATAAACAGCCAACCAGCAAAACCATTCCAGCCAAAGAACATCACTTATTCCTTTGCCAGAGGCAGGCTTTGGAGGCTAGTGGTTCTGTGATGTTTGTGATGCCTCAGGGGAATCAGGACATCCCATCTTTCTTCCTCCTCCCTCTGGAGTAGACTTCTCCTTCTCTTGGTTGTCATCTCTTGGTCACAGGACAGCTGGACTAGCTCTAAGTATCACATCTGTGTCCTAAGCAGGAAGAAAGAAGATGAATAAATGGTTTTCATATTGAGGGTACCCCAGCAAATACTCACCTATGATACAAAAAGGACAAGAAGGGATCCGGGTGGCCAATCAGAATCCATGGAAGGTGGTTATCCATAGTGAGTCCAATGAATCATTGCCCTAATAACAGAAAGTGTTGTGCCCAATGACTCTTCAATAGTGTTTCCTAAAATGATAGGACCTCCTAAGACTCTGCCTACTTTCTTCTTGCCCCCTGTCATTCTCTTTCCTGAGCCTGCCAGCAGTTGGAGTGTTTGATGCTTCAGCTGGCTCTCCTCCTCCACTCACACCCACTCTTGATTTTTATCTGCTGTCTATGTACTGGTGACTCTTCAGTCTATGCCCCTGGTCTAACACTTGTCTGGAGACTAGGAGCAGGCCACCAACCAGAGTAGACCTAGAATCTTAAAACAGGGCCATCAGTAAATAGAGTTTTTAAGTAACTAGCTAATTTTGAGACAGAGTCTTCCTATGTGGTGTGATTCAGACTGACCTCAAACTCAGGATCCTCTTGCCTCAAAGACTAATTGCTGGGTTCTAGGCATGCACTTCCAGACCTGGCTCAAGCAGGAATGTCTGGATTTACACAGACAAGTATCACCTTGAAAGAAATTCTTGGCTTACCCAAACCTCTGTGTTTATAGAAGGAAACCTGAAAGAAAGAAAGAAAGAAAGAAAGAAAGAAAGAAAGAAAGAAAGAAAGAAAGAAAATTAAGAGATGGGAGGGGAGGAAGAAATGGAGGGATGGGGGATGACAGAAAGAAGAAAGGAAGGAAGAGCATGAAGAAGGAAGTGAGGAGAGGATAGAGGGAGGGAGGGAGGAAGGGATGCCCACTGGACTCACTCTCTAAAATGTAGCCTGATCAAGCAGCATCCCACTGGGTCTGTGGCCTCGGGTCTCCACACTAACTCAGCTGAAAGAGTCTGAGACTAACTAATGAGTGAATGATTCCAGTACCAGGGTGAAAATTAAGTTTAAAACTGTACAGGTGGCTTTTCTTGTTATTCTGTGACCAAATACCTGATAAATGCCACTTGCGTGGAAGACGTCTTTGGGTTCTTGGTTTAAGAAGGGATCTGTCATGGCCAAAAGATATAGTCAAGAAACATAAGCAAATGCTGGTATTCTCTCTCTCTCTCTTTCTCTCTCTCTCTCTCTCTCTCTCTCTCTCTCTCTCTCTCTCTCTCTGTCTGTCTCTCATTCTTATTCAATCTAGGACCTGAAGCCCAGGGAATGATACTGCCCACATTCCTTCTACCTCCAACAAATCTTTCTAGGAAGGAGATTCAAGAGTGTCTCCTAAGTAATTCTAATGAAGACCCCCAAACTCGGGAGACCCTTACTCAAGTCTTGGGAAATCACGGCCATCCAAAAATTGCAAGACTCTGTACCTGGATGTAATCAGTAGAGGTTTATTAGGGAGAGTTGGCTAGCCAAAGGTCAAACTGCTCATCCATGTAGGAACAGGATTTGACAAAAGACCAGGAAGCTGAGGGGCTTTTTATAGCACACAGTGGGGAAAGGGAGGAATTTTCGTGTGGTTACACATGATTGGTTGCTTTACAAATTTTGAACATCAGCAGGCTGTTCCACTGGGAAGACCTCAAGGGGGGGGGGGAGGGTTAACCAAAAACAGTGGAAAGTTAGCTAGTTCTTGGAACCACTCAGATGACTTGCATCTTTCTTTGTGGTCAGGAGTGTGTCTTCCTGCTTTGGGCCTTCCCCACCCACAGGTGGGTTCTTTTCCCTGAGGCTTGAGGAATGTTAACCTAGCAAGTGTCCTCTGACTCAGGGATAATGTACTCTTCCTGGAATGTATCCGGGGCAGTGAAGGCCTGAAATCTTACATTCAGTTCTGCTTTCTGGAACCTGCATTCTTTTGCTCAGGTCTAGGGGTAAAGAAAAAGCCTGTATATATTTTATAAAATGGTCTTTATAATTTTTCACTCTACATCCCCCACTTCTTCTAATTTTGACAGTTTTTAACCATAAAAACTTAGATTTTATAAACCCTACCCCACTTCTTCTAATGCAAGCTTTAATTAGAAAACTTCATCACAACTTTCATTTTCTTGACCTAATGTTTGATATTGTTGGCATAGCATTAAAATCTGAACGGCACTTACTCTTTCTCTGACAAAAGCCACTAATCTATTTAAAATATAAGTACCTATGGTCAAAAGCAAAAGCAAAATTACAAGGGGTCCAGCTAAGGAGGATAACAGGGTCATCATCCAAGGGGACCTATTGAACCAACTTTTAAACCAGTTTTGTTTTGTTTCTCTGTCTTTCATCTGCATGGCCTTACTAGATCTTTTAAAATGTTTGCTGTCCCTGATTTTACTGGGGTCATGGCTGAGACATCAGATGCAAGTCATTCAGTAGCCTTTCACAAAGGCGTCTTCTCTTCCTGAGGAACAATTTTGGTGTGACTGGTACATGATCACTCACTTAGTTCTGTGAAACGTCCATATTCCTCAGCTCTCTGAGATGCCAGGAGAGCACTCACTGTGAGCCTGCACACCCTGCTTCAGTTTGCAGTCTTCCGGGTCAGTGCTACCCCATGATGGCCCTTGGTACTTATCTTCCTGCCTCAGTGCTCAATCTGCTGATTGCTCTGCTGAACACAGCCTGGTCCATGTGTACTGTCAGATCAAATGAATGTTCCCTGTCCATGGTGGACTCTGTTCAAACTGAGTTTCTATTAATCCTGGCTCTCTGGGGGAAAATATTTCATAATTAACTCTAATTTTCTGCACACAGACATATAGCCATATGGTGGCTTAAATTAGTGATATTTTCCAAAGGTTTCAGGAGTTGGGAAGGAGAAACACCTACAGCAGAATGTGTATGGTTTAATCTATATATGCACAGAGGCTTTAAAAATTTTTAGCCATTGAGCATTTAGTACCAAATTAATTAAATTTCCTTAGCTAAATTAAAAGTCACTTAAATGGCTTTTCTCTTCTACTTATGTAATAGGCTCTAAATATCAGGCAGAATACATATAAACAGATGACTGTAAAATATATTACTGTACTTATTTTTCAGTTTATCAAAAATTATATGACTGATGTTCATTTCCTAACACACATGTAGAAATATAATTAATAGAAAATTTTTCCATTCATGCATGCACACAAATACACATTTATTTAAATTAAATACCTATTTCGGTCTCCCTTATGAATCAAATTTTACCCCTTAACATAATTAAATCAGTACCTTTCATGAATTAAATGTATTAAAATAATCTGTTACTATGAAATTTGATGTTTAAATAGCGGTCTTTGTTTCTGGCATCATCTGCAAATCTTGTCCACTTTATGGGAGTTGGTGTAAGATTTCAGTTCCAAGGGAGCTGGCTCATCCACCCTGCTATCACCCCTACTGAGCTCTGGAACTGGTGGCAACAGGGATTACTAGCCAGAGCTGCACATCAGAGGACTCCACAAACCTGTGGGAGCAAAAAGGTATCAGATACACACTCCTTTTATGGAGTGCTGGAGTTTACACATGTAAAGACCAGACCAAATATCCAAATACAGGCTCCTGACATCACACATCTAAGCTGTGATCTAGAGCCCCGGCAGGCTGTGCCCACTTGAGAAGGGGCCTTGCAACTAAAAGACACTATAAAGTCTACATTTTGTTTGTGACAATATTTAGTTCTTTTTTTTTCTCCCCCAACTCGGGCAACTGCAGACTAGAAAACTTACTATGAGCCAAGAGAATAGGATCACAGGTTAATTTTAGTTGTTGGCCACTATCTTGTTTTTTTTTGTTTGTTTGTTTGTTTGTCTATTACCTCTGCACAGTATCACAGTAGAAGATGATATTTATGTAAGATTTGGGATTGGGAAATGTTGTGTTTACAGTGCCAATACTAGGTTAAAAAAATTGTGGGGAGGGTTATCATAATGTTCCTTATTGAAAGTTCTATGGTTTAACATGAGCATTAAAACCAGGAAACCACACTGGGTAGTATAATAAGTAAGGTGAACAATCCAAAGGGAACAAGCCAGTAAGCAGCAATTCCTTCATAGCTTCTCCCTTGGTTCCTCCCTCAAGTTCCTGCCTTCACTTTCTTCAGTGATGAGCTATGAGCTATTTACCAGATAAATCCTTTCTTCCCCAACCAAGTTTTGGTTAGTACAGCAGAACAACAAACCAAGTTTCTCTGACCCACAATACATGTCTTTCATCCAGTAAAACGTATGTGTATAGGTGAGTGTTCTACCTGCATGTATGTGTGAACACCAAGTGTGTGAAGTCCCTGAAATGGCTAGAAAAGGGCATCATATCCCCTGGAACTGAAGTTATGGATGGTTTAAGCCATCGTGTGGGTGCTAGGAATCAAACCTAGGTCTTCTGAAAGAGCAGCCACTTTTTCTTAATTCCCAATGTCTCACCCAGCCCCCACATCATATTTTTACACATGTGTTTGCTCCCGTGCCTGTAACCTGGTTTGTGCATGTGATATGCATGTGTGTAGTGAGAATTTTGGTTTCTTAAACAACAACCACAACACAGAGTATGGGAATATGTTCTTGTTTCAATCCCAGGTGTGGAGATATGAAGCTGCTTCACAGCAGGTGACTATGATGTGCCTCATGCTCTAACAGGGGTGTGGTTTTGCCAGCTACAGATACTTTCTGCAAGTGTGACGTTCCAAATTCTGGGGACTTTTCAATGGATATAGAAATGCTAGAGCTCTGATAGGGTGGCTGGTTGGCCAGTTGGTATTTGGATGCTGTTGGTTGCTGTTGGTTATGGTATGTCAAGTGGCCATGTGTGGAGAGATGAAAAAAAGGAATTACATATTCTGGTAGTGAAGATCAAAGTTGCCCCAAGGAACTGGATGCTCCTAATCAGCAAGAAGTAGCCTAATGATAACATCACCCCCCCTTTCCCATCTATCCTCTTTTCTCTCCTACCTAGTGTTAGGAGGTTGAAAGGTGGAAAAAGAGAAGTGAAGAAAATGGAAGAAAAAAGATTCCACAAAGTAGCAAATGCTGGTGACACATATGTTATCACATATTAATCTTTACATTTAGATAAAATCCTAGAAAGAAAATCTAAAGGCCCCCCATTTAGAAAGTATCACTTGTAACTCTATGACTACGAGTACAGTCACACTCCTTGCTAAAAACAGAAGGTGCCTGCAGAGTACTCCTGAACACACAGATGGGCATTCAGACCCAGATCCACCTAAGACATGGGTTCACAATGTGGCTGCATCTCTCATGATAGCGTGCAAGCTGTTTAATGCCATATTTCATGCAGGCATTCCCGTGGCTTTACTACATTCCTGATCCCTGGAGAATGCCGGCTGATGGGTTTCTAATCTGGCAACATCCACCAGGTAGCACTTTCTACATGAAAACACACCACCAGCACAAACATATGCACATACATACACATGCAAAAAAACTAATAAAGCAAAATAAAAACTTATATTTTGCACGGAGCTTCAATTGTATTGACTGGGCATCTGTCTGGGGGAACCTGTCTCAGCAGCTACCAAGTTCCTTCAGTGACACTTGGCCCTGTCCAAGTGAAAGTCCCTGACCACTTCAGCTACCATTTTAATTTGCTTTCAATTTTAATTTGCTTTCAATAAAACACTTGGATGAGTTCTCCACAGGGGCTAGTAGAAGCCTACCAGCTAGATTACTTCTATACCCACACACCTCCACATGCATGTAGCCCCACTTTCATTAAGAAAAAAGCTGATTGTGGGAATCAGAAATGCTCTGGTGACTCTCTGGGCTCTCTGGCCCTGAAACTCTACTACAGACTAGTATAGTGGGACACTTCATATCTAAAATCATAATTAAAACCAGTTGGAAACTCATGATGTTAAGGGGATCACAAATGATTAGAAAAAAAAATGAAATGTTTAATTTTATGTTTTATCTATGTATGTCTAGGTGAGTGCTGGTGTCTTCAGATGCCAGAAGAGGGGGCCAGAATCCCTGGAACTAGAGTTACAGGCAGCTGTGACTTGCAGATGTGGGAGCTGGGATTCAAATGCAAGTATCCTCTGGGGGAGCAGCAGGAATTCTTATCTGCTGAGCCATCTCTCCAACCCTAGAAAAGTGACCTTCTAAGAAAGACTTTTCAGATGGAATTCTTCATCATCCTCCTAAGAGTTCCCAGTGGGAACACATGCCTTGAAGATGTCAATCTTTCTGTGATGATAAGGATGAGGCTGATTTGCCCATTGATAGGTTGCCCATGCCAGTTAAATGATGACTTCATACCCAGGAGCATATGGGCAGCAAAAATTGGACTCAGTGGACTGAATAAAGTAAGACATAGAGTTGGGAGTTAGAAATCTTGGGGAGACCCTGGAGTGAGCTAGAGGAGATAGATGGGATCACAGTATATTGTACACATGCATGAACTTTTCAAAAAAAGCAAATTAGAACTCTTATTTTTTAGAAAGAGAGTGGGTGGATGTATCTATGCTTAGGCTTCGCATACAAAGTTCAAGAAGACACACATCACTCCTGGGGCACCCAGTTCCCTCCAGAACACAGGCTTTCAGCAGTGTGATGAAGCCCATAGTGTTTGCAGAGATTTAGAGAACAGATGGTTACAACTTGAATAACATAAAAACTTTAAAGATCCTTAGTGTCTCTTAAGGATCGTGTGAAGCAAACTTCAATACCAATTTGTTTAGTTAATTTAATTCTCAAAGTCCAGTGGGAAAGATGTGGACTGGAAATGTTAGAGGTGGAAAAATCCAGGGTTCCAAGATGCTGCCGTGTCCAAAATTTCATTAATTGAAGTGGGAAAGTGTGAACTGAACCTGAGGTTCACAGCTGACTCTGTCCTCTTGACATCAGTGCTGGGATGCATAACAAGAGCTTGAGGGTATCTGCATCCTTCACCCTTCACGAAACACCAGCTGGAGTCTTTCAAAGTGACTGAGCTAAAGCCAACTCCACCAGCATATGGTTTGGCTACTTCCCAGACAACTGTGGGTTCAACTGGAGTTTTAAATGCAATGACCAGTGGGCTGGGGAAAGAGCTTGGACCACCCAGGACCCACACTAAAATGTTGGCCATGATGGTAGGCACCAGTAATCTCAGTTGGAGCAGAGACAGGCAGAGCCCCAGGGCTGAGCCACCTTTTGGCTACTTTATTGGGTTCTTATATCTATCACTCTTCTCCACCCCAATCCCTTCCAATCCCCAACACTAGGTGGGCAAGAAAGAAGGTTAGAGGGGGAAGTGGGTACAGACCTCTTTAGACTATGTCCTGCTGATAGGGACATTGAGTTCCTTGGGCAAGTGCAACCTTTGTTGTCAGGATATCTATTTTCTTCTTCTCATCTCTACTTGGGGACCACTTGACAAACCACAGCAACAGGACCAGCAGCAGCAGGGGGAGCACCAGCCTCCACAGCCACCTGGGACTCTGGCACTTCTTACCCTCCTAAGAGTCCTGAGAATTCTAAACGTAAACTATCTTCAGCTGGCAGAACCATGCCCCTGCCAGAGCATGAGACAAATCATAGTCAGCTTTTGTGGACAAAATCTGAAGCAGTCCCATATCCCATATTTGGGATTTAAACAAAAACACATTCCCATAACATACCTGGGTTTTTTAAGAAACCAAAATTTTCACCACTCTCTCTGGATGAGCAGCTCAGTTCACTTTCAGAGTGACACTTGTCACTTAAGCAAGCTTGCACTTCCACATGGCTCTGACCTGATAGTCTCGGTTCCATAATGACAAGGTATTATGAGCAGATAGCAACTATGTAACTATGTCAGAGTCTCTCTTTATAGTCTCCATCTCCCATTAGCTTATCTTTACTCAAAGTCGGTAACCGTTGAATATCTTGACAGACACCAGAAGCTGTACAAACACAAATGTACAAATACACGTGTTTTTGTGTCCAGCTTCAGGTGGTAAGAAATCAGTACCCACATCTGAGATGACAATAAGGGAGACATGAATTAGAAAACTGTGCACTCTAGGCTGTGTCCCAGAGAAGTCAGTTACAGTGTAGCACACACTCTGCACCCACGAAGCTTAATAGTATAGATTGTATGCATATCCATTTGACCACTGTTACAGGTGGGGTTTCCTATCATTGGGCAGACTTGTTTTCTGGGTCATTCCACAGTAACTTCATTTGTAGTCATTTCTGTGAACATTCCCAGGGCAGCTCTGCTACATTTAAACAATGAGAAATAATAAGTCCTTTGAAGCATGTTCTTAATAAAGGCAGCTTTGACAATCACTTCTCAGAAGAGAAAATTATCTCTAGGTGCAGGCTGTCTGCACTGCCCGAGGACAGTCATGGGTAACCAGAGGATAGGAGGGATAGCCACCAAGGTAGTTCATTCCTTCTGCCTGCCTCTATTTAACAGAGCTAGAAGATGTTCCTCAAACCAATTTAGAATTCCGAGAGTTTTAATAAGACACAAGTCTTGGTTCAGCCATAAATTCTTCACACCTTGCTGCATGTCTACTGTATACTGTTACTGTGAAAACAAGCTGCTATGCACTGGGGAAGGATATCCTGAAGCCCTCACCCACACAGGGAAGTCAGACTGAAGAACCAAAGACAGTACACCCCCACTGCCCATCTCTGATCTTCACAGCTATGGGAGTTGGCAGTGACCCTCTGTATTTACCTGTGTACCCACTCACCTAGATTGGAAGGCACCTTGGGCCCTCAGGATATTCACTTTCTCTCTGATGTCCCCTATCTTCCTCAAGACAGGGACTGTTGTAGTTGTAGTCTGAGACAGACGTGGGTTTAATCAGATTAAGGCAAGCAGGGGGTGCCTCTCTGAGGAGGGAACACACCCATGATGGTTGGTTCGAGCATCGATTTGACGGGATTAACGGATGCCCAAGTAGATCGTAATTCAGTAATTGTTCATGCTCAGCAAGACTGAGCCTGATCCTCTGCTGGAAAGGAAATACATGTGGTTTGGAATTTGATTAGAATAACTGAGCTGCCTCAGGGGAGCCTGGGGAGTGGAGGATGGAGACAACATGTAGTTGTAACTTACAGGAGAGATCCACCCTCAATGAAGATGGACACACTGTCCAGCTAGCTGAGGCAGGGCAGGTATAAGTATAAAGTAGAGGCAAGAGACTGTTTCCTCCCTTCTAGCCTTAGCCCTCCCTTTCCTCCTACCTCTGACATTAGAATTCCAGGTTCTTTGTCTTTGGGACTCTGGGACTGTGTTCCAGTTTGCTTTTTTTTTTTTTTTTTTTTTTTTTTTTCTGTGATAAAATACCATGACCAAAACCAACTTGTGGAGGAAAGAGTTTATTTGCCTGACAGCTCACAGTCTACTACTGAGGGAATCCAGGTAGAAACCAATGCAGAAGCCACGGAGGAACACTGCCTATGCATAGCTAGCCCAGCCTGCTCTCTTATAGCACGAAGGAACACTTGCCCAGGTATGGTACTGTGTACAGTGTTCATCATTAAGCAAGAAAATGCTCCGTAGACATAGTCACAGGTCAATCTGATAGAGTCAATTCATCGGTTGAGGTTCCATCTTTCCTGTTGTCTCTGAAGCTGTCAAGCTGACATGAAGCTGACTATGATGCTCCAGGAGCTCTGTGGACCTTCAGACTTTCAGCTTTGACCCAAGAGGTGAGCCATCTGCTTCCTGGGTATTGAGGACTTGGGATGTCCCTGTTCTCCAGCAGGTAGGTGAACTACTAGAGATTCCTCAGCTTCCATATTTGAGCATGTGTTAACAGGTATTCACCTCTCTCTCTCTCTCTCTCTCTCTCTCTCTCTCTCTCTCTCTCTCTCTCTCTCAACACTCCTCTGACAAGTTATACATGTCTCTGGAGAGAAACGTGTGTAAGGTGAGGTCTCAAGGGCCTGTGGACAAAAGTGACCATGGAGCCAGTGTGCCTTGAGGGATGAGCCTCGCACAGATATCTCTCTAAACCTCTGTGCAATTTTGCATTTGGAAGTGTATGTTCATTCCTTTCAAGCTTCTCTGACGCAAATGCTTCAGATCTCACAAAACCTGGACCCACCCTGGAAACTACAAAAGGAAATCGAGATATCAGATGGCACCCTTGTCTGTCACGGCTTCACCAGAGAGGATAGCTTGTTTTAAGTCCAAAAGTCCAGGACTAGGGCCCCATCCAGAGAGGTAAGGAAGGTGGAGATAAGAAGTGCTAAGACACAGCCCTACATTTATTTTCATAAATTTCTTCCATTCCCACTCTCACGGTTCAGCATGCAGTGCCTCTTGGGACAGCTATTTTAGACAACAGAGTTGAGCTGAACATGTATGTTGGAGATTTTCCCCTGAGTGGCACTGAGGGCTGAATTAGATACTATTCAAGCCTAACTGATGCCTGCTTGTACTTGTTCCCTCACAAGAAGCTTAACCTTAACCATCTCCCCAAACACATGGAAAATACACCACACACACACACACACACACACCACCACCACCACCACCATCATCATCATCATCATATGCAGACATGCACACACATATACATATATACATATGCACACAGACATACACATCACACACACCATGCAGACATGCACACACACATACACAGATGCACATAGACACATATCACACATCATGCACACATGCACAAATATATACACACATACATCATTGTGCACACATGCACACACACATATACATCACACACACACACACACACACACACGCATACACACAAATGAAATAAAGACTTCAGACTTCTGTCCTCCATACATCTGGTCACTTCTGATCATGAAAAATAGCATCTGTACGTTCAAAGCCCAGACAAACTGGCTAGGAAGTCTCACACCCTGTCTCCTAAGTCTCTTTCTACTTTTGGCATAACACATCTTACTTGTTTTGTGATACTTCTCTGCCTCTGTTCATGTTGTTTTCTTCTCTGGAGCTCCTTCTTCCCCCACTATGCTCTCCCTTTCCCTCTAAGGCCACAAGTCACTCGCAGTATAAAACTGGCTCAAAAGCAACCACTAAAAGCCTGTCTTTCTTTCTGATATAACAGACTATATCCTGAAATTAATTGAACTGCTTACCCATTTTAATCAGAGATCTATAAAGGAGCAAAACAAATATAATATACTTGTATATATGCTATCAAGGGTGATTTGTTTGTCTAGGTTTGCATAAGAATGTCTGGATAGTCCAACGGTGGCTATGTGCATGCTAGGAAGGCAAAGAACCAGGTACCCAGTCCAGGAATTTGGATGTCTCAGCAATTGTAACCTGACATGGGAAGCTGGGAAAGTCTCTAGAGAGCTTCTGGTATTGAGTTTACATTCAAAGGTGAGAGGTCAAAGGTCAAAGGTGTCTGGTGTTGGCAGACCACAGTGACAGTAACAGACAGGATCACTCAGGAAAGAAACGGACTTGCATGGCACTCAGCTCCTTCCTCTATCTTCCTTCAGTCTGAGCTGCTAGTCCACTGAACATGTTGCACACACTGATGGTACCCACTCGAGACACCCCCATAGCACACAGATCCTATCTAGTCCCCTTGACAAGCAAGACCAGCTACCCCATTTACTTCCACTACCCCAATCCACCTTTCCCCCAAAAGACAGAATAATAAAAATAATCATCACTTACCTTAAATGATAAGGAGGCACAAAGGTAATAAGAGGACCATAGATTTTTCTCTCTGAAAACAGCATTTCTCGATACAGCATCTTCCCCACCCTATCTGAAGTAGGGGCTCTTCACTATCCATCAAGATTTAATTTTTCTGTCTATTCACAACTGCTTAATACCACCTACTTTTTTATTGTCTGTCTCTGCACAGTGTAAACCCCACAGCTGGAACAACATTATACATCTAATAGCATCTAGTACACAGTAGATACTCATCAATGATATTCTTAGTGAAGAATAAAACATCTTCTATAGCAGCCAGCACTTACTCAATGCCAAAGTCTCAAAAGGTGCTGAATCAGGCACCAGGGAGATTCCACAGAGAGATGCACATTCCGATCCCTCAAGTAAGCCACCAGTGGGATCCATTTGTCTTTGCCACAAGGCAATATATTTCAGTCTCTTGGAGATCACAAACTAATGGATAAGGCAGGTGCATCCATTCATGTATCCATACAATTACACTTCCATCCACCCATCTATGTTTTCATCCATCCATCCATCCATCCATCCATCCATTTATCCATCCATTTATGTTTCCACACATACACACTTCTTTCCATCCATACATCAGCTGAATACTTGCTTCATCTCTGGTTTTATGTCAGGCATTCAAGACAGAGAAAAGAAGACCATGTCTGACATCTTATAATAAACCATATTCTATTCATAAAGTAAATGCAGAGTTTAGGACTCCAGAGTACAGGACTCCATCCCCACTTCATCAGCCCCTACTCAGACCCCTTCTTCACATGATGTCTGTTAAACATGCTCTCTGGTTCTCCTTAGGACCTGCTTCCCATCAGGTGTCCTAGCAACCGACTTTCCTCTCCCTCACCCCAGTCATCAGGGACTGCCTATACTTCTGTGATTTAAAGCTTTCTCTGGCTCCCTTGTGTAGTACGGCCCAAGGGTCATGCTTCATCTTGTTCTTGCCTCTACCCAGGCTGACGCCTCATTCTTCACATCCTTCCATCTGGTACCAAACTCACACGACATCCTCCAGCCTTGAGCCTCGTCACACGCTGACCTCTCATTTGCAAATGCTTTCCCTAGCATTCCCTTTAGGTACTCTCTGTCAATTTGTTTGCCACTCCTCCAGAAAATTACTCTTCCAGTAGACACAAGACCTTCATCATTTAGCAATGCCCTCTGAAACAACTCCCTCTGGCTGTTCTCGGGCTAAACTATAGACTAATCTCACGAACACAGTATGATTTATTACAAGACATCAAACACGGTTTTCATTTCTCTACCCTGCATCTCAAGCACACCACCAGAGAGGATGTAACATCCAGTTAGTGTTGAATGGATGCATACATGCATCATGGATGCATAGGTAAGTGAGTATATGGATACATGTATGCATGGCTAGATGCATAAATAGATGATATATATCTGCATGGATGCATGGGTAGAAAGATGAAAGATTCATGGCTATATCTGCCTCACTTATTAGTCTGTGATCTCCAAGAACCTGGGATCTGCTGCCTTATATAGTATTGATGAAGCAGTATTGACCCTGTACATCAGTGTCTAGGGAAGTGGATGGGTAGAGACATGGATGTACAGATGATGATGCATGGGTGAATGCAAAGATAAAGGATGCATAGTTGCATGCAAATGTAGATGGGATGGATGCATGCAGGATGGGTACAATGATGTTTGGGGGGGTGAATAAATGGAGATGTGAATGGAAAGGTGACACACGCACCACAAACATGTCTGTCTCACTCATTAGTCTATGGTCTCAGAAGGTGAATCTACTGACTTGCTCCAGTACATGAGAGTCTAGGTAGTTGACTTCTTTACAGGGCTAAGATGGTTGGCTCAAAGCCCGCTAACAGCAAACAGGCCTTTGCACATCCAAGTGCTTTGAAAGTAGTCTAGGAAGCTGACTTCCATCCACATAGAACCCTCCTGCTTTACACTGTACACCCAATATCTACCATCCTTAGATAAATTAAATCGTGCAGCTGTCAGAGACCACATGGACTCCCATCATTTGGAGCTCCCTGGCCAAGAAAGTCCCTCTCTCCATGCTGCCACATCTAGGCCCTTACATGCATCTCCCCTGGAGTTCTCATCTTGATTTCTGGTCTATCCATGTCTTAAAACCATTATAGATTCTAGATGATATCATGTAGAGTCATCCCCTGCATGAAAACTTGGCCTGCTATCAACTTCAGTCCCATTGCTACCTTGCTGGCAATGCCTCCCTCTGGATAAACCTGAAATCTCTGGGGCTCACCACACTTCAGTGTAAACCTGTTACCACTGTTGCCTCTGAACCATATGCCATCTCCTCATTGTCCTGCTACACATAGCAGATGCTCAGTCAATGCAATTGCCTGCAGAGACAGATGAATGTGCCTCACATCACCAATGTGCTCTCTGTGAATCCCAGTCGTTGGTGTTTACCCCAGTGGAAAGCATTCATTGCACTCACCCTGAAACCCCTAAGTAAATGTCCATGGGTCAAATGTGTAGAGTTGGTTCTTAAGTGATGTTCTCTTACTTTGATCATAAGGCATGTGTGCCAACTTGTTTTTATGTCAACTTGACACAAGTAATGGTCTTCTGAGAGGAGGAAACATCAATTGAGAAATTGCCTACACAAGAACAGGCTGGGTAAAAGCCTGTAGGGTATTCTGCTAACTAGTCATTGGTGTGGGAGGGCCCAGCCCATTGTGGGTGTGGCTCTCCCTGGGCTAATGTACTGAGTAAGAAAGCAGGCTGAGCAAGCCAGTAAGCAGCACCCCTCCATGGCCTCTGCATCAGCTCCTGCCTCCAGGTTCCTGCCCACTTTGAGTTCCTGCCCTGACTTCCCATAATGAAATGTGGAACCCAAACAAACCCTTTCCTGTCCAAGTTGCTTTTAGTCATGGTGTTTCCTTGCCAAAATAAAAACCCTGAGACTACATACATACCACCCATAGGACTTTGGATAATGAGAAAAACAAGGACAGACTAATACTGGATGACACCCGCTCAAAATGTTGAACACTGTTGGGCAGACCCCACCCAAGATGTCTCTGAAGCCTCATGGAGGACTCCGCTGAAACTCAGAAGGGTCATCTGATACTGTGGGCAGGCATGGATTAAATGGAAAGCCATGGTTTTCATTTAATCCACACAGAGGGCTTCCCAACCCACATTATCTGTCAGGTGTACCCCATGTACCCTTTACACATCTCGTTGTCTGCACATCCTTTGTTCAGAAGGCTTCGAGGAAGCATGAAGTCTGTGCTGTGCACCAGGAATGCACAGGTGAAGAAGACTGCATGCCCACGGCTTTCATCAAGCACCCAGCTGTCATCTCTGCACCGCTTTGAACATTTATTTACATCAACTTCTTCATTATTTTCAGATTTGGTAGGTGTAAAACAGAGCACATCAGCTGCCGCAAAATAGCTTTCCTTCAAACCAATAGGAGATTTGTTTAGGTTTCTTGGGTTTTGGCTGCTTTCCCTGAGAGCCAAATGACTGTTGATCAGTCTCAAACTTTTTTCTTTTGAAAAAAAAAAACAAACTTTTTTTCAGACAATAGATTCCCTTCATAGTTTCCCCTCTTCCAATTCCTCTCAGATCCTCCACACCTTTGGAAATGAATGCTTGCTTCCCAGTGTTTAGAAATATAAAATGATATATCCCATATGCTGCAGAACATAGCATTCTCTTGAGAGAGACACAATGGTATCCCAACAATATAATAGCATTTCCTCAGCATGGTGGGGCATTTGGTGTGGTTCTTTCCTACTGCAGAGGATTATTTTCTACTGTAGTTGGATTATCTATTGTCTGTGGCCTCAAAAGGATAGCTACCCATGTTAGGGTGTCCTAGACAGAGGAAATATATAGTTGTCTGGTGTTGTCAGACCAGGCCAGTGGCAGAAGTGCCATCAGCCACTGTTGTGACCTTGTATCTGGGAGACCTTAGAAAATCATTTCTGGATGCCACAGTCCTGCACTGCCTTGGTTGCAGCCACACACCTTTACTTACGACAACATCATCACACGAGAGGATAGAAACAGAAGAGTCCCATCTGACTCTCACAGAGTCACCCATAGAAGTGCCAATACTCAGAACTCTCAGTCCATGCTCTGATCCAGAGGAACTGTGCCCCTGGAGAAGGCTTTCTGGCTAATGCAACTCTTGGCTATGACCCATGAAGTTAACGAGGGTGAAGTTCATTTTCCTCCCTATGGTCGTTTCAACATGATGGCTAGAGGAGGTAATTACTTCTCCCTTCAAATTGAATTAAGTGTTTTAAGGAGATGGCACCTTTGTCTTCTTTTGAGGGAAATCCACCTCTTCATTATCGGCCAACCTCCAGGACCCTTTCCCATGGTGTCTGGTTGGATTTCTTTATTTAAAGCTTCCCCATTGCAACAGCCCAGCAAAGCCATATGACTGGAGTGGTTCTGAAACAGGCTTTGGCAGGAGGCAAGGGTTATGGTGGTGTATGACACACAGGGCTACGTTCAGAAATACATACAACATGCAAGATTCACAGGACCCAGGTATATAGACACACAACTTGCAGAATGGATTAATGGGGTGGGAGTGGTTTGATTCTGGCTATATAATAAACTTACCACATCCAATGACTTAAACATAAGCACCCAAAGATATGTGAAGGTGCCTGTTTCATGATCTCCAGGTACCACTATGGTTAATATCCAGAGTGTGGGAAGTTGCCTACCATGGTAAAGAAACTTAGTGGTTAGAATAATGATAAAGATGTGGTCTTGCCCCATCAACATCAGATGGTTAAGACAAAGGCTTTGGGAAGCCAAGTATTTCAGACAAAAAGTAAACAAGTGGATATGTTTCATGGGTCCTCAGGAATCTCAAGCCCCGCCCCCCAACCTGCCCTAGCTAGAAGCATTGATGTGCCTGATGGCAACAGAGCACCTGTCACAGAATATTGAGTAGGTGCTGTGAGAATCCACTCACTGCCATATGGCACCTGTGGGTATGTGGCCTTCTGACACTGAAAGCGTGTCTTGCTACAACACAGATTTTCTAAGCATCAGTTTTTAAACGCTATGTAAGTAGCATCCATAGGCCCAGGGGTTCATGAGATGCAACATCATGCATGTCCTAATAGCATAAAGGAAAGGGGCTTGTTTGCTCAGGCCAGATGCACTCATGTGACACACGGAGGTCCAAGGGTGTCTGTCTCCAGGGTGAAAGGCTCTCTCTGCAAGTAATCCTAGCAAAAGACCTAGTACAGAACAATATTTTTTTTGTCTTGTTTTGTTTTTAAGCTCAAAGACAATTTAATTACCATCTAAGGGAAGGAAAAAAAAACCAACCTCAGGTAGGCAAGCTATAAATCTCAGCAGCTGCCTGGGGGAGGAGGAAAATGGAAGACAAGAAGACAAAGGCCATCCTGTTTGGGCGAAGCCAGCATGGAAGTTGGACACTTACCAACAGACAGCCACACATCTGGGATGGAGACTTAAAAAGAAAAAAGGAAAAAAAAAAAAAAAAAAAAAAAAAAAAAAACCTCAAATCATCAGGGAAGTCTAAGAGGATAGGGAAAGCATGCTAAGAAATAGAAAATAAAAGAAGTTACTTTTTTTTCCTGAGTAATTTAGAAAAGTTGGCACATTCACTAAGCTGCATATCTGTGGCCCTGAAAGCTACTGATCTAGGGGGCAGGAATTCTGGAAAGGAAAATATAGTATCTCATTAAAGGGATAATTATTCTGCCCATCTCTTTAGCCTGGCTTAGAGTGAACCAGTACCATCATAACATCATTTAGAAGTACACAGTAGGGTCTGAGGAGCTGATTGAAAATTTATGGAGCCTATCAAGTGATTCAAAAGAGACAAGGCATTAAATGCCTGTGTCCTTTGTCACTAATTCTAAAGGTCTGACTTCACAATGTTATAACAGCCTTTAGAGTGTGTGTGTGTGTGTGAACCTGCAGTTGTGGCATTCCTTGAAGATACAATCAGGTTATGGATCCTATTATTAATATTCAGCTCTGTAGCTTTAAATTTTCAAAACCTATTTTTAATGCTGGTTCTTAATTGCTTTAACCTCCCTCGTAGCCCACCACCAACCAGAGGTAGTGAGAAAGAAAGGATATGGGGGAAGTGGACCTGTTTAGAAAGGTTCACTGGAGCAACTCCTGTCTGTGTTGTCAGGAAATTGGCAGTTCAGTTCACAGGTCAGCATCAGCATTTGGATCCACTCACAAACCCTTCACGGATACACCAACAGTCTGGTTTGGTGGAGTCAGGTTAGCATCAGTGGTGATACAACCTAGCAGAAACAATCAGGCTTCAGCCTTGGCTCAAGTCAGCAGGATGGACCAGGAGAAGTTCTAGGTTGGGTTTCTCTCTGGGAAGCAAAGATCAGCAAAGACATGAGGCGTCAAGTCCTATTTATACCCTCCAAATATCACATGGCTTTCCTGGGTCTTACCTCAACATGTGCATGTATCTCAGCTGATATCACTCTGTCAGCCCAAGTCCAGCTCCAGAAGTTTTTTGATGTTATTTCTCTCCGTGGAGTCCCAACAAATGCAGCTCAGCTACACAATGTAAGGGGGACCAATACATGTGTATCCTTTCCAAAGATTCCTTCATCACGTGTCCTTTCACGTATTTTAGCAGAATGTCCTCTCTCCTGTGTCTGTTTCTGCTAAATGTTCCTTCTTGAATCTGCCTTAGTCTTTCACCTGTGCCCACTTCAGCTAAACATTCCTTCATGTGTTTGCCCCAGCAAAACACCATCCAACCGACTTTCCAAAGAACCCCTAAGTTTCCACTTCACAGTTCCAAACCCAAAAGACAATGCTCACCACTCTATAGGAATGTTAGTGCTTACACAGCTATATCTAACCCACATTCTTATTCACAGTGCCTGGTTGCTGTCACCCAACCTAGACATCTTGAGAAAGATGATGAAGATGACATCAAGAATTATTTAAGATTGTTCATGGGTCAAGGTATGAAATCAAGCGTTAGCTGCAAAATAGATCTAAATAAATTATAAATATCTATAGTTATATATTTGAATATTCTATATTTTAAAAGACACATACTCAAATTGACAAGAGAATGAACCTATTGAAATGAAATTTGCAGGCAAATGGATAGAACTGAGAAACACACTGAAGGAGATAAAGATAAACATTCCATCTTCAACAACCATATGTGGACCCTAGTGTCACATCTTTGGATTTGTGTTCAGCTTAGAGTGGCTGCAGAAGACAGGACTCTAAAAGTGAGAGAAGAAAGATCTTAAGGGGAAATTAATAATAGAACACAGGTGATATAAATAGAAAAAGAAAAACAGGGAGGTTTGTGTGTATCGAGGGGTAGGCAGGTAGGGCAGAGGTGTGCATGGGGAAGGAATGTCTAACAATAAGATGTTTGAAAAAGCCACATGTATACCCACTATACTATAAACTCTGTGTGTGTGTGTGTGTGTGTGTGTGTCTGTGTCTGTGTCTGTGTAAGCATACGAATGCATGTGCATATGTGCTGGGGCAGGAGAGATAGATGGCTCATCAGTTAAGAGCACTTGCTGCTCTTGCAGAGGACCTGGATTTGATTCCCAGCACTCTCATGGTGGCTCACAACCACCCATAATGCCAGTTCCAGGGGATCTGGTGCCCTCTTCTGGCCTCCTTGGCCACTGCACACATGTGATACACAGACACACATGAGGGCAAGCCAACAATACACATAAAATAAAATAAATACATATAAAAATTAAAATAAAAAATAAAATTAAAGCTCAGTGCCAGGTGTAGAATACCTCTTACCTTGTTGGTCAGGGTGACCTAGAGATCCCAAAACAATTATTTAAAAAACTTGTTTGAATGACATATTTGTTGGTTTTCATGAACATAGTTCCTCCTAAATGTATTATACGCTTTGACCTATTTATACTCTTCTGTTCTAATCCTTTTCATTCCCCAGCCCCCTTTCCTCTCCCCCAGTCTCTTTTCTTCCCCAAGTTCCCACTGCTTTTGTTTCAAACACACACATATGTACACACACACACACACACACTATATATATATATATATATATATATATATATATATATATATATATCCATGGTTTGACACACCTATAAAGAATTTAGGAACTGTAACTGAGAAAATACATACAATATTTGTCTTTTCACATCTGGCTTAAAAATTGTTTGATATGATAATCTCCAATTTCATCCATTTTCCAGAAAATTATATCATTTTGTCCTTCCTTACAGCTGAATAAAATCCCTCTGTGTCTACACAGTACAATCCTTGTGTCCATTCTGTGACCCTCTCTGACTCCAGGATCATTGGCTGATATTGGTCTACCAAGGCAAAGGAGCTGGGACAACTAACAGAGTGGAGGGTGGACAGAAGCCCTGTGAGTATAGTAATGACAACATACCAGCTGCAGGGAGATGAATCAGTTTTACAGGGGGTGATTCAGGGATTATATAGTTTTGAGGATGGGGGTGGGAGGAAGTAGGAGTATCCAGGATGAACAAAGATCATTGGCTGAAGGCTTAAGGTACTAAGATGCCTCATTAACATGGGAAAGCATTCCAGGAATCTCAGGTGCTAGCTGTCTTCTTGGGAGAAAGGAAGTTGAGCCTGTAATCTAACCAAGGCTATGTGACTGACATTCTGCAGGCATGTGAGGCATGTGGTGGTTAAGGTCAGAGAAGGGGAAGACCTGCTAGTAAAGGAAGTCCTTCATTTTGTACTGATCCCAGAAGGCTACCCAGGCAATGGTAGACTTTGGTTTTAATTAGCAGGGCAACACATTCCTCTGTGGATGGACACCTGAGCTAATCTGTAGCTTGGCTATTGTGAATAGCAATGTATTAACTATGGATGTGCAAGTGTCTCTGTGGTGTGTTGATTGACTTAGCATCCAATAAAACATCTTATGAAGCCTTTCACTGGACAACTGGCTGCTCCCATGGGTCTGATGCTGCCTGAGAATGGGGACTTGGTTCTAGTCTATGTATACCTCTTGAAATGGGCAAAATGACCCAGTGTGTTCTAGAACATCAGGGGAAGGCAGCAAGGAAAATACATAAAGCCTAGTCTGTATCCTGAACTCTAGAGGGACCCAGGGATTGGGTTTCATTCTGAGAAATGATGTCCTTTGTTCTTCCCATTATTTTAAAATGTTTATATGCTTTACATCGTGTCTAGGATAAAGGGCGAGAGAGAGACAGACAGACAGAGAGAGAGAGAGAGAGAGAGAGAGAGACAGAGAGAGAGACAGAGAGAGAGAGACAGAGACACAGAGACAGAGACAGACAGAGACAGAGACAGAGACAGAGACAGAGAGACAGAGGAAAGCTGGACCACATTCACTCAGTCCAGACTTTTTGCTGAATGTATATTATGTTTAACAAACTGGACCAATAAAGACATTTGTGCAGATATCTTTCCTTCCCTCACTCCAGAATGTTTCTACCTCAAATCCAAGTCTCAGATAAAGAGCAGTGCATCCAGAAAATGAATCATCATCAGAGCAACAAAGAAATGAGCTACAGGGCCACAAGAAGAAGTAGAGGAAGTATAAATGTGCACCTGAAAAAAAAAAAAAAAAACCACATCCCAGAAGATTTCAACAGCATGGCATTCTGGGAAATGCAAAAGTATATAGGCAGTAAAGATCAATGGTTGCTAAGGGACCCGTGGGGTCATGAGATAGCTAAGGTGCTATGATGATGGGTCTGTGTCGCATATCTTTGTCCAGTGCCTGCAATGTACACCCCAAGATGAATCCAACTGTGAACTCTGGACTTTGATTGTATTGATGTGTCAACGTGGGCTCCAGCAAGGGCATTGAGGACAAGAAAGCTGCTGTATTCATGGGATAATGGTTATGCGGAAACCCTTTGTGTCCCTCTCTCAAGGTTTATATGAACCAAAGACCGCTTCAAAAAATGAAGCCTTTAAAATGATGGTGTCTCTTTATTATTATCATTATAAATAGACATACATAAAGGAACACGTATGTGGACATTCACAAATGCTTTGGCAAGCCTATACGCTCGCGGGGAGACGTTTGATTACCTGAACAGGGAAGGCATGCTACAGCTGGAGTTGAAATGAAGGTTGTCAGGGCACGTCTAAATGAGATTGCAAAGGTAAAAGAGGAAAACAGCAGGGGGAACCCCGAGAATAGCAACCCCACACAACCCTCAGTCCTCAAAGAGGCTCGCTTTACAACCAGAAGCGACTATTTTATCTGTGGCTGAGGACACAGAAGTGGAACGTGCTATAGATCAATTTTAAATCATCCAAAGCCACCTCAAAGACATTTTCTGAGCCTCTTTTGAAATGGGGGTAATGTATGTTTCCCCTTTGGCTTTTAATAGCAGAAGATAGAAAGAAGGTCATGTCCCTCTCAGATACTCCCTCCCTGATGCCACATTTGACACAAGTACCAACATCTGAGCCAGTTACAGCAATAATGGAAATTATTCCAACTAAGGATTTGAATTGCAGGTCTTTTTCTTTTTAAGTATATCTTTATGAATTCTTTGAGAATTTCATACATGCCTACCATGTATTTTGGTCACACTCACCCCCCACCCCCACTCCTTACCTAACTCCTCCCACCTCCCAACCCCCTTGCAACTTCAAGTCACTTTTTTTTCCTAATACCCCACTGAGTCTAGTTTTTGCTGCCCAGATACATAACCCATGGAGCATGATCGGCCTACCAGGGACCACACTTTGAGGGAAAACAGAGTCTCCCTCCCCTCATAGCTATGATCTGTCCACAGCTCCTCAGCCAGGATTGAGGGCTTATATGTCTCTCTTTTGTCTGTACTGTAATGTTGACTGGTTTGATCTTCTACAGGTAACCACAGCTGCTGTGAGCGAAACGGTCCTGTAGCTGTTTGGGGATTTGTTAATCGAGACAGGGTCTTACTATTTCTGATTGGCCTGGCACCCACTATGTACACTAGACTGGCCTTGAACTCAGAGATATCCACCTGCCTCTGCCTGACAGTGCTGGGATTAAAAATGGGCACCACGATGCCTGGTCTGTAGATTTATTTCTTCTATATATTGTCTGTACTAAGTTAAGACAGTTTCTAAAAGTGTGCTGCTCATTAGCTCACGCTTGTAATGAAAAAATAAAGTTCTATTTCTACCCCCTTGCAAAGATCCATTCCTGGGAGTCGCAGATGTAGAAAGGAAAGAAGGAGGAAGGACCAACAGTTAGTTATCTGTAACACGTGACAGTCAGGCTGGAAGATTAATCAATCATACCCACTCTGCTGGACCATATCAGAACCAGGCAGCACTGACCTGTACATCTCCTGCCTCTGTTGTCCAGTGCCCACTTGATCTGGGTCCAGCTGCCCCCAGGCTCCCTTCGCTACCACCCAGATGATCACTTCACTCTGCTCCCTCACATGTTCGGATAAGCTTGTTCAACACCTTCCTAAAAACTGGTACCGCTGAGCTATTCACCGATATGAGTTGTTTCTAAGGTGTTCAATGGAACCCAGACAGAGCACCTATTATGCCAGTGCCATAGGATAGTTTTACTGCAACTTAATTAAGAGAGCACCGCTATCTCGGTGCCTGCAGTGGTAAGTGATGTGTCTTCTATGTTGGTATACCATAGCTTGTCTAAGGCATACAGCCATTTCCAGCTTCTCAACTTTGCTTAACCTAGCTCTAGTGTGAGCTGGCATCCCATGGTATATCCTGCACGAGCAAAGTCCAACACAATGGTTTTGATGGAGCTAAGGGTGGCAGGGACAGCCCAGTCTAAGGACAGTGATGGCCGAGATCTGCAGGGTGAGGCTGGCCGGGCTTCTCTATATTCTAGACCCGTACCACCACATACTAAAACATTGAGGACAAAAGCCAGCAGGAAGGGTTATCTGCTAGGCCTTCAGAAAGCTGGCTAGGCACAAGGAAAACGATCTGCAGTCTGGGGAAATAAATTAGAATATGCAAAGCTTATGAACACAATACCATTAACTCGGAAGATAAAAAGGTGCATAATTTGATAAGCCGAACATAAACGCCCTCCCTCAGCCTCCCAGTTGCTACGTCTTTCTTCCCAACGCAGTTCATCATTTTTATTGTGGTCGCCATAGTTTGTGGAAAGAGGAAATAATCTATATTTATAATGGGAAATGATTTGCATACATCATACTTTCTATTCACAGCAACGGGGCCCTTAGCAGAAGCCGATTCCAGCAGCTCCATATGAATGCAGGCGAGATAACCTGATTGTACGCGCTCATTTTGCTGATGAAAAAAATAAAAAATAATAAATAATAAAAAAGCCCCTCTCAGAGAGAAATCTCCAGCAATTAAATAAATATTTTATTCTAAAACCGATCATTCTTCTCTGTCATAGAGACCTCTCCAACCCTGCTTAGGTCCAAGCTAATATCTTGCTGTAAAGGAGTTGAGAAGGACCATCTGTTTTTACTCCTCAATGACAGAAATGTATTCATTTAAACAGCGGTGTGGGGGGGGGGGACCTACACGACAGAGGCAGAAGTTCAGCTTTAGAGACCACGCCCTCCCCTACTTGTTTACAGAGATGAGGTATTCTGGCATTTTAATGGTCCTTAAAAACCCATTCAGTTCATAATTTCAGCCCAAGTATGACTCATAGCAAGCTGTTTGCTTTTTAGCAGTCCTATCTTTGTGGATCTTTGAGTTCTGGCAGAGGGGAGGAAAAACAAAAAAAGAACTAGAAGATAAATCGGCATGATTACAAATACTCTCTGCTCCCAGCAGAATATCAGAAGTATTCCGGTTTCTCCCCCACTCACTGTTCTAGGGCCTGGAGCAGCACAATGCTAATTTTATAGACAAGAGAGCACTGCCACCAGGACTCAGGGAAGAATGAGGCTCCAGATGTTTGACAGCTGATCGGAGACGTCTTTCCTCTCCCGGATATTCTGAGAAGGCGATACTCCCAGTAACGATGCTCGAGATAAATCACGCCAAGCCATCGGTATCCGAGTGTGGGATACAAAAGCACAGTTCCTCCCGTTATGTCCTACTTGAAAAGGTGTGAGGTTGACACTCATGTGTAGTTTTGGAACAGTTTTTAAAAATTGAACTGTAGCATGGCGTGACGAAAAGATACTCATGCCAGAAGCAACCGGCCCAATGAATGATCAACTCACAGGTTGCACTGAAGCCAAGGAATGTTGCCCATACCCTCTACATCCCCTATTCTCCCAAGCACCATCCCCCGCCCCGATTCTCCCCTACCCAAGGATCCCACAACCTCACACTTTACACTTGTTCTGTCTGCACTGAACCTTTCGAATCTGTGACGCCATTGCTCAGCTTCTGTTCACAGTAAACAGGTAGAACCATCTACCTGTTGTCTGCACCAGGATCCATTTACTCTCGTTGTATAGGATCTGTCTGAGAGTCCAAAAACGCACTCTCTACCCTCCCAATCAGCACATTTGGGCTGAGACTGATTTGAAGCTATAAGAAAGAAATCATGGTCCATTTTCAATATGTTTTGTACATAAACCTCATCAGAGCCTTGCAGGCAAGCAGGAAACACTGGGCCCATCTTCCCTAGAGGGCAGCTGCTGTCTGCTTGTCGGAGCCTATCAGCTCACCCTAGGTATAAAAAGTTACAGGTACACCAGCCATTTTTGTTTTTTTTTCTCTGGGCTGTTTCTCAAAAATTCACTTTAAATTATATGGTTAGTAATTTTTTTCTCTCCTCTTTTTCTTTTCTTCTTTTTTTCTTTCTTCCATTCTTGTTTTTGTGTGTGGGCTCTCTCTCTCTCTCCCTCTCTCTCTCTCTCTCTCTCTCTCTCTCTCTCTCTCTCTGTGTGTGTGTGTGTGTGTGTATGTGTGTGTGTGTGTATGTGTGTTTGTGTGTGTGTGTGCGCGCGCGCGCGCGTGTGTGTGTGTGTGTGTGTGTGTGTGTGTGTGTGTGTGTGTTTATATGCTTACAGGACAGAGGTTGATATCAGGTGTCTTCCTCAACCTCTCTCTACCTTATAAATCAAAGCAGGGTCCTTCCTTTGAGCCCAAAGCTTGCTGTATCAACTAGTCTAGCTCCCAGATGGCTTTGGGTATTCATTGTCTCCTCCTCCCTGAATACAGGGACTACAGGTGGCTGCCATGCCTGCCCAAGATTGATGAGGGTCTTGGGAGCCAACGAACAAACTTGGCCCCGCCATGTTTGCACAGCAAGTTCTTTACCCATCCATCTAGATCCCTTTGCTCCTTTCTCCCTCCCTCTCTTCCTTCCTTCCTTTCTTCCTTCCTTCTTTGACTTCCCTCCTTCCTACCTTCCCTACTTCCTACTTTTCTTTTTCCTTCCTTTTTATTTTCCTTCTTTCCTTCCTTCCTTTCTTCCTTTCCTCTTTCTTTTTTCCTTCCTCATGTCTCCTTTCTTCCTCCCTTCTCCCTCCTCATCTTCTTTATTCTCCTCCTCTTCCTTTACTCCCTCCATGCTAGAAACTAAACCCAAGGCCTTATGCATGCTAAGCATGTACATGCCACCAAGCTACACTACCCTACCCGTAAATAGCTTCCCTGTATGTATATTTTGGTTCATATATAAACTGGCTGGGTCACTAGAAAGGATGATGCCTATTTGTTTCCCACGGTGCTTGGTGTGGGTTTGATTTCCATCACTGAGGAACAGTTTTGCTTACCCAGATTTTTCACCAAGGGTAGATGTTTGTCAGGCTTAAAAATGAATAGCCCTTTCTGATGGGCATGCAAACAGTTCATTATGGGTTTAACGCATTCCCCCAGTGACTAATGAGGTTGGGAACACTTTGATGCACTTACTGATTCTTCAGAATTCAACCACTCATTCCTCAACTTTTAAAAGTGTCTCTTCTAGTATGTTGGCATTTTTTTCCTGACAAGTATAAATTTCCCTTGTTTGTGGTTTTATAAGAAAAAAACTATTTATGAGGTAGAATTTCTCAATATAGCCCAGGCTAGCCACAAACTCAGGGTCTTCCTACCTTAGCCTCCTGAGAGATAGGACCATGGATGCTTCCAGTGTGCCTGGTTTATAGTTGTCCATATACTCTGGATAGGAGACTTCTGTCGACTTCATAAGTGAGCATTTCTTCTTCCTTTTTGTCCTTGGTACTCCACATTCTCAGCGGGAGGTTTTGATGAATAAAATCCCAAGTCTCTACAAAGCCTACTTCATCAGCATTTGACTCTGTGTCTATTACTTTCTGTGTCTTGCATATGAAGTCCATGCTTACTCAAATACATTTCCCTCAGAATCTCGTCTTTTGAATATAAAATTTGTCGGAAACTCACTCTTGTACAGAATGTCAAATTATAAATGTTTCTCCCCACTGTCCAGTAGGGCTGGACCAGTGCCCTAGATCTGCTGCTTGGACACCTGTACCTTTGGTACCCCAGTGCAGACTTATGCAGCCCCTCACATGTGCTACATTGTTAAGCACAGACTCTCACCGCATTCAATTCTCCACATTCACTCCTCTTGGCCACTACTCACCCTTTGGCTATCATATAAATTTTAGAGTCAATTTCAGTATTTTCTGAGGTCTTGGTTGGGTTGGCAAGCACAGCTGTATTAGCAGCTTCACGCCGTGAAGTTTTCAATTCTCCCAAAGGAATACACGCAGCTTCTCACATCCCTTGTAATTCATTCAAATGAGGCTTTTAGCAACCCCTGCAGAAGTCATGGGGATCTCTCATTAAACTCAGTCTTCAGGGTTTGAGTCTTTCTCTGCGTTGTAAGTGACAACGTTACTTCATTTAATTTCTAAATGGCTCCTTCTAGAGGGAAAGATGCAAATGATTTTGTATCCATGTCTCCTCACTAAGCATCCTCATCGACTGAAAAAAAAATCTTTGCTCTTTAATATTTCCCTCATGTATCACCATGTCACCTGCAAACAAGGACAAGTTGTTCTCAATCTTGAAACATTCTGCTTCTTCTTGTCCTTTCAGTACACTGGCTGGGATGCCAATCCGTGTGCACAGTGTGTCTCATTTTTGCCCCCTGTCTCACAACTCGCTGTGATTTTACTATAGATCATCTATGTACTGATTCTACAATAATATGCTACCCTTCTTTTTGACTCACACCTTAAAATTTTATTTTGAAGAATGCTAGGGATTGAACTCAGGGCCTTCTGCATGCAAAGCATGTAATCTACCCACAAGTCATACCATGGCCATGCCTGTCACCTGTTGAGGACAGATTAATGGAAACATGGGATATAGAGGTGGTTGAGTCGTTGAGAGCACTGGCTGCTCTTGCAGAGTGTAGCAAAATAATAATAATAATAATAATAATAATAATAATAATAATAATAATAATAATAAAGGCATGACCTAGTGGTCAATCCACCAAGCATACTGTACTTTCAAATAAGAAGCGGTCACACCATGCTCCTGGGTAGTCCCGGAAGTCAGAACACCAAACTCTGAAGTAGCATGAGTCGCTGGTAGCTGGCCTGCTGATGGATCTGCATTCTCAATGTCTTCTTTTATGTGCTTCTGCATAGAGCACACATGCTTGATGGCATGGGCACTCACTGGCCAATCCAAAGTAATATACTAGCCAAGCATTGTCTGTAGGCTTCCACTAAATGTACAATAAAGCAGACCCTGTTCCCTGAAACTGTCTCCAGTGGTTCATTTCCACACCCCTTTCAGACCCACGGGAACTGCACTCTTGTCAGGGGACACCCTGGTAACCATGGTGGCAGAGGACCCAGGCTCAGTTCCCAGCACCACATGGTGGTTCATAACCATCCATAACTCCAGTTCCAGGGGATCCAGTGCCCTCTCTTGGCTCCTCAGGCACTAGGCATACATGCAGTGAACAGATGTACATGTAGGCAAAACACACAAAACACAATAAAAATGATTAATTACTTCAAAGTTTCGTGGCAACAGAAGCTATACAGAGGTAGAGTACCAAGGTGTTAGGTCCTAGGAAGTTAGAGAAACAGATTTAGAACTAGTGTACTCTAGAGGCAAGGTGGAGAGGGATCCACACCTTACACATTCCCTCAAGGCTTCTTCAGCTCCTCACAACGGTTTCATATCTTCTATCCCATGGCTCACTGGATCCATTGTTTCTATACATTGGTGAGGCAGAACACCACTGTTGAAGAACACAGTGGAAGAGATCTGCCTACCCCATGGTTGCCAAGAAGCAAGGACGGAGATCCTGAGATGGAGACTAGACTGGTAGGGTCTAGTCTAGACCTCCCTACAGTGACTCATTCCTCCAAGCAAGCCCCAGCCCCTCATATTTCCATCATCTCCCCAAATAGCATCACCATCAGGAAACAATTCATCGGCCTCGGGGGTCAGATACAGAAGGTGGGAAAGAAGAAGAAATCAAAGACAAAAATCTACATCATCTACCCATGGAACCATGTGTGAAGGACCCAAGGCTGGAAGAGAAAACCTGAGTTGAACTGAGCCTCTAACCAAGGGACAAGGCCAGTGAGCTGAATAGTGCTTATGGAGGCTCAGTCTGCCTCACTTGTCACAACCCTGTTCCTCTGTTATAAAGCACTATCCTTTGAGGCAAATTATTGCCAGCTTAATGAATGTGGCTGCTTACAAAATATTACAGCAGGGCTTGGTGACCATTAATATTCTCTAAATAGAGGGGATGATGGGATGGGTGGTGGGAGCTTCACCTGAGTATCTAGCCTCTCCTCATAGCTGTGTGAAGTTCTATCCTAATTCCATATTGCCTCAGGGGCTCATAAGAAGCTAGAGTATATAGACTAGATGGGACATCATCTATGCAGCCCTAGGGAAGCCCTCACCCCTGCTGAGCATACACTTCCCAGTGAGGTTGCTTTGGGCCACCTAAGCGCTTACCTGTGTCTCCTCATCCATTGCTCTGTAAGTCAGCTTAGTGGACTTAGTGGTTCCCTGGTTGAACTTCAGTTTAATCAATCTTTGTTTTGTCGATGTTTTTGACCTTAGAGGAGTGGGGATAGACATTTGTTTAGTGTACACACACACACCAGGGAGAAAATTCTCATTACATCATTGACCCAACCAGTACTCATAAAACATGAAATCTGCATTTGGCATTCCCTTGATGGGAAGAAGGAGGAGGAAGAGGAGGAGGAGGAGGAGGAGGAAGAAGAGGAGGAGGAAGAGGAGGAGGAGAAGAAAGAGGAGGAGGAAGAGGAGGAAGAGGAGGAGGAGGAGGAAGAGGATGTTATTGATGTCATTTAATTGAAGAAATACCTGGAATTGTAATGCCCTTATTTTCTTTAAAAAGGAGGAGGAAGGGGAGGAGGAAGAAGAAGGTGAAAAAGGCAAAGATGTGTTTATGGTAGTATCCACTTTTTCTTGAAAGTTTCATATCACGTGACCTACCTTCCAGGGCCAGAACAGTGCTAAGATACCAGCTCAGGTGGTTAGGAAGTCTGTGCCCCATGGGTGCCACCCGCACGCTGGCATCTGTGTGAAGACCAATGCCTTCATAAATCTTGCACACTGATGCCCAGCTTGTGTGCATGTGCCATCTTCCTTGAGTCTAAACTACCCTCTTACAACTCTGCAGATCACTGGAGCTTGCAATGCACACCCCACCCCCACCCGGTGATACCAGCAGGAAGAAAGCAAAGACTCTTTTTATTACCTTGTCTCTGCCCAAGACTGGACTGATCCGCCCTTAGCCTGCTTCTTATCTCTAGGCCACCACATAGAAGGGTTTTTAAATCTCCACAGAGCCAATTTCCCAGTGATGGTACCAGTAATGGCTGCTAAAAACCACTTCATGAAATTGCAGAGCGGGGCCCTGAGCTGTAAAAACATTATTCTCGGTCTGTGGAGTAGCTTGATTTAGGGACAGTCAAGGCTCAGGAGTGACTGAGGTACCCTCTTCCTGCTTAGCCTTGTGACTTCAGTACTGCTCTCAGCTTTTGGAAACTTGCAGCTGATTTCAGCAGGGTTGGAGTCCCTTTGATAACTCTGTCCCTTGACAGGAAATAATCATGTGTGAAAGAGGAGCCCTGCTATTTGATCCTTGCTGCATGTCACACGCTGGGCATCTTTGCTTCAAGCCCCCTCCTCACCTCTGCAGGAAGATTTGAGGCTCATCGCTGACTTTGCTGAGGGAACAGTGACCAAAATATGCAGGTGAGGGATGATTTCCTAACTGCTTTGGCTCTAAAGTCCTCCTCCTCTTCCTCTTGCCCCTCTTCCTCCTCCTTCTTTCTCCCTCCTCCTCCTCTTCTTTCCCCCTCCTCCATCTCTCTTCTTCCTCCCCCCTCTCCTTCCTCCTCCTTCCCTCCTCTTCCCTTCTCCCTCCTCCCCCTCTTCCTTTTCCTCCTCTTCTTCCCTTCTTCTTCCTTCCACCCTCCTCCCTTCTCCCTCCTAATTCTCCTCCTCTTCCTTAGTCCTCCTCTTCCTCTTCCCCCGACTTCAACTCCTCCTCCTCCTCCTCCTCCTCCTCCTCCTCCTCTTCCTCCTCCTCCTCCTCCCAGGCTGCTGTCATTCCTATCTCACAGAGAAACCTGTTCTAGTTTCCCATCTATTGATGTGACAAAACACTCTGACTAAAAGCAACTTAAGGAGGAAAAGGTTTATTTGGCTTGCTCTTCCACTCACAGTCTATCTCTGAGGGAAGTCAGGGCAGAAACTCAAGCAGGAGCTTGGAACAGGAGCCACAGAGGAGCACTGCTTACTGGGTTGTGCTCTCAGGCACATGCTTATCTACCTTCCTTATACAGCCCAGGACCACCTGCTTAGGGAATGATGCTGCCTACAGTGGAGTAGTCCCTCCTACGTTAATAACAATAAAAGCAATCTCTCATAGACACACCCACAGGGATTTGGGCAATCTGAGTTGGGCAATCCTTCACTTGAGACTTCCCTCTCTAGGCTATGCCAACAGTGAAAGGTGGTGAGGACAGAGCCTAACACAACTATACTGTTCCACTGTCAAAAGAGAAGCTATGGATAAGCCAGGGTTCTCCTTTAAACATCCATGTTTTATCCACGTAGCTCGTGTACTATAATATGTTCTCTGATACCCTTCTAAGTTACTCTGAAATCAAGTTTATGGGTCAGCACAATGCTTTGCCATGTTGAGCAACACCAGCTCCCTCCTTTTAAGGGAAACACGAATACGATGGACAGAGATAGCTCTGTCTGCACAGTGCTTACCATGCACACACTTCAAGACTTGAGTTGCAAGCCACAAACCCATGTAAAAATGCTAAGTGTGGGGTTGTAATCCCAACACTGGGGAAATGGAAGCTAGGTCAGTCAATCTAGCCTACTTGCTCTGTAGCTAGTGAGAGACCCTATCTCAGAAAACAAAGGAGAAAATTTCTGAGGAGCAACAGAGGTTGTCATGCTCACCTGCACACGAACACACACCTCACACGTGAATATGCACACACATCCAAATGAACGAAAATTAAAAGTGAAAAAATATTAAAAGTCATACTATTTAACATTTTGAATATTTTATTTTATGTATGTACGTCCATCAGTCTGTCTGGCTATAACAGCAATGCCTATAGAGGCCAGAAGAGGGCATCAGGTCCCCCTGGAGCCCGCTGAAGTTACAGGATATTGTAAGCCACTCACTCTACATCAGGTCCTTTGCAAGGGCCTCAAATGCTCTTAACCACTGAGCCCTCTCTCCAGCCCCTTGGAAGTTTTAACATTCACAGATATCGATTCATAAATTGATTTTAGAGTAAATTTGTAGGGTATCATAGCACATATCCTCCATGGCTTCTGCTTGAGTTCGCTCAACGTACAACTTCCATCAGTGATGAACTATGAACCGGAAGTAGAGGCCAAATCATTTCTTCCCTCCCCTAAGTTGTTTTTAGTCAGGTCGATAGGAATAAAAATACAGAACCAAGCAGAAAGAGCATGCAGAAAAGAATACACAGTTGAGAAAAAGATGAGCCAGCTCCCACACGGGAGCAGAGACCTCTTAGCTGGATTTCCCACAGTTAGAGTCATGCCCGGCTTCCTGTTAAGCCTCTGTGTTAACATGGATAAGATGTAAGCTCTGAGAAACAGGGAAAAATGATTCGAGATTTGTTTCAATATATTATTCATAAGTTGAGCTTAAGCAACCGACACAGAGATTGTACTCCCGCCTACAGACAAGCTCAAGGGCAGAAGAACGTTTAGCGGAAGTCCTGAGAAGGCACTCCATTCCCAGCTGGCAGAATCCTTGCCGCATCTCTGTGAAATTTTCATGGCAAATAACATGAAATTTCCGGGACACATTCTTTTCTTCCTTCCCGTGGTGTGAGGATCAGAGGACATTCTGAGTTAATATGTACTGTTGACGAGCGCAGCACGTCACGCAGCCCAGTGTATCAGACCCATGGGAGTGGCATCCTTCCCCGGATGAGGGTAAGAGGGACCGCAGAGCCTTCCTTTGATCTGAGTGGGGATGTTGACAGGGTGTGTAGAAACCATCAAGCACAGCTTCCTCTTCCAGATGACTATTGCCTAACTGCTTCGACACAGAAACCTCCCACTGGGTCCAGCTAAACCGGCATCCTTGCTCAGCGGTATGCTATAAACCCACCTCCTAGGTTCCCATGTACAAAATCAGTGTGCTGAGGTTCCAGGCTGTGGTTGGTGCCTCCCAGCAGAGCGAGCACATCTCACCTTATCCTAGCTTCTCTGTCCATGTGTCTGGCATTTCTTCTGTGTCTGATCTTTCCTCACTCCCTTGACATCCAGGGAAGGTCAATCCCTGAAGTCACGTAGAGCATGGTACCGTGGTGACAGGTGTTTTGTCCTAAGCCATTCTGAAAGACATAAGTGCGGATCCCATTCCTAATTAGAGGTGGGGCGTTGGACACACTATGTAACCTGCTGCCTTTCTGCATAAGCACAAGGCGGGACACATGCTCCAAGCAATTAAACTCGTGGCCTCTTACTTCAGCGACAGGAAGTTAACAAGAGTGTCGTCCCTCATTCGTGGCCCTCCAAGACATTATGTCATAAACCTGACAATTAAACCTTAGCATGATGAGACACTAGTACCTGGCAAAGGTACCTGAACTCTGATCTAGATAAAACCATAGGAAAATGCATGCAAATTTATTCTAAGTTCATTATGAAGTACTCATGTGTAACCTTTGCTTGTATTTGTATATTACTTTACAAACACAGCTTCAGTGGTAGAGAGATGGTGCCATGGTTAAAGATGCGCCAATCAACCTTGCAGAGAACCTGAGTTCTAATCCCACCATCCACAGCTAGTGGTTCACTATTGTCTGTAACTGTGGCTCCGGGAGCTTCGACACAATTTTCTGGCCTCCAAGGGCCCTAAAATAAAATAAATCTAAAAATAAAATTAATTTATTAATTTTAAAATTAATAAATTAAAAGTAAAATTAATCTTTTTTTTTTTTTTTTTTTTTTTGGTTTTTTGAGACAGGGTTTCTCTGTATAGCCTTGGCTGTCCTGGAACTCACTCGGTAGACCAGGCTGGCCTCGAACTCAGAAATCCGCCTGCCTCTGCCTCCCAAATGCTGGGATTAAAGGCGTGAGCCACCACTGCCCGGCAAATAAAATTAATCTTAAAAAAGCAGTTTCTATGCATATTACACTTGCATGTTCCATATCAATACCCATTTTACAGATGACAAGGTTGAAGAGATGATTAAAAAGGGGGGAGCAGGCTTCCCTGACTGGGTCCAAATGCAAAGAAAATTTGTACTTTCTGAACTCTTCCATAAGTCCAAGACAGACTATTTTGAAGTCTTTGTTTTAAAGATGAATTTAATTTCAGTTAATCCAACATTTGCTTGAACGTGGGCTCTCCTTGTAGAATATCTACAAATATGTCATAATAAACATTTTTGGAACGTTATTAACTGGCTGAAACAATTTTCTAAGGAGAATTCTTGAGAGCGTGACCGTAAATGAAATATCCAAACTTTTAGCTTTGCCTCTTAACTTACTTATTTGCGTATGGGTGTTAAAAGCAAATGACTAAAACTAACAATACCAAAATGTCACTGTTCTCTCGCAATTCTATTAGAAGACTGTCGTCAAGCCATGTCCAAACGCCAGGGCTACTTCCTGTTCAGGCTCCCGTGTCCCATGCCAGGAACGATTCCAGTGATGCTGTACATTGTTGGAAACCTGCTTCTTCCCAAGGCAGCATCCCCATGGAGACCCGACAAAGCAGTCATTACTTGGGACCAAAGAACACTTAGCAGCTGCAAGTGAAATGCCAGCCTGGGTCCAGGGGCCTCCAAAGTGATTTGCGGTTACAGAAAACGCCAGGATAAGTAAGCTGGTATGAACAGCTTGCAGAATGAGGGTTTTGCAAAATACCATTAAATTGCCACAGGCCAACTGTTCTCAAAATTATGTTCCATAATTCCACGATGCCCGCCCAAGCCGGGAAAAATAATCTTATACAAAATGCATGCAATTAATAAAAGATGAACATTTTATATCCCTGCCCTTCCGACACTTATTATATTTATCTCCTTTGAGTCATACCGTTCCTTTAAAACAAATGTCAACACGATTTGGTCCATCCTGAACCGGCCCTTGAGGAATAATGTTGATGTTCATAGTTCTCCAAGTCTCCACTCAGCATGCATTTCATTAAAGTGGGTTCTGCACCAAGATTTGCCCACCAAATTGCATCTGTGACCACAGAAGAAAGCTGTGTGCACACTGGGTACTTAAAAAGTTTGCGGGTGTTACTGCTAGGGGAAAAAAAAATCCCATTTCCTACAGAGATAGGGAAGCACCTCCAGGCAGAGTGCTCAGAGGTCATTGTGCTCTTTCTTCTTTGCCAAAGTGTAGTGAGAAGAAGTAACAGTGGCTGCAAAGTATCCAGGCCTTGCAGAAACAGCTCCAGTGGAAGACAAATGCTCCTGAAGGGCGGTTGAGAGAGCCTTGTTATTGCCCACAGTCATTTGGCCTGATGCTGTGCTCCGCAGAGCCCACCTGCACTATCATGCTTAGGCTGTGCAGAAATGACTCATGATGGCGGAAATGCCCTCCTGAAGGCAAATGGCTTACTGTGGCAACCCACAAAGTGCAAGCTTACAAGACAGCACAGGGGAAAACAAGGGTGGTATCCAGCTTCCTGCTGAATAAGAACAGCCATTTGCAGTCAGTTCCACTCTCTTTCTAATGACCTGTTGTGCAGAAGGCTCTGTGGGGAGGTTCTCAATTGATTATATTTCCTGGGGGGCTCAGAGGAAAGTTTCCCCTTCGCCTGGTACATTTTGATGCCTCTAAGATCCTTCTGGGAAGAGGTCTCATGAATACTTGCCAATTAAGTACATTTTTTTTTTTACTACATCGTGTGTGTGTGTGTGTGTGTGTGTGTGTGTGTGTGTGTGTGTTTATGCATGTGGAGGTCAGAAGTCAACTTATAGGAGTTAGTTCTCTCCTTCCAACATATGAGTCCCAGGGATCCTCAGGCTTGGAAGCAGGCACCTTTCACTAATCCAGGGACAATACTTTTTTACCTCAGGCATGATGGCAGGAACTGGTTTTCACCTGCTTTTGAGACATGAATTTGTCCCAGACTTAGGACATTTAAATGCATCTATAAACAGAAACCAATCCAAGACCAAAATGAGTGAAATCACATCATGCATATTGTGAGTGAAGTTTCAGGATGACATCAGCCAGGAACACACGTCTGCCATGTTTGTCTCCTCTCTGACAAATGTACAGTCAGCACGGTAGGCAGTCTTCCTACATTAGATTTTAAGAATCAAGAGAGCAAAGATTGTTATTTGACAAAAGGTAAATTAAAATGTTGAATATTGGGGAGTTAAATGCTTGCTATGCAAGCATGAGAACCTGAGCTCAAATCCCCAGGACCAATGTAAAAAGTTGTGCATGGCTGTGCCTGCCTGCAATCTCAGTGCTGAAAGGCAGAAACAGGAGGATCACTGGGGTTTGGGGACCAACCAGTCTAGTTTCAAGTTCAAAGAGAGACCCTGCCTCAAGGGAATAAGATGGAGGGTAACAGAACAGGACAGGAGATATCCTTCTTTGTATTCACACACACACACACCACTGCACATATAACACATAAATCATACACAAATACAAATACCACACACATGCACACAGACACCATAAATACACACACATACACATAAATCTATTCTTATGTACATATACTACACACATATATACATATACCACACATACATATATACATATACCACACATACATATATGCATATACCACACACTCACATATATACATATACCACACATACATGTATGCATATACCACATATACATATATGCATATACCACACACATATACATATAACACACATAAACACACAGACAACACACACATACATACACACACATTCACACACACCTACACTTCACACACTCACACACACACATCCACATACATATACCCATACTCACATGTACATATACCAACACACATACATACAGCACACAGATATGGACACATATACAAGACATGCAAACACATACACACATACTATACACACATACACACATTTAACACACACACAAACACTCATACAAATAATAAATTTTAAAAGTTGAATATCTGTAAATATAATTTCAAAAAGAATGAATTCTTAATGGCATTCTCTGAGATTCCATCCAGCAAGTGCCTGGTATAACTTCCTGACTTGATGGAGAAAAAGGAAACAGAAAATGCTTAAGTATCTCATTCATCTTGATAGTAGTAACAAATTTAATTTAACTTAGTTTGAGTTTGGGGGTGGACAGCATTCTCACTTACAGAGGCTGGACATGTCTGGCCCAGAAGATAATCGAAAGACAACCAGCTCCAGGAAGAAACAAAGGTCTTGGAAAGACAAGTGCCCCTCATTCAAATACATGGAGAGGTAAGTTGCACCCCACATCTACAAAGAGGAGGCTCAGACATGAGCAACACCCTCCACCCAATGTAGCAGAGACAAGAAACAGTCTGCTCTGTGATAAGACAAAATTTTGTTCACATTTCAGCTCCATAACTAACTTTAGCATATGAGTGACTTTGCCAAATTGTTTCTCTTTGCCTGAGCTCCCATAAGAGGTTGAGAAGTGTGATAATTAGCCACCTATTTCTGACCTTGCTGACTTGATTTTGAGACATCACCGCTGGCTGTGTGGATGACCCTGCTTCCTGGTTAGTACTTATGTGTACTTTTGGCTTAGCTCCTGTCATTTGTATTCAAATATGTTTTACGTGATTGCCATCTAAGCTGTTATGGGTTTCTTTTTTTCTTTTTCTTTTTTTTTCTTTCCTCTCTTAAATTGACTCAAATTGTAGGAAAGCTCTCAGCGGCAATTAACAAATGTCACTAGAAGTAATGATGCCAAAGGTTAAGTAGTTACTTTGCAAACATCATAAGCTGTCCCTTCCAGATGACTCCTGCTGCATTCTCAAGTTCAGCCACCAGACCTTGACTGAGTTCTGCTCCATCCCAGGCTGGAGTAAAGGATAGAGAGGAGCAAACATCGCTCTGTACTCATGGCTCTCTAAGACAAGGTCCATGTGCAATAGCTCAGTTTATTAGGGACAAGGTATCACTGCATGCTGCTCCTGTAACCACATCTCTAGGGAGAAAACATTGTTCATTAGTTTTCACTAAAAGAAAATTTAAGGGAGTCTAGAGAGATGGCTCAGCAGGTAAGAGTGTTTGCTGCTGTTGCAGCAGACCTGGGTTTGGTTCCCAGCACTCACAACACCTGTAACTCCAATTCCAGGGACTCTGGGCGCCCTCTCCAGGCCTCCATGGGTACTACACTCAGATGCATAGACCCACACACAGACACCTGCACACATAGTTAAAAGGAAAGCAAAATTTAAATCCACACATAAGACTTTCTCACTAGAGAAAGAAACTTAAATTTAAATACTGTCAATTATTTATGCTAGCACAGGAAAGATATACCTACTTTCCCCCATTCCACACTTAAAACTTATCTTGTGAGAATTTTGGAAAAGAGACAAAGAGCCTTTAAGAAGGCTAGTAGTAAATAAACATGGGATTGATTTGTGTGTATTGATCTAGTATTCTCATTCCGTTTACCAAATACTAGTTTATTATTATTATTATTATTATTATTATTATTATTATTATTATTATTATTCACAGTACTTTATACCTAGCCAATCATATCAAAACATAAAACATAATTTCCAGTTTGGATTTCTCTTATTTTCTTTCTTTATTATTATGACTGAAAACTCCAAAAGAGTAGTAAATTTTAGATCCTTGTGTTCCTGGTCCAGTGGGAGCTCCCCATCATTTACTACGATATTGGCTGTGTATTAGCTTAAGAATCATTTATCGTGCTGAATTCCTAGCTTCCTGAGATTTAAGATGAGGAATAGATGTTAGGTCTCATCTCATGCTTTTGGTACATGCTGAGGTGACTGTGAGTCGCTTACCTCTCAGTTTGTCGACTTGTTCAATCATGAAATGGTTTTCAGGGGTTAATCCAACCTTGCATTCCTGAGATAAGCTCCGCTTTGCCGAGGTATGGTCTTCCTTGTGATATGTAAATATGTTACTAAATTTTGGGTGTACGTCTTGACATAAGTCTCTGTATCTAGGAGGGATATCTGATCTTTAATCTTCTTTCATAAGATATTGTGGTATCGAGCTGAAGAACAGCTTCAGGAGATGAATGGCTAAGAGGCTTCCTCACACAAGGCACTCGAAAAGTGACCCCTGCAAATCCCTCACACCCCTCCCTCTTTCAGTCTGCCCTTCTGTGCTCTGATTTTCTTCTATGCAAGCCCTACAGACCCCACCTGACTCCCAGATCATACCTGGATCTTCCTCTATACACCACAGTGGAGAATCTGCCTATGAAACCAGCTGGAACAAGTATGATTCATTTGTTTCTTATTTCAGCTCCCTGCTCCCCACTGCTGGAGGGTTACCATGTCATATTCCTTGTGTGGCTTGTCAGTCACTGGGTGGGGAGGGGGAGTTGGTGGTTTGAGGAGGAAAGTGTTTATTTAAACTTACAGTTTATAGTCCAGCATTGATGGAAGCAGAAGTTCAGGGTTGCAACTGAACCAGAGACCATGGAAGAGCACTGTTTATTACTTTGTTCCTCATAGATCATTTAGCTTGCTTTCTTGTATCACCCAGGACCACCTGACTGGAGCTAGCCCACTACCAAAGTAGGCTAAGCCCTCTCAAATCAATCACTAATTGGAAAAAAAAATCCACACAGATTTTCCCCAGGCCAATCTGCTGGAGGCAACTCCTCAACTGAGGTTTCCTCTTCCTGTTTGACTATAGTCTCAGTCAGGCTGATGAAGTGAACAACTAGCCACCATGCGTGGTTCTCTCGGAACATTTTTTTTTTTTGGTCCACACCTATATAGATGTCTTGAAATTTATTAAGGAGAAGGAAATCTTGCTGTAACTTCCCACTGATAGCTAGATATCCTCCGAGACAAATTACTTTACTTGTTCTGGTGGGTCTAGGTACAACACCCTACATAGCTGCAGCATCTCCCACCTACTTAAGGATGCAGGAAATGCCCAGGATGGTGGAGCAGGGAAACAAAGAGAACCTGACCTGGAGAATTCTGAGTTTTCAAGTCTGCTGACTCTCATGTTCCTTGTGTGTGCCATCCCTGTCACCCAGGAATAGGAAATTCCTCGTGGCTCAATATTTGCATGGCAATTGTATAACTTCAGTTGAAATGACTCAGATGCATAAAGATTGCTCATGTGTGCATGCATGAAAAAGAATCCCAAAGGCCAACCTCACCAGCTATAGCTCATTAGGGACAGATGTAGGCATCAAATTTGGGTTTTCTATCCTCAGTCTTTAGAGAGACCAAAAAGAGGAAGACCAGGAGTGAAATCTTTAAATAAGATGGTGTTGAGTGATGGAAAGGAGATTGCATTATCCGCTGGTAGGATTCTCTTTAAGCAGGAAGGATCCTATCTAATCCTTTATCTTATCTTTTTCCCGGGCTTCAATCTGGTCCTCATTCCAGCTGTTAGATTGAATTCTCGGAGAGGAGATAAATTGAAAAATGGGATTCTAACATTTTTATTTCTTTTTTTTAAAACTCCATCTCACTTCCTGTTCTTCTTTCCCTCGATATCTCCAATTATCCTCTACGTCTTGGGTAGTGAGTCGAAAAAAATCTTTTGACCCACTGGTAACTTCGGTTCACAGGTGGGCCTTGAACAATCCACAATATTCTGTTAATTCTACATGAAAGTAATTATCCAAGGTTAGGGGCCGATGTTGCTTTGTAGACAGAACATAAGTTTCCCAGTCCACCCCATTACCTTCTGCAGGTGTGCTCAATGCTTCTGTCACTGCCACAGGTTGCACAGGATGCCATCTAAAGTTGACAATCAACCAGGGAAAAAATGGAACAACAAAACCAAGCCAAACAAACCACCAAACTCCTGGGAATGTTTTTAGTTGTCTGGCTGAAATCATAGTTACCCTTGGCAACATACATTCTATGGGCTGTAAGTTGGCCATTCTAACAAACTCATCATCTTTATTCATCCATCATCTCTCCCTTGGACCCTTCTGCTGCATGGGTTCAAGACTGGGGGGCCACAGCAGACCAAATATCAATTCATCCCTCTCCACCTTGGCAAGAATCCAGTCAGCAGCCTCTTGGGAGCCCTCTTCCTATGAATGCCCTCTTTGGTTTTGTGCATGTATCTCACAGGTGTGCAGTGCCCATGGAGGCCTGAAGAGGGCGTCAGATCCTCTGGAGCTGAAGTTACTGATGACTGGGAGTTACCCTGTGGGTGCTGGGATCAAAATCCAGGTCCTGTACAAGAGTAGCCAATGCTCTTCACAGTGGCACTGTCTCTCCAGCTTCACAAGACTCACCTTTGTGAGGAACTATGGGCAATCCATCAAAACTCTGAGGGAGAGGGGAGAGTCAGTTTTCTTTAAGGATGTGGTCATGGTAGGCTAACCTCACAACTGTGGAAGTTTCACATATTTAAAAGTATTTGGGCAGCACAAATTGGGCTTGATGGCTATAAAAAAGGGGGGGGTACAAAGTTGAGAGGGATGATGGGTCTGAGAGGAGTGGGATGAGAAGGTAAATGTGACCAAATTCAACCACATGAAATTCTCAAGAAACTAATAGTTTGTTGTTGTTGTTGTTGTTTTATTAGAAGAACTGCTTTATCTATAGTGGCCCTGCTCTTTGCTCTGCCCATGGTGAAACTAGGCTCCTTCCTTTCTCTGAGCATGTTGCCATCTGAAACTGATAGATCCTGGCAGAATCTTGAGCTGAAAAATAAAATCCATAGTTTCTGTCTGTTTATGGAAGCTTGAAGTATCTTCAAATAAAAGTTGGCCTGTTTATTTTTTCATTTCTTCTTTTCATTATATTGTTGATTGAATCGATGTCTTTGTGACTCTATTTAAAATCACAGGTCCCCACAGGAACCATTACAATCATCTGATGTCTTCTTCGATGCCCAGGGCTTTTCCTATTAAGAAGCTCAGTTCGAATCTCTAACACTGAGCATCTCATTAGCTTAATGGAGGCCTGTCCGGCTGTCATTATCAGATCATGCTTCCAGCTTCCTAAGGAGATGGGCTTCCACTCACTTCCTCCACCAGTGGTTTCCTCTCTTAATTTGTAATTCAAAGCTGAAGTTTAAATTTCAGAGTTGAGACATCAGCAGAAGGAGTAACAACAGCCATCTGTATTAGGCTGATAACGTCCCTGATACACTAGGAGGTTGTGTGGGTTGTGGTTTATGATCAATTAAGCAGGCTCATTCTTCCATGGCTCCCGGCTCAGACATGAGGTCTATGTGTCCATCCCTGTGGCGTGGAGTGGAGGAGAGTCATTAAAGACACTAAGCATCAACAACAGACACTTGGGCCACCAGCCCCTGGGCACAGGACGCAGACTCCAAAGCTATTCTATGCAGTTCTGATTCCAAACAAAGTCTGAAGTCTTACCATAATGTCTATGAAGTTAAATCAATTCCCACAGGTTCTTTCTGGATCTCATTGCTTCCTTCAGCGTTGATCTGCAAAATGTTAAAAAAAAAAAAAAAAATGAAATTGAAATCATTGCCAGTCAAATTCTAGATTCTTGGCATCTCTTTAAAAACTCAGAATATCTAGCCAAGGCTGAGAGCAGCAGTAATCTGTGGGTATAAATGTAAATAGTTAGAAGGCATTTAGCATTTAGTGAACACCACTTAGCAAAACAGTAATAGTAGGTACCCCTCTCCCCCAGAGCCTGTGACATGTCAAACTATGGGATTTTTTTAACCGGGTTTGCAGTGCCAGACAGGAATTTTTTTTTGTTAACCAGACCTTGGATCCAATCAGAGAATAGTTGGTTACCTCCATTACTTAGATGCCACTGTTGTACCAAAGATGGCATCTTGTCTGTCAGCTAGGCACTACGTCACTTACAGTCCAATACTGATTAACACCTCTTTTTGCAGTGGCCATGCCGAGACTTGTAAGTGGTCCAAGTACTGAGAGTAATTGAGTGTTGAGTGCTCAGCCATAAGTGGGTCATCCATATCAACCCGAGGCTCACTGAACATCAAATAAGAGATGGAACAGAAAGCACGTAAGAGCCAGAGGATGGGGAGTAGCATTGTGAAATATTGTGTTCTGGACATGACATGGCTGTCACACTCATAAATGCACTGCAGCTATGGTTATCTGCCCAAGATCAAGTCAACAAATCAGCCAACATCCCAGCAGTCATTTGGACTCAATAGGAAAAGAGAAATATAGAAAGTAAAAAAAAAAAAGAAAAACCAAAAGAAGAAAGGAATAGAAAGAAAGATGATAGAGTTATGTGTTGGCAGCCTTCTAGGAGGAGTTTGGAAGGAGGCTTTTACATGGGTATGATCATATACACATATATACATGTACATATATAGATATCTGTACATGTTTATATGTATATATGTGCATATATCTGTATATATCTGTACATGTATATATGTGCATATATATGTACATATATGTGTATGTATATGTGTATATGTGCATATATGCATATATGTATGTGCAAATACATATATATGTATATATGTGTGCATATGTATATATGAAATTGACAAAGAATAAGTAAAAAGATAAAAACCCTCAGAGTATCTGACTCTAGAACCACACAACTCAGCAGTAACAAGCAAGCAGTCCTCTCCCTTGCATGTGTAACAGCTAAATATGTTCCCTCCCCACCTACCTGTACCTGGCAGGCACTGCAGTTGCCCACCCTGACGCTAAAGTTTAACCTGGGAATGATTTTAGTATTTGCAATTCTAATTGGAACCCACAGATTTTGCAATGGCATCATTTAAAACACCTTCTTCTCAACAAACAAACACTGGAGGATGCTCTCAGAACAGCCTCCTGCGGCCAACTGCAGCTCCCAACTCTGCAGGGCAATGCGTGATCTGAGCCTGCACCCTGCAGCCATGGGACCCCATTCTCATCTCATTCAATAGCTAGTGAAAGCCATTTCTAGCTACAGCTGGGAATCCCATCCTCTACACATTTGAGTAGCTTCAGAGGCTCCCTCTTGATCTTTGGATAATGACAATGTCCCCTAGTCAAAGCCTATGATACCTGTCATAGTCTAGGACCTTAGTAAACCTTGTTCCCACCTCCTCAAGCACACAGAGTTTCATACATAAATATTTTTATGGTATCCACCATGCGTTCTCTCTGCCATAGGACCTTGCACATGCTATTCTGTGACTAGTCACTCTCCCCTCACTCACATGTCCCCTGACATCTCAGCAGGGGACTGGAGAGATAGCTCAGTCAGTAGTATCTGCTGTGCAAGCACGAGAACCTGTTTGATCTCCAGAACCCATACAAAATTTCTGGTGTGGAAGAGCATGCTTATTATCCCAGAACTCAGGAGATGGAAACGGGAGGACCCCTGGGGCTCACTGACCAGCCAGTGCATCATGAGAGACACTGTCTTGAAGCTCCAAGAATATGAATGATATTCCTAAGGATGATACCTAAGCTTGTCCTCTGGCCTCCGTTTGCCTTCAGAAAGCTGGGCACATCATCCCAGTTGCCTCTCTGGTCTTTTTGACAGGACTATGTCTCTCCATTCTGTCATGTCAGGGAATCCCATGCTTCTCCTCAGAATCATTTCTCCTGAGAGGAAACTCCCTACTCTCTCCATTAACTCAAAGCAGAAGCCAAGTGAGGTCTCAGTGTTGTCTCTTCCCTAATACCCAGCACGGGGCTAGGAACCAGAAACTTGGGGAACAGAGAAACAGTTGGCACTGGATATTTTACATTCAATTAAATCAGTTGGCTTCACTGAAGTCCCAAGGTGACATTCTTTGCGATACAAAATCACCCCTGATTTATTTGTAATGTTAATTTCATTTTCTTTTTTTTTTCTTTTTATTTTTTTTTCTTCAACATATGTTGTTACCAGCAGTGAATCGAGTTGCCAGTGCTGGTGTTTGGGATGATTAATGAATGGATCCTGGTTTCACTGGGGTTTCTCAGCTCAAAAACTGATCTTCTCTTATGAGTCACTAACAACTTTAAACTCCACAACTTCATTCTGTATTCATCCCGAACCCCGCCACCTTAGCCAACATGACTTTCTTTAGGGGAAAATAATACTTTTTCTTATTCTCTCCTTAGTCCAATACCTGGTGCCCATGATGGGCTTGTAAAGATGATGACACCTTTATCCCTAGTGTCTTAGTTGTGCCTTGAGGATAATGGTGGAAAAATATGGAGGAGAGGCATCAAGTTTACAGGTGGAATTCAAATCTGGAGATGGGAATGTCTTCCAGGTTTACCCATTATTTCATGTGATCCTGATATAATCAAAAGTCTTTAATATCTAGAAGAATTAGAAAAGAGAAAACCAAATTTAAAAAGAAAAAAAAAAACAGCCTCAAAAGTATGACTGGGGGTAGCTGGCTCTGCAAGGGGAGGGGTCTTCAAGGAGCACAGGAGGCTTCTGGGACTTAAACACCTTAAGGAAGTGGATTCTGCCCTCTAATGTCCAGAAGTAGGCACAATCCTGAAGACCAGAACTTCATCCTTATGTACCTGTACATCCTGACCTTCAAAACTTTTATTACATACTTCTCTGTCGCTGTAATAGAACACCATGACTTGTACATAGATTGTAGAGTATAGAGTTCATGAGAGACTACAGTTCCAGAGTGTTAGAGTCCACCATGACTGAAGTCATGGCAGTAGGCAGCGGGCATGATGGCAGGAGCAGAGAGCTGAGCACATCACTAACATCTCAACCACAAACATGAGGCGGGGAGGGTGGGAGGGAGGGGGAGAGAAAGAGAGAGAGAGAGAGAGAGAGAGAGAGAGAGAGAGAGAGAGAGAGAGAGAAAGAAAGAAAGAAAGAAAGAAAGGGAGAGAGAGAGAGAGAAAGGGAGAGAGAAAAAGGGAGAGAGAGAGAAAGAGAGAGAGAGAAAGGGAGAGAGAGAAAGGGAGAGAGAAAAAGGGAGAGAGAGAAAGGGAGAGAGAGAAAGGGAGAGAGAGAGAAAGAGAAAGGGAGAGAGAAAAAGGAGAGAGAGAGAGAGAGAGAGAGAGAGAAAGTGCTGGAAGTGGGGTGAGACTTTATAATCTCAAATCCAATGATGTACCTCTTTCAGCATGGCTGTACCAACTAAACTCCATAAAACAGCACCATTGTCTGAAACCAAGTGTTAAGATTCGGAGATAAGGGGGAATGTTTCTCACTCAAGCCTCTATAGAACTCCAAGGTGACAGTGTGGCACGGCTTTAAACCACCACACACCCGTCGAACTTCAACGACTTTATAAGATGAATTTTCTGCTTCCAGAGATGCTCAAGATCAACATCCAAAAAGTGACTTAAGGCAGGATTGCAAGATGGGGGACCTTGGGGAGCCATGAGAAGTCAGAACTATCCAGTTACCTTAGAGTCTGATTGAAGGTCCCCTCCAGGTGAAAAGCAGGGACTTCCCAACATGATTAACAACAATCACTGTGAAGGTGGTTGACGTTAATGTCCCCTTCATATATAAATATTTCATTCTAAACTAGCAATGAGCCAGGCCTAAAGTTTAGATTCTCCAGAATCTAAAACAAGACTGTTTACAGTTAAAATGCCCTACTAGATCCATTATATTGCCAAAGGCTAGACCCTATCTATTGAAATCCTACAAGGTGTCCCTCAAAAACAATCAACGATAAGATAGTCATTTCAAATTTCACCAAAGCCTCAGATATGCTGCTGTAGCAGAATTCCTGGTACCCCTGTTTGGGATGATCTCGTTCAGGCTCTCAAGTACCTTACTTTTTCTGGATGTCTCCCTTGATTTTCATCTCTGCTTTATTGAATATGGGCTATCATTGAAGTCACAAATCCCAGTGAGGCCTAGGTGGAGCTTCCTAGAGGAGAAATAAAAAGACATTGGGGGGAAGGGAGGGAGGAGATGATGGGGAAGCAGTAATCAAGGGTTTACCACATTTTTAAATTTGTATTTATTTTTCTCATTGTGTGTGTGTGAATCTTGGCTTGTGTGTATGCACGCATGCATGTATATGAATCATGCATGTGCCTTGTACCTGAGGAGTCCAGAAGAGGGTGTTGTGTCCCCCCCCCCCGGAACTGGAATTACAAACAGCTGTGAGCTGTCATGTGGGTGCCAGGAATTAAACCTAAGTGCTCTGTAAGAGTAATATATGCTGTTAACTGCTGAGCTTTGCCAACCTATTTAAATAACAACAGCAAAAAGGCATCTGAAAAAAGAAATCTGGGATTGAGTTAGATTTCAGCTCCTCTAAGAGTTCAGAGATTATTCTGTGAAATTCAATTACTAATTAAATTAAGTAAGATCAATTGAATATTCTCAATGTGTCAGTTGAATTGGCTCTCAAAAGCACACCCATAAAGGAAAAGGTCATATTCGTTATCATTTTTTCCACGTGAATGACAACAAACTAGAGCCTCTTCCAAATCCCAGCTGCATGCCAGGCAGGCTCTAGAAGCTCTGATGACAGGAGAAATGCATATTAATATGGAGAAACTAAATAAAACCAGGGTTTAAGATATATTTGCTTCTGTGCACTACTTTATTATCAACTGATTAAGCCACTGAAGAGTCTGTGTGAGGAGAGAGTTCTACACGGGATTTTGGGTGCTTGGAGGATTTGATCTCTGGGAATTGTAAAATATGAGGGGTTGTTTAGCCCTTGAACAACACCTTAGCTTTGGTCCAGCGTCTCCTTCACTCGGCAATGATGCCTTTTTTTGGGGGGGGGGGGCATCTAATGCGCTGTGTGCTCTGTATCTCTGTCCCAGATTTCAAAGACCCGGATTTGGAATGAAGACATAACTACCTCATTGTCTTAAGTCAGTCCTTTTGATAAGCTATCATCAGAAACAGTCACATACGTGAGATGGAGATTTGTGAAGTGGAAACATCTAGTTTCTTTGGAAAAATTAGTTCTGTCAAATGATGTTTTGCTGGGGCACACAGGTAAAAGTATGTTCTGGTGGAGCAGACATGGAAAAGAATGTTTTCCTAAGGAAGACATGGGTGAAAGGATGTTTGATACAGCAAACACGTGAAAGGACCCATGATGAAGGAGTATAAATATGACTCCACAGACAGTGGGAGACAAGCTTTGGTTTGGTTTGCTACACCTCACTATTCTTCGCTAACAACATGCATGTATTGATTTGCCTTACATAGCATTGTTGAGCTCAACTTATGATAAATGCCACCATGGGGAGAAACTCGCCCAAGAACTGCTCTTGAGGAGCCTGGGGCAGCTTGCTGACTTCAGGCTAGCTGGTGAGCCTTGTGACTCCTTCAGGATTGAACTACAGCTGCTGGTTCGAGCCTAGTGTCTGCCTGCCTAGAGGACTGGTCTGCAGCTGCTGAGTTGTATGTTGTGTTTGCTACCAAAGAAGATCAAGATCACCCCCCAAAGAACCATTGCTGAACAGGTCCACTTGCACCAAATTCTAATAACTTTTCTCTTCCACTCCTTCTGCTGGGTGGTGGGCTAGAGGAGAGGTTGAACCCTTATTAAAAGTAGGTTGTAAAAAAAAGTTATGCCTACAGGTTTGTCCCAGGTCTTCTGTGTGCATCTGTGGTGACCATTCTTCTCATGGTCCGGCACCAAGTAAACAAAACACAAGTATCACCTTGCAAAGGGAGCTAGGATGAGCACCTCCAAGGAAAGCATGGGTCCTGGGTGAGGAGGATGTGTCATGTAATTCATCAACTGCAGCAGCCTTTTCCTCTCAGGTTCAGGATGCTGAAAATGGGCAGTACACACAAGCACACATGTGTGCATTTGGGTGTGTACATGTGTATCTCTGTATGCACACCTGGGCTACACACTGTGTGTACAAGAGTTTATATAAGTTCTCTGTGTTTTGTTTACTGAGGGGTGTGTGTGTATGTGTAACTATGATATTTTAATTTTAAAAAGAAAAATTTGGGGCTGGAGAGACAGTTCGGTGGTTGAATTGCTTGCCACACAAGCCGGAGAACTGAATTCAATCCCCTGCACCTACATTAAAAAGCTGGGCACAGTGGCTGGTGCTCTTCACAGTACTGGTAGAGAGGCTGAAGCAGAAAGATCCTTAGGGCTCTCTAGCCAGTTAGCTTGGCTTCCTCAGAAATCCCCAAGTCCCAGTGAGAGACCCCATCTGGAGAAATTAAATGGATATTTCCTGGGGAATGACACCTGAGGTTGACTTCTGCCCTCTACATGCATGTACATGCACGTACCCTAACACACATGGATAAGCACACATATACACACACAAACATGGATAAGCACACATACACACACAAAAAGAAATACATTAATTTTTAATTTAAAAAAGTTGATAACATGCTCTGGACTGATATAAAGGGTAGTGGCTGATGGGAAATTCCCAAAGGGGCTTTTGGGCAAGGAAAGAGAACGTCTCCAGGGTGTAGTTTCCTTGTTGTGTGTTTATTGGGAACATTATGACCCGCTGCACAACACAAGCTGCTCCGGCTCACAAACATGAGCATCCATTCCCTCCTTCTCTGATTCAGTTGCAAATGGCTTCTGAACATCCTATGGTTACCTGCAGTCCTGCAGATAGCCTTGCTGAGGTAAGTAGAGGGGTGTGGTCCCATCCACAGGCAGGTGAGTTCTAGGGCAAGAAGGCAAGCGAAGCAAACTAACACATACACAATACCTCAGGTGTATGGAAATGGTGGGGGTGGGGCGGAAATGGAGACACAGCTGTGTGAAGACCTGAGGGAAGAACATTCCAGCTGTGGGGAATGAAGAGCAGAATCCGGGAGGCGGCTCCTCCTTTTATGTCCACAACAGAAAAAGGTCAGCAAGAGATGTGGCAGACTGTGAACTTGGCACTAATGACTCCCTCTATTGAGTGCTTCTGATGACCCTATGTAACTGGTGTGTATGCCATCCTTGTTTCATGGATGGCAAATGAAACAAACTGAGTAACACAGGACTTAAGTACTTTGCCATAAGGATGGAGGCGAGGGTTTATATTGAACCACCACCATCGCATCATCTGCTGATCTGCACACACCATCACACACACGTAAAGATCAACAAAGAGAAGATGGATAATGGACCCCTCTATAACAAGGCATTGTTACTCTGAGGAAGATGACATCATGAATCCATTCTCAACCAATGACAGTTGAGATCCAGTCATCACAGAAGTGGCCACATTCTTGGGTGTGGCAAAAACCCTAAGAAAGTCACAACACCCTGCAGCCTTTGTCTTGCGCACTCTGCTGTTCTCAGCAGTTGGGATAGAGGAGGGGTCATGCCTCAGACTCAATAGCAAGAGGCTGGAGTAGCAGACAGAGGGCACCTGTAGACAGAGTGGTGGTAACATCAGCACCGACAGAAGCATGCTGATTAGAAGTGATGCAACAGCACACAATAGGGAATCTTCATCTTCCAGTCCTTCTCTTTAATTCCTGGCATAATGAACATTCCCAGGGTGCTTTGCAAGAACACAAATACCAGCATTTAGGGCACTGAGCAGCAGCGAGTTCTCCGTCACCCACCAGACACTTTTCTATCTGACCCAACAAGCCGGCTGCTCATTATGCAGACACGCATTTCTCAGGTTCTCAATTTAAGGCAGAATCTGGCAAAGATTTGAGAGGAAACGGAAGAGGCGGCCCTGTGGACAAAAATTCCTAAGCACTGAAAAATGGTATCTATAGGATTCCGGGGCTGTTTCTGATTACCTGGAATTGGCCAGTGTTCCTTCTCTCCTGGCATCTCCGCTTGGAGGAGCACCTGCCAAGTTGGCTTTGGTATTGTGAGGCATGTGCGAAAAGAATATTTTGAATTAACCACCATAAGAACCCAGCAGGGCTTTCAGCCATCCACATGGACAGGAAGGCAAAAATTGGATTCATAGTTGCCAGGAAAAAAAAAGTTCAGACATGAGGGGCCTGGATCCTGAAGAAAAAGGAGACAGAAAGATGTGAATACTACCTTCCAAACTGTTCTCAGAGCCTTGCCAGGTTGTTAAATAGTGTAGGTAGGTAACATGATGAACCAAAGTAGGAAGTTACTTAAAAGCTGAACAAAGATACAGGGCTTGGGAGGGGGCAGGGGAATAAAGACTTGGAATAACAGGCAGCTAAGCCTAAATATGAGTGAAGGCATCTGAGAATTGGAATAAGGACTAAGTTAAACTACTAAAGAGAGATACAGATGATTTCCATGCAGGGAGAACTCGGCACAGTATGTGGGTGCATACCCCAGAACTGCTCGAAGGTTAAAGACAGGTCTGTCTGGCCACCTCTGTGTTCTAACTTGGGTTTCCTTAGCTTGGTTCTAATTTGGGGATGATGGGTCACTCTTGATGAAGTGTCTATCTTCCCATATTCCCAGAGCATTTTTCTGGTTCATGTCTCTCTCCCTCCCCCAAGCCTTCCATCAAAGGATCTCACGGGATTGATCGGGGAGAGAAATGTTCCCAGGACACATATAAAAAGCTACGTAAAGCAAAAGACCTATAATCTCAGAATTGGGGGTGGGATGAGTAGAGGCAGGAGGATCCTAAGCGCTGTTAGCCAGCCAGTCTAGCTGTGCTCCAGGTTCAGGAAGAGACTCTGTTTCAAAAAGGTAAGTAGTATTGAGGAGAATGACACCCAAAACTGACACTCTGGTCTCTATATGCAGGCTAATACATACATGTACATACAAAAAAACGCATTCAAGACATGCACACGTGCACGCACACACACACACACACACACAAATATGGTCACATACGAATGAAAGAAAATTGCCAACTTCACAGCTAACTCCCCTGGAATCTTTTGATTTTGTCCAAATAAGTAGTTATGGATTATAAATATGTCACGTTAGCTGAGCTAAATAAGCCAGGGTGCTGTTACTTTTCTTTAGGAGCTTAATCAATAAGTAAATTGCCCACTAAATAACTTATGGAATTAGCTAATTCATTCCAAAGTGGCTGTAGGTTTGGAAAGGGGCAAAGAGTCACACTATGTTTTGACCGAGGGTGACTCCAGCGGTACCTAAAGCCCAATGGCGAGACGTGTGGTCTCACAGATGGACTTCTGCAGTCCACACTGGCGAGAAGCTTGGAGTCTGTGCTCCTTCTCTTGCAGATTCAGAGTCTTAAAAAAAAAAAATGACATTTAGAAAGCAAAACATATCCTATTAACGGTTGCCAATGCTCGCCATTAAGAAAATTCTACCAGGAGATGATAGATACTCAATTTTAAGGAAGCCAGGTTATGTGAACTATGAAACCATCTCAAAATCAGACATGAGTTATAGCCTTAGAGCCTAATATAGGACAAGATAGATGGGTGCAGACAATAGCCACCTCACCTCGTTTTTTATGAGAGGAAATAGGTGCGGATATGAGGTAAGGTTTTGGTTTCCGTCCCCACCCCCAACCCCTCATTTTTGTTTGGCCCAGTGCAGTGGTTTATTCTCACCTACATTTCATTGATTTCTCACTAAAGATAATTCTGAAAATATAATTGAATTTAGAGATAATATGAATTAGCAATTAAAGCATGCTTATGATTCTTGAGAGGCTCATACTTCCTCTGAAGTATATACTATTTTTTTGTTTCTGTAATAAAACTCCACCCAATTCTTTGTCTAAAGGGTGCATTTAATTATTTACTTATTTATTTATATGTGCATGCATGTGCCTGCATTAGGTTATATGTACCACGTACGTGCAGGAGCCTCCCGGAGTCCAGAAGAGAGCACCAGATATCCCAGAACTAGAGTTACAGGCAGTGATGGGAACTGAACCTGGGTGCTCTGCAAGAGAATCAAGCACTCTTGACCATGGAGCCAACTTTCCAACCCTGTTCAGATCATTACTGATGGAATTCATTATTGCTTTTTAACTGTAGCTGAGCTACAGCAATCTTTCACACTGTAAAGTAGGGAGTATCTGGGTTTAAGTTTTACTGCCATGAGCAGACACCATGACGAAGGCAACTCTTACAAGGACAACATGAATTGGGACTGGCTTACAGGTTCAGAGGTTCAGTACATTATCATCAAGACAGAAAACCTGACAGCATCCAGGCAGGTTTGGCACTGGAGGAACTGAGATTTCTACCTCTTATTCCAAAGCCAGCTAGGAGAAGACTGACTTCCAGGCAGCCAGGATGAGGGTCTTAAAGCCCATGCCCACAATGCCACATTTCCTCCAAGGCCATAACTCCTAATAGTGCCACTCCTGGGTCAAGCATATTCAAACCACCACAGGTTGTGACCACACAAGTTACTTTAACCCTCTAAGCAATTCTTACAAGAAAAAGAAGACAGTGAGTGGATAAGGTTCTCTCCATCTTTTTTGCTGATTGTGTCCATCCTCCCCTCACCTCCTCTCCCTTCCTCACCTTCCCTTGCTTGATCATCTTGGAGGATGATTCAGCTCTTGGTTCTGTAACTCCTGGACTCTCCTTTTCTAACTGTATGACATCTGAGACAGAGCTCATCAGGGCCCAGGAAGAGCTGTGGAAGACAGGACTGAGGACAGAGTCATTCCCTCTCTACTGGACATGGTTTGATGACATCTCTGCTCCTCTGAGAGGTCATTGCCCCAAGATCACAGCTCTTCCTGAGTCTGGTAATGCTCCCCCTGTGCCCTTCCAGTCTGGAGCTGAAATTGCTTCAAGAAGCAGTCCTTGGTATTTCAGTAGATCTTATTAGTTACCTACATTGTGGCCACACCCCGTCAAATATTTTCTATATTAATTCATTCTCATGACTCCTTTTGTATATTTCTTTAGAACTCTGATTGATATACCCTTCCAAAGAGCCCCAACATCCAGCTTGTGAGAGTCTATGTGATTTTGAAGCTCTGATTATCAGATCCCATTCTATTTGTGAAGAAATCACAGCCTAGCGAAGTTTAGTAACTAGCCCAGTGTGGCACAGCTATTAAATGATAGCTTTCAGTTTAGTTATAGAATAAAAAAAAAACTTTCACTCTCACGTTCTTGCCCAGACCTATGAACTCCACTGGGCTGCTTTTGAATTTCTTCCAGAGAATTGTTCAAGCCAGCAGCTTTTCCTATTATCATGACAACTTTGGGATTTATTGAACTATTTGGTTTTCACGAGTCACTATCAAAGTGTGACTTTCCCCCTCCAAGTCATTAGCCGATGGCCTCTAATCACCAGGTAACAGTTTCAATTAATCCGCTAGGCAGGCTGTCCTCGAATCTTCTCTTGTTAACATGTCATTTAGTGTGGTGCAATATCCAATTTCTTTGCTTCTGGACAGTGCAAAATGAGGCAGGAACTGTGGTGATTTAGACTTTAGACAAAGCTGGAGTAGGCTTTCCAAGCTCATCTTCAAGCCGGTGGGAGAATGAAGCATTTGGCTACACTAAGTTTTTAGAGTAATAAGGGCAGGAATCACAGCTTACATTTGTCACTGTTCAAAAGCTACCTGCAGTTGGCCCATGTGCTCAGGGATGTGGGATGAGGTCAAAAGACACACAAAACACTAACAGAAAGCAGCCAGGTCCCCAGGCTACACATGCTTGTTTTAGTAAGAACTATCATCGCGCCATCAGAGCTTGCTACGGGTAGCGCCCTTTCAAAGGTCTCTTTGCTCTTGTCTTCTCGAAGGGAGGAATTGAGTCAAGAGACAGTTTCAACAGAAGTTTATTTAGCAGAGTCAAGTTAAGCATGCATTCTAAAGGGAGGTGCATCCAAAGTGGGGTGCCTCTTGGTGAGCTCTACTGAAGATTTTAAAGAAGGTTTATAAATATTTCTGAGCTGGGAGGGACATTCATAGGGTAAAGTAACTTTTTATCATTCTCAAATTAAGTTATTTTTTTCTATGATCCTCCAGGAAAACCTAGACGTAAGAATGAGGTTTACATGTTGCCTTTAAAAATTCAGTTAATTACTTTTTATAACTCTATGTGTGTGGGTGTTTGTGTGTGTATACATTTGTCTGTAGGGGTGTGTGTGTGTGTGTGTGTGTGTGTGTGTGTGTGTGTCCCAGAAGAGTCTAGAAGATAATGCCTGCCCCCCCCCAGCTGGATTTTCAGAAGGCTGTGAGACACCAGGTATGGATGCCATAACTAAACTAAGATTTTCAGAAAGAACAGTAAGAGGTCTTACCTGCTGAGCAATCTCCCAAGCCCCAGGCTTGGGGGTTCTAAGGACATATGGGTATTATTGCTAGATCTATGTAGTAGATAATGGCTGAGGCACAGAGAGATTTTTAAACTCAAATAAATGGAGATCACTCTACACTGACTACAAAGTCAGGACTCAAATTCTCCTTCTCTGATGTCACCTCTCTCTTGCTTTCTCATTTGGCTTGACTGGCAAGCCCTGCACAAACCAGCTTCAGAAGTCAGGCTGTGCTATGAACTTCCTCATATCCGTGGAAAGAAAGCTCCCCCATTTGGGTACTAGCCCAACCTCATCTTCAAATAAAATAACTAGGAACAAATTCCCCATGCTTCCCTGACTTGAGTCAAGGGCCTTCTCCTGAAATCCACACCCCTGGGCTCCAGAACAGAGCCCTGAGCTACAACGCTCAGCATCTAGGGTAGTGGGTGTGATTATAAAGCATTTTTTTTTTCAGTAAATCAAGCAGCTTTGGACACACATCCCTTGTTACTACTTTTCAAAGTAACTTCAAGGGAAACAAGGCTGAAACACAGGCATTTCAAGGTGAGGGGTATCTTCAAAATAAATCAGCCTTTAAATGGCTTATATGTCTTTCTACCAGCAGAAAAGACATCCTGAAAGCCCTATCTTGCCTCCAGGCATCCTTGAGAGGCAAAAAGGTGCCAAGAGTGACAGTTACTTAACTCAAGCGGCCCTAGTGAGACAAAGTATCCAGGCTTCTAGGCAAGACAACCTAGATCTTCCACTGTGAAGAAAGTTCCCACAAGGAATCCTGGCAGTAATTAATTCTGGAGTGGGCATGGGTGTGGAGAGAAGGAACATCTACACTTAGCTTTGCTCAGAGGAGAAAACCAAGTGCAGAAGATTCTATAGAGACATTACTACTTCCCTTTTGTTCTTTTAAAAGTAACTTCTTTCAGGTTAGAGAGATGGCTCAGTGGTTAAGAGTGCTTGCTGCTCTTCCAAAGGACCTGGATTCTATTCCCAGCACCTACATGGTGGCTCACAACTGTCTAGAACAGTTCCACTAGATCTTATGCCCTCTTCTGGCCTCTGTGGGTACTGCATGCACATGGTGCACATACATACATGCAGATAAAACATTCATCCTTTAAAATAAAAGTAAATAACTGTTTAAAATGTAACCCTTTTACACAATTTTGACACAGTAACAATACTATCAGTGGCATCCCTCAAGTCTGTGATTCTGAGACTCTTTCCTCTTGCATTCATCTGACTCTTAATTTTCAGGACATCTTTTATCATCCTTGGGAAGCCTTCAGCCATTGTCCCCGTATATCTCACTTCCCATTTGTTTTATTTCACTCTGCTCCCTGAGCTACAAATATGCAAATGTTATGCCTTTTCACTGGACATATGTCACCGCCTGCATCTTAAACTCTGATATTCTCACTTTTTTTTTTCTTGCTCTGTATTTCCTTTTTTTCTGTTTTTTGTTTGTTTGGGGTTTTTGGGGGGGTTGTTTTGTTTTGGCTTTTGCCTCAATGGCCCTCACAATTGTCTATAACAGTTCCATTGAGTCCTATGCCTTCTTCTGGCCTCTGTGGGTACTGCACTTCAGTGATGAATCTGTTCCTAAACAAAGCCACTGGGATTTAAATTTTGTCTAATTCTTGTTCCCTTCTAGTTGTAGAATTTCCACCCTTCCCCCACAGATTCCATCTTCCTGCTGTGATTTTATTCCATCTTTCATCTCATTTAAGATAAACACGTCATGAGGTCACAGCCAGGCTGAGCAACACCAGAGTGGGAGGTATTATAAATCGTATCTGTTTTTACCTTATTTAGATTTTAACTCATTTTTTTTTATCTATAGAAATTTATTTCCTGTGCAACTGCTTATTTGTTTCTATTTGTTTGCTTTTTAAAATATTGGAGCTGGGATATGGGAGTGTGAAAAACTGAATATAAATGGCTGAGATAATACTGTGTTCTAGAAAGGAACCACAAGCCTTTCTATAAGTCTTGCTATAAGTGCATAAGCCAGGATGAGCTGTATCCTGTTTCTGTAGTCCAGCTGATTTTAAACAGGGATGCAGTGTTCACAGGGATATCTACATTTGGTTCCTGTGTAGTCCAAAAGCACAACCCTTTGATGCCCAAAACACAGTGAGGTAAGATTCACAGCCTCCCATCCAGTTGTGAAATGGATGATTGGTCTCATTGATCCTTGCATTCCAGATACATCTTCTGGGTTTTTTTGTTTGTTTGTTTTGATTTTTTACTGGAGAGGGGTCAGCTGTTGTTTGCATTTATTCCTCCTTGTCCTTAATGGGAGCATGAATTATTCTAGAATCATCCTTGGATTACCTGACCTGCCCCTAATGTGAAGTAAAAGCTTTTCATTGTTCTTGTATTTAGCTTCATCGATTTGGGGGTCAATGATAAATGGGTCTTCATTTGATTGAGAATGGTTTTTAATCTCCTCTTCTAAGAATTGCCTTTTTCTATATGGCATTGATTTACGATGCACACCTTCAAAAATATTTTAACCCCTCCTCTGTCTCTCGTGTCTCAGCAGATACAAATGTAACCAAGTCATCTGGTCCATGATGAGAAATGTCAGTTATGAAACAAAGAGTCTAAGTTAATCTCTGCATGTGTGTCTGTGTATATGGGTGTGTGCATGTACACATGTGTTCGTGTGTGTGTTCATGTGTGTGCGTGTACATGTGTATGTATGTGCATGTGTATGTATCCATGTGTATCTGTGTGCATAAGCATATGTGAGTGTACACAGTACAACCACAGCAGTCATTCTTCAGGCACCTTGGATTTTGGGGGGTTGGGGAAGGCTGATTGTCCTGGAGTTCACCAAGTAAAATATGCTGGCTGAGCAGGGAACCCCAACCATCTGCCTGTCTCCACCCTCCACAGTGCTGTGATTATAAGCACACTCCATCATGCTGGGCTTTTTAAAAAATGTAGGTTCTGGACATTGACCTCAAGTCTTCATGTTGCAAGGCAAGTACTTTATGGAGACCTATCTCCCTGGCCCTGAAGTTCATTATCAAAAGGATCTAAACTTCCAAAATATTACACATTCTATTGCCTTATGCATCTAGTTCCTGAGAGTAGGCGTTCTCTCTGTTTGGAAGTGAGGGCATGGCACGGGTATTCATTAGTCACTGACATAAAAAGAGCCCTAAACAGCGAATGCTAGTCAAACCTACAAGTAACCAAGCTGCTTGCTTAGTATCTTTAATGCTCTTATATCACCAAGCCACCAGGAGATCTAAGAAGCCTACTGTTTGGGTCTCGCCTCAGCGCTAATGGATGGAATATTAAGAGTTGGTTGGGCATCTGCAGGGTTAAAGGGGTTGCTGACTCCAGGAAGGGAATGGGCTTAATGCTAAATGTCAGAGCCGACTCAGAAAAAACCAGCCTGAGCCTCTTGTGGGTCGATGGCCTACCTCCGCACTGGTTGCCTGAAAGCTTTCATAGGTCCTTACAATTGATTGTGACCTTTCAATGGCTCTTTTTACAGATGCAAAATGAGGGTGTACAATTAGGAAGTGGATTGGACTGCAGAAGTCTTTCACCTCCCAGCTCTGGGCATCAGGACCAGCAGGCTGGAGGTAGCCATTGCTAATCATTGCTCCTCATCCTTGGCTTGATGGAAGGGGCCTTGTTCATCCACACAGCTACAACAGAGCTCACCCTGGATGATGCACCTGATAAAGGAAGCTTTGTGCTATGATTGCACTTGCTTCCTGGAGCATAAGACTAGTTCAGATGTTTTTGGGTGTCCCGTGGCTCCTTTAAGAAGCAGAGATCGCCATTTCTGATAAAGAAGTTGATCACCCACCTTCAGTCTCCAAGGAGCAGAAAATACAGGGCTCCTCACCATCAGTCATCTTAACAATTCTCAAAATGAGCTCAAGCAAGGATGAAGACCTGTGAGACACACTTGTGTCTTCACTCTGGTTTTCAGGAGCTGTTGTAAGAGATGGTGAACCTGAGGCCGTGTCTCTGCTTTCTCTTCAGCTCACTCCAAAGACAGAATTCTTACCTGAGAGCATGCTCGGTGTACATGGTAGGATATCGCTGTCAGCTGTAGACTCTGTCAACAGACACTGTCATGTTTAAGAGTCTCTTTCAGGCCCTCATGATTTGTTCTATCCCATTGTTTTCCAAATACCAGTAACCTGCTGCCCGCCTCTGGGATATTCTAAGAAGCTGACTATCGCAAGTGTTCAGGAAATATGATGAAAATGTAAAGATCTCTTGCTAGACTAGAAAACCTTTCCACAAAAATGAGGAAGATAGAAGACAGTGTTACACCAGACATGTGGGATATACATCACAGACAATCAGTTAAGAGATAGAAAAGCAAAAAGAAGAGTGCACTCGGGCTGATAGATCACACTACCTCTCTAATCTCAAGATACACAATAACCAGCCCTCAAGTGGAAGGCATAAACAGAGCCCTCTGTCAAACGCTCCCCTGGCAACTGCATCCCAATATGTATTACCTAATTAGCTTTTACGTATTTGTTTATTTTTATTTTATGTGTGTGAGTGTTTTTGCCTGCATGTCTGTCTGTGCACCGTGTGTACAGTGCTCATGGAAGCCAGAAGAGGATGACAGATCTCCAGAAACTGGAGTTGCAGATGGTTGTGAACGTCCATGTGAGTGCTGGAAATCGAACCCAAGTCCCATGGAAGAGCAGCAAGTGACCTTAACCACTGAGCTATCTCTTCAACAACACCTCCCTTGCCACACACATACACACAATTAGCTTATGCAGAGCAAAACCATACTTCTATCTTTATGATAGAAGTATGATCAGCTATGATAGAGCTGATTTTGCAACTTGAAGTGAGGCACCAGGAAAACTTTGGTTCCTGCCCTGTTATCCATTCTTGGTGAAGGGATGTCTAAGATGTCATCCCAGGATCCTAATAAGAGGAAGTTCCAGGTCATAAAGGGGTATATTTAGCTTCTAAAGTAATTTCCACATGTATATGAAATCACACACAGATACACACACAACACCACATACATACATACATATACATACATACATACATACATACACACACACACATATAGAAGATGAAGCTTTAAAGTCAGGAATTCTCTAGAACAGCTGATCTAGGAAAAGGGAGGAAATATCTCTCCACTTACAGGGAGAACTAAGACTTACTTTTAAATTGTTTTTATTGCACTTATACCTGCATGGATAGTTATTTACTATTTTAATTCAACTTGATGCCTTTTAAGCATAGCTCCATCCTAAGGTACCATCCTCAAAATAGTAGGTTTGGTGTATTGAAGATGTTTGTAATTTAGAATAGAGCTGTCATCATCAAAGAAGAACTAGTCAGACAAAGAGACACATGGACCAGTGTTCAAACAGGCAAAGTCCAGAAAAGAGGTGGCTCTGTACCCTGCCCAGGCACCTCTTCACAGAATCCCAGGGGAGTGGTACAATGTCTGCTAATGGCTTTTGCCAATGGAGGACACCAACAGAACAACCCCCCCCCCTTTCTAGACTCTGCCCAAGAAGGAAAAAGGTTATAGGTAGGTTTTGCCTATTGAATCCCCCCCAAAGAAACAGCCTAGTTTGAATCTAGTACTGGGAGCTACTACCACCAAGGACTGCAGCTCTTGGGTCTCCAAACAAGCACCAGCTACCTTGGTTCTCTGAGAACATCTCCAAGTCTAAAATGGGAGACAGTGAATGATCCAGACCCTTGAGACCTTCCTGCAGATTGGCCTGCAGAGGGCCTGGAGATCAGCACTGGGCCCTCTCCCTCAGCCATCATAACTCCTTCAATTAGTGACTGCATGGAGGTGACCAGGACTCTACCTTCCAAGAGCTGCACATGAGCACTTGCTGGACTTTCAACTCTCAGGATCCTCCAAAGCTACCAAGAATTAAACAAGGGCAGAGAAGAGACTGTATCATCTCCTCTGCCACCTGACCCAAGTGGGGATGCTCCAGCTCAGTCCAGAAAGCCAGTCCCTCCAAATGTCCCCACACTCTCCCTAGGCCACCAGGCTCCCCTAGCCCCTGCTGTAGATGGAGGATGGTGCCATCATCAAAAGGCCATTTTCTGTAAAGAAAGTAACACTGAAGAACACTGAAGTATTATTTTCCCACTGTAATTGAACAACATCATCTTATCTTCATGCCATCCATATTTCATAAATGTGGAAACCAGTTCTATGCTTCCATGTCCAGTGATGAGATAAGCTTCCTGTGAGATATATATTTATCAGAGTTACGTAAACAGGTGCAGCACGGCAGTGCACACCTAGCATTCCACCACTCAGGAGGTGGAAGCAGGAGGATCGGGAGTTCAAGGCCAGCCTAGACTACAGGGGACCCTATCCTTAAAAGCAACAACATCAAAGCATAAACAAACAAGAAATCTGGTCACTACCCTGAGGTAGGGTACCCATAATACAGATCATGAGAGGGTTCTAGAGTAACTGGAGTTAGAGGGAAAACATGTTTCACCTTTCCCGTGGCTTTAAACAGACATGGTCAGCCAGTATCTCTTGAGGAGTCACCTGCTTGGCACCCTAACTGTGTCTCTCCAAGTTTGTAACAAGGAAGCTCAAGGGTGCCTCGATTCATAGAAGGATCTGCGCCATTAGCTCTCTGAAGGATGGAGAGAGGGAGGGAAATTAATCGATGTAGTTGGTCACCACCAGCTCTGGTTTTAGCTGACACAGATTAGACCCTTGGAGGCAGAGCTCAGCCTGAAATCCCAGCCTTGGGAAGATAAGACAGAGAAAGGGTAGAGCATCATTCCCACTCAACGTGTTAAAAAATCAAAAGGCCATCACTCTGGTATCAGCAAATGTTACTGGGGGTGCTAAAATGTCATTCTGTCTCTGCTGGCAAAGGGCTCACAGGGAGATGGCAGATGGGTTTGCAGGAGCAGGCTGATGACAGCAGGGCCATCGAACAGAGAGCATTTGCTCAGGGAGTAAGCAATGAAGAGACAGAGAAAGAAGGAGGAGAGGAAAGAAAGAGGGAGACACAGAGAAAGAAAGTGGCAGAGAGGAAGAGACACAGGAAGGAGAGAGACACGAGAGGGAAAAGGAAGAGAACAGGTAGGTAGGAAAGAGGGAGAGAGAGAGAGAGAGAGAGAGAGAGAGAGAGAGAGAGAGAGAGAGAGAGAGATGGAGGGGGAAAGAGAGACACTGAGGGGCAGGAAGAACAGGATGGGGGAGAGAGAGGCAAACCCATCTCTCTGTCTCCCCCAGATCTACACACATACACAGACAGACAGACAGACAGATACACACAGAGACACACACAGACAGACACACAGAGACACAGACAGACAGGCACACAGAGAGACACACACAGACACACATACACAGACAGACAAACACAGATGCAGACCGACAGACAGACACAGACAGACACAGATAGACTCACAGAGACACAGACAGGCACACACAGAGAGACACACAGACACACACACAGACAGACAGACACAGATGCAGACAGACACACATAGAGACACAGACAGATAGGCACACAGAGACATACATACACACACAGAGACACAGACACACAGACAGACAAGCACACTCCTCTTTTCTCTCTCTCTCTCTCTCTCTCTCTCTCTCTCTCTCTCTCTCTCTCTCTCTTTCTCTCTCTCTGTCGTGTCTATTCGCACGTCCATTCATGAATCTCATTTTGGGAAGGCGAGCCACTGTCTAATGGAGCTGAGTGCTGACATTTACAGAGGGCAGGAGACAAATGACACCAATGACATCTTGTTGTTAGTTCAACACCATTTCCTTGCAGACGGCAAGTCATGCCACACTCATATCCCAGGAGCCAAAGTTAAAAGCTGTCCTTAAAAGCTGCTTAAAATGCCTTAGTTCACAGAAACCAAAACACGCCAGCGATCTTTCCCCCACAACTTTGACACTGCAGACACCAGCCACAAACTCCACAGCCAGGCCCCTCCATGCACATGGCCTCTGAAAGCCAAGTAAAGCTGAAACACAGCACCAGGTAGCCACACACTGATTAATCCTGTTTCCTAGGGAGGAGTCAAACACAAACTCAAAATAGCTCAGAAGTAGCTGGAAGCAACCTAGCCTAATTAAATAAATGGGTCCTTCATGGCTTAGACTAAATACCTTCTGCCTAAGGATGCCAACTACTTACAGTCTTTAGTAGCCAAATTCATTTGTCCAATAAAATGCAGATAAGGTCAGGGTCTGGAAGCACACTGGATAACACAGGGGCCCTGTGTTATCTCCCTTTGAATTAACAACAGTCTTGGAGACAAATATAAACCAGGCTTTTGTTACCTGTAAAGGAACTTGAGTGGAACAATCAGCTTTACTGGAACAGGGTACATGTTGAAATTGGCTCTATCCCCCATATTTAAATATAAGGTTCTTCATACATTGTATTTAATGCAGTTTGATCAAATCTAACCCCCATTCTAGCCCCTCTCTCTTTTCCCATTTCTCCCTTGTGGCTTCATGTTCTTTAAAACCCACTGAGCCCACTTAGTGCTGGCTGTGAATGTATGGGTGTAGGATTCCATGAAAAGGTTCTAGTTATATTACCAGGAGAGAAAAGGACCCAAGAATCTCACCCAACTGAGATCCCTGCAAGATGCAAAAACAATCAGCTGGCGAGATGTGCCCCTAGGTGTACTAGTGGTATGAACCGTATAGGAATAACCGGCCACTTTCTGATGGATTTAAAGCCCTTTCTACAAGACGGAACTCATGCCTTGTCCTGTTAACTGGGCCAAAACTACATTACTGGCTAGGCCATAGGCCCTCAGGGAGAACCTAATATTGTCATTCTGGTAGAAAATCAGTATATTACATGTAAAAGTATAACTTCCTTTTTTCAGATTGGTATTACATAATTGAACAGCCCTTTCTTTCTATTGAGGCAAATACCTATTGGTTAAACAGTGACTTCTTTCTTCATTTATCTTTCTGGCTAATATTTTTACTTAAGGCTGGGGATTTACAAAAAAGAAAAGGTACTTTTACAAATTTATTTAATTACTTCTACAAAGGAAGTGTTTAAAAGGCATTATATACGGAGTGAATGTCTCTTACCTACAGACTCTCAGGCTCCAACCTGTGAGACACTGGCAGAACCAGGTTTGTCTGGCTTTGCCCCTGATGAGCCAGGCAGACCAAACCTTTGCTCTATCTGAGTCATACAGACAGAAGTAATTTCAAGCCCCATTAAATAACTATTCATCTTTGTTTGGTAATGCGCGTATGTACGACTGGGTCTGCTTCGAGAGTTCTGAGTACACAAGCCAGACGAGAGCTTCCAGGTATTGTAAAGATTTTAAAGCTTTTGATAAAATAACATCCTGTGGCAAAGGATGATGTTAATCCTGATGTTTTAACTTTGATCAAGATGCGGAGCTATTAAAGTATTCAATTATCTAAATGCGACAGTGTTACATGGCGATGTTCCCCGGGCTGACATATTAATCTACTTGACATTCAACACAGTATGCCGTGTTTTTATAGAGTGATAGCCATTTCAGAAGGCCAGAGCTTCTGCCTTACAGCCTGGCCCCTGGGTGCCCTGACTGCTTCTATCAATATACTTATTATTGATATAAAGGGGACACATTTAAATGTCTCAAGGAAGCAAAATATGAGGAGATCAAGGTCAAGGATGCACAGATGATAAATCTGCCCTGTCTTTTATTCTGTCCTGAATAGATGGATTTTAGACGTTGGTAGAATTACTTCATCATTAATAAAACCCCAGCCCACAGCTGCTTCCCCTTTAAGTAGGCCACCTCCTTTAACTTTCTGTATAAAAACACAGAGACAAGAGGAAGGCTCCTAACCTCCTTCCTAACTTCCTTCTCCCCTTGGATACCTGCAATCTCATAGGTCATGCACCAATGCTTCTGTCTCAACAGCAATTTGTTAAAACAGCTTCCGAGTGTGAAGCGTGGTGAGGTGTGTTTTGTGTAAATTATCTCATTTAGCATCGTAATTGTGGTGGGAAACAGCAAACCTTGAGAATCTCAAAGACAACACTTGCCTGGTTCCATTTAACATGCAGCAGTGTGACTCCTCTTGCCCTCCCCAGTCAACTCATTAATATTTCATGTTGTTTTTCCCAAATAGAACAGGCTTGTGGGCGTGTACATGTATGATGCATATGTACCTGTATGCTCATGCATGTGGGGGCCAAAGGACAACCTCAGTAAGACCATTCATTTTACTGAAACAAGGTTTCTAATTGGCCTGGAACTTCACAACTGGGCTAGACTGATTGGCCAGCAAGCTCAAGGAATCCTCCTGTCTCTGCCTTCCAAGCTCTAGAATTACAAACACATGCCACTGGGCTCAGCTTTTTCATGAGTTTGGGGGATCAAACTCAGCTCCCTGCCATTGCACCACAAACACTGTAGCAATGAAGCCATCTCCCCAGTGCCCAGACAAGCCTTTAAAAACATAGAACTAAGGAACAAAGTCTGAGTAGGTACCCAGGTCAGCAACATGTACCAAAGAAATGAGCCACAGAGAATGCTAACCAGTAAGCTCTCAGGGGTGTGTGTGTGTGTGTGTGTGTGTGTGTGTGTGTGTGTGTGTCATCATTACCCACCAGCCTGGTGTAGCTGCATGAGAAAGAGTCCAGTCAATCTCAGACCCATGACGGACCCAACACTAATACCCCAGTTTTTCCACTGGAGGACATTATAGAGAGTCGCTTTGCCAAATATTTAAAAGGGAGGAAGCTCAGACTCCTTGAGCTCAGTGTGTACCGCAGGTGTAACCCACAGTGCCCCTGTCTTTACCAAATGTGCTAGAATATTCTCTCTCAAATGTTGTGCCCAGATGTCTGGGTCCACAAAGGCCAGCCGGAGTCCGAATCCATATATAAAACCAAAGAGCCCTTATTCAAGATTAAGTTCGGACCCTCAGACCCCTCTGACCTCAGCGGATTCATGCTGAGAGCCACAGACTCAGTTAGGTAGGGTTTTTATACCAGTTTGAGCAGGGAACCGTGGTGGGGGGTTTGGGGGGAGCTCTATCCTAGCAGTTGCCTTACTTGGGAACGGGTATCTTCGTGCACGGGGATTGGTCAGTGATCACTTCAGCCAGCTTGAGCAATTTATCTATAACCTCTGAAATTTTAGGCACTTTCCCTGTATTCCCTGATTGGCTCGGGCCCAAGGCCGTTTCTTCCTGAGATTTTTCTTTTTTTTTTTTTTTTTTTTTTGGTGGTATTTCTATTAACTAGAGTTCAATGCAGGGACAAGCAGGCTCAAGACAGAGTCAGCTTACAAATCGGAGTTTCTCCCATTGCCTGTGTAGTGTTCCTTCAAAACCATCAGACACAAAGCAAGCAATATACATAGGCAGATGATAAGCGCACATTTGTGGAATTATTTTTCCAAGATTTATTTTCATTTGTAGATGTGTGTGGTTTAGCTGCGTAACTCAAGTGTGCAGTTCCCACGGAGGCCAGAAGAGGGCATCAGACCTACTGGAGTTGGAGTTACAGGAAGGTGTGAGCCAGCTGATGTCAGCGCTGGGAACCAAACTCAGGTCACATGGAAAAGCAGCAAGCATTCTTAATCTCTGAGCCCTCGTCTCTATTGCTTAACATGTGTGTTTTGAAGTGTCAACATTTTGACCCGTTATTACAGTTTCTAATTCGCTTATCACAATTTGTTCATTAAAACCCAAAAATCCACTTAGGAATTTGCATGGTAGACAAGAATAATACAAACATTATCCTCTGTGACTCTCCAACTAGCTCCATTGTTTAAACCAATTGAGGAAACATCAGTGCAGCACCATAGCTTTGGTTTTGAGAGCAAAGGATTGATTCTCCCTATGGGGTAAACACTGAGCCCCTCCAGTAGTCGTGCAGAGTAAACAGGGTACAGTTTACAAAGAGTGGAAACCAGTTGGGCAGTGGTGGCGCATGCCTTTAATCCCAGCACTTGGGAGGCAGAGGCAGGCGGATTTCTGAGTTCGAGGCCAGCCTGGTCTTACAGAGTTCGTTCCAGGGCAGCCAGGACTACACAGAGAAACCCTGTCTCAAAAAACAAAACAGAACAAAAACAACAACGACAAAGAAAAAACAAAAACAAAGAATAGAAATCGAAGCCCGATGTCTGCTACAAACTCATCAAGCGCCACTTTGGCACCTGTGATGTTGGGCGTGTTTCTTTTCCGTTAGAGCGCAACTTTATCTAATTTAATTTGCACGAATAAAGCTCTCCCTCTCAAGGTGTTTAATTTGATCAGTTGGAGTCTACAAGCAGAGTTTCATGCCCATGACTGTGATAGACCTGGGGAGGAGAGGACACACTCTATGAAGAGTGGCAGCTTTTCCTCCTCGACTTTGGCTCTTAGATGTTTGAAACAATGACACCCCTCCCAGATTAAAAATTCCCCCAGGAATCCCATGCTGGAAACGCTGAATTCCGGTGCCAACTAGAGGGGACCTTGTCTCCCAGGAAGAGATTCTATTTCTTTCTGACAATTTGTCAGCCATCCTTACTGGACAGCCTGTGAGGGGTCAGTAATGGGCTGGACCAACCTGACTAAGACGTTTATCCATGTCTGGTGCTTTCTATTTGAACTTAAACATCATGTCGGAATCCTGGAATTATTTATCTCTAATTGGCATTTTTGGAGGCTGGATGGCCAAACTCAGCTTATTAGGCCTTTCAGAGCCCTTAAAACTTCCACTAACAACATCACCAGTTGCTTATTATCTTTATAGCTTCTGAAAGAAACTATATCTAGCAGTCATCAACTCCACTTTCTGTGGCCCCTGTACTGTCTGGTTTTGTGTGCCAACTTGAAAACAAGTTAGAATTATCAGAGAGAAAAAGAAGCCTCACTCGGCTGTAAGATGCCTCCATGAGATTCCACTGTAAGGTATTTTCTTAATTAGTGATCAATGGAGGAGGGCCCCACCCATGGTGGATGTTGCCATCCCTGGGCTAGTGGCCCTGGGTCCTATAAGAAAGCAGGCTGAGCAAACCAGAGGGAGCAAGCCAGTAAGCAGCACCCACCATGACCTCTGCATCAGCTCCTGCCTCCAGGTTCCACTCCTGCTTGGATGCCTGTCTTGACTTCCTCCAATGATGGACTATGATTTGGAAGTGTAAGTCAAATAAATCCTTTTCTCGCCAACTTGCTTTTTGGCCATGATGTTTCCTCACGATAATAGAAACCCTGACTAAGATAATCCCCAAATCCCTGCAACCACCAATCAAATTTCTTTATGGATTCATGATTTTGAGGATTGCTGTTTAAGAGGGACCTTATGGTATTTAATGTGTTATGCCTGGCTTCCTTCACTTAACATGATATCCTTAGAGGTTGGATGCTATCTCACCATATAGATATACCACATTGTGTTTACCCATTTGTTTATGGTTGGCCATTTGGATCGTTTCCATTTTGAGCTGTTAGTAATACCACCTCTAGGATCATTTATATATTTAAGTGTGGTGTAAAAGAGGACTCATGATTCTATCAAGAGTGTTCCTAGGGGTGAAATTGTTTCTTGCTCTCTCTATGTCTCTGTTTACCCATATTTCCATGGGCAGGATAAAATATCTACTTCATAAGGTTGCTGTAAGGATTCAATTAAGTTTATCTAAGAATAATATAGGATGGTTTTCCAGGACCCTAACTATTAATACATCTCTCTTCCAATCATAGACTAGTCTTTCATTCTTCAGTCTCCTTTAGAAATGGATGCACAAATACTACATTCTGTTACTGGTTGCTTATAATTCATAATTTCTTGGCTCTGAGCTCACATTTCTTTTGTTTCTTCAATGGAAGCATCTTTATCTTGCTTATTCTTGGACAGAGGTTTTCATCTTTTAATTTTCAACACAAATGTCTTCTTGGTAGAGTCTTGCTGATTCAGAATGATCCTTTCTCACCCTCTGGCACAACTTCCCTGTTGGTTGTGCCAAGCCACCATAAGAGACACCAGCAACCACTTCCCCTGTTAATAATCCCTCGCTGCATCACCACGAACAGATGAACACAGCACATACAATGTTCCCACCTTGATCTCCTTCATCAAGGACAGAATGCACACCTTATGCTCAAGAAATGTCTATTGAAGAAGAAAATTGGCCAATTAAAATAGTTTTGTGTAATAATACTTTATTGGATATAATTTCCCTAATTTCAATAATTATTTCATATTTAGTTTTGGTCTTGATACTAATTTTACCTCTAATGAGTATATTAGGGTATTTTGACTAGTTCTACATTGATATTCTGATAGGTAAGTGCAGGGATCCAGGTTATATGTATACACTCACTAGTAATTGAGATGTTGATGCCAAGAACAAGTTAGTCTTGGGACACAGACACTCATGGGATCTCAAGGAAGTGTAAGGTACAAGTCCCATACTAGATTCTTAAAAGCAAATTAGAAATCTACATCTCTTGATTAAGTTCAGCTTGACCCAAGCTTGTTTCTGTGGCTCTGACCACACTGGTCCTCACTAGCAACTGAACCCCCAAACCATGAATGGGAGAGGAAATTCTATGATATATGACAGACATCTAACAAAATCTTCCAGTGTATTTAAATGCTTAATTTGGGAGCTGGAGAGTTCTGGGGTTAAGCTCACTTGATGCTCTTGCAGAGGACCTGGGCTCAATCCCCAGCTCCTAAGTCATTCATCTTACAACCAATCATCCATAACTCAAGCTCCAGGGGCATCTGTGCTTTACTTCTGGTATCCATTGGCAACTGCACTCATCCACACACACACGCACAAATATATATACATATGTGTGTGTATAATTATTTTTAAAGATTGAAACAATATTGAAGTATTTGTTGTAGAAAATGAAAGAAACTTCTCACTTGGGCCCCATTTCCCCTACCCCAGGATCATGGGGGCAAGCGTGTCATTCTCTAACCGTGACAATCAAATTTAAAGTAAGAAACCAGTAGTTGCAGAATGGATCTCTTTTAAGGCCACTGCTTGGTTAAGCAAGCCCATGCTGCAATATTGCTCTATCATCAAAAAATTCAGGATCAGAAATCAGACTCCTCTCTCTCTCTCTCTCTCTCTCTCTCTCTCTCTCTCTCTCTCTCTCTCTCCTGATTTTTTCCATCAAGGCTAAGTTACTGCCTATCATTTTAGTTATGTCTAAATAACAGTTGTTTACTTATTAAACTTTATAAAATACAAGGTTCATGAAAGCAGATTTGACTCTTTGGTCAACTCTCCCATCCCAGCTCTTTAAAGACAGCCAGTGTTGGGGAGCAATATTCTTCAAGTTTCAACATTTTTTTTATTCTGGAGGGAAGCTCCTTAAAATTCAAAAAGTGAACAACTCCCAAGTCTCAGGAAGTCTCTGAAATTAACCAGATGTACAAGACCCTCCATCCTCAGGTTTCTATCAGCAATAAGGACTATTGAGGAAACTCCAACCAGAAACTCTGCTTACATGAGAATCTCAGACCAGTTGAGCATCCTGAAAGAGACTCTTGCCTGTCAAGTACCTTCAAACAGGAAAGAGGGGCCAAGAGTTTCAGATTTTGAGTCTGTGGTAAGGTTTTGGTGATGTAGCTGTCTTTGAGTTCTCCGTGCTCCTATAAGCAACCCTGGCACTCGCACACCTGTAAGAAGCCCCAGTAAAGTCATTTGTTCACCAAGCTGGACTTTGGTGATTCCATTACTCTATTGCCATCTTCCTATCTGGTGTGACACTTGTGCATGTCTCCCCAAGAACAGTGCCACATGACAACCAGATACAAGGGGCCCCGAAACCATATCTGCAGGAGGACCAGGTGACACACAGTTTGAAGGCTAGCTCCCATTCTCTTTTTCTTCTTGTCCTGTCACCCACTGTGACAGATGTTATAAGTAGCTCAGGATAAATCCTCCTCCCACTAAGTCTGACCATGACATCATGGTGCAACTATGCATGGCTGCAGATTGCACAACCAAGTCTAGCCTTGGGAGCTACCCAAGTGTTTTCAAATGATCTCCTATCTCATTGTGAATGCAACATCAGAAGCCAGTTCTGGAATTGGAGCAGCACTAAGAATGAGAGAAGGGGGCTGGAGAGATGGTTCAGCAGTTAAGAGCACTGCCCTGTCTTCCAAAGGAGAAGGGTTCGATTCTCAGCATCTACGTGGTGACTCACAATTTTAACTTTAGTTTCAGGGGATCTGATAGCTCTTCTAACTTCCGGGGGCACTGCATATATGTGGCGCATATACATAAATACATACATACATACAAACATACATATATACATACATACACACATGTTTATATAAAATTTTAAAAAGAAACAGAAAGTTCTATACAACATTTTTATGAAAATTTGTTATAAAAGGGAATGTATCAGCACAAAACTGGGATCAATTTTGTGGAAATCAATAAAATGTCACTAACAGAAAAGCTAATGTCCCCTGTGTCCTCATGTTCCCTCATCACTATTATTCCCTCCCCCAAGAGAAAAGATAGACAGCAACAGAGCCCCTGCTCTGGGTGTGGTATGAAAAGATCACTAAGAATGCTATAGTAGACAGACACACCTGCATCCCATCTCTCCCTCTACAGAGGGACTGAGATACTGCTTCAAGGGACATTGCCCAGCTCTCTGGGGACAAGTGTCCCAGCCAACCCCTTCCTAGATGTTCTAGGAACAACCCACCATAAATGTTCTGCTCCAGTTATGGGGAGGGAGTGGCAGCCAACATGTCAACAGGTCTGGAAAACCAGAGACAAATAAAAGAAGACCTGAAATCAGATGGAGACGGGGAGCGAGAGTTATGAAATTTTCAAGCTCATTTTTATCATCTACAAACCTTCCCATAAACTCTGTCCCAGGTGGCTGGGCAAACACTTGAGCCTTGAAATGAAATCCTGGAGTTACTCCGTCACTCACACAGACTAAATCCATCCTGAATTGTGTAATAAACTTTAGCCTTTGGCATTTTATGATTTCAAGACTCTTATTGCCCTGCTTGTTTTCTGGTTTATCTCCTAAGCTATTTGTGTTTTCTTTATATTTTTGTGTAAACTTTTTGAAAAAAGAAGCATTACATAAACTTCACAGCAAGGGAACAGCATTGTGCTGTTTTTGTTACATGTAAATAAGAATTCTATTTTGCCTCATGTTTTTATTATCTAAAAGATTTCCTAGAGTGCTATATTGAATATATATGTATTATTATCATTATTTATTTATTATTATTAGCTAGAAAATACCATTGGTATGTGGCTATCTCAAGAAAGCTTTAATTATGCAATTATCCTTAAAATATTTTAAAAGCATTCTCATGTATATTTGTTTCAAGTTCTCTAATGTGGACAAAGGACACAAGGCAGGAAAATGAGGATAAATAATATACAGGCACAGATTAGACTCAGTGTGCCTTCTCGTCCTCCCCTTCCTCCTCCTCCTGCTCTTGCTCCTCTTCCTTTTCCTTCTCCTCCTCCATATTCTTCTTCACATTCTTCTCCAAAATGAATATGTAAATCTATATTTATAGATCTTCATGTGTATGTTTATGGATGAATGTATTTGTCAGCATATGTGGAATACCTGTGTATATATATCTACATGTATGAACATGCATACATGATGTAACCATATCCTATGATTTTTTTTTGAAGACTATGATAGGACTATCTTAATTTCTCTTTGCTTTGGAACATTTTCTAAACCTGAGGGTCATGAGAAATACACACACACACACACACACAAAACACACACAATTACTACTTATTATTGACAGAGTACATTATGGGTTAATTATCCGAGAAGCTTCCTGAATGACTCGCCCCCAGCTTGTCTGCTGTTTAACTAGTTTTAAGTGATGCACACCTTAATGAAATACACTTGGACGATGGATATTTGTGATAGAATGTGCTGACCGCACCAGATCTGCAGGGTGACTGCGGAAGGTACTGAGCACACAGTTGCAGGGAATTGGAGATTCCAAAACATATTTTGCACTTCTCAGTTCCGCATAGATCCCGCAGAGGAAGTATCAAAGCAGATTGTGAAATAGCAGTCAGAATAGGGAAAAGGGGAGAGAGAAGACTTAAAATAATTAGGGAAGTTCTGTAATGGCTAGCCATTCTGGAAATGTAAGTAGTGGGGAAAGTGCACATGGTGATGCGTGCCTGGGATCCCAGTGCTTGAGAGCTGGAGACAGGAAAAGCAAAAGTTCAAGACCACCTCAGCTACAGAATGAGTCTGAGGCTAGCTTACACTGCAGGAGACTCCATTTAATAATTTTTTAAAAATGTCTACAATTCACAACGTGAGGCAAAATTATATAAGAAATAGTCTAGAATGTAGTGAAGTAAAAATCCATCTCTTAGCACACTCTGATTATGACCTCGAGCCTGTATGCACCTCTAGAACCTGTATATACTCTTCTTTTTAACCTACTAAGGGGCATTCAATGTGACCATAAACAATATATAACATGCACTCCACTTCATTAAATGTGGTGTGCATATCAATAAAGTCATCAGCATCATAAAGATGATTCGAAGGTCCTCCTGGATCTCAATGGTCCTTCTGCCCATCTTCATCCACCTATAGGAAAGCAGATGTGTTTTCTAGATGGGCAACATGGTATCTATTTCTTACCTTTGGTTATAGAGGGGAACCTACCTGTTTGTATTTTCATCTAGCTTCTTTCACTGAGCAACTGTCCTGTGAACTGCCCCTCCCTCAGGTAAAGCCCAGCTCTTGTCTCTTGTGTTCAGGTTTTCTTTCTTTCTCTTGGTTCCCATCAGCCTTCAGAGAGCTGTCTATTTTTGTCTTGATATGTATTTCTTAGCTTTCACCCCACTCAGAGGCTTCATGTCTTCTTTCCACTCTGAAGATTTATAGATAGCTTGCTCATTTGTCTACTTTCTTTTGTTTTCTTGCCAAATTTAGAGAGATTGCAGTCACTACTTTTAGAATTTTTTTTCAACACCGTGTTTTTTCCTAATACCCACCCAGCACCATAGTGGTATGAATGCATTGTCTATTACCAGACAGATTCTGGTCCTGATGATGTTGCGCAGTTTTTCCTTCCCAAGCTCATTTATCAGGGATGCTAATCTAAAGCATCCTGGTTTCTATGTAGGCCTGTATATGTTTGCCCACAGCATGAGTGACTGTCTATGGGTATGCCTGTCCAATGGCGAAGCAGGTCATACCTGCCCAGAGCTTCTCAGAATCTTTACATGTGATCATCCCTCTCTCTGGGTACCAGAATATATAGAAGAATTTCACTTATCTTAGGTTCCAGAGGGACAGATAGTAATGATGGGGGAGGTATGGCTGCAGACAGCTAGAACAGGAGGCTGAGAATTCATATCTTCAACTGTGTTTCCAAACAGAGAAAGAACAAGAAACGGGGTGAGGCCATAACCCCCCTTCCCCTTCCAGTGTTGCCCTTCCTCCAGCAAGGCTCCATCTACAACAGGTTTCATAACCTCACAAACAACGCCACCTACTGGAGACTAAATGTTCAGACATCTGAGCCTATGGATGACATTTCTTATTCAAACCACAATATTCTTTATAATGTCTATTCCTTTCCCGAAATGTCTAACTTTTCCATTGTTTCTAAGCTTGCCCCTGATAGCTCTGTAAAGCATTTTAAGGATGCCTCCTGTAAGATCCACGTCTGATGGCTCTAACACGTGCACACTGATGCTGTTGGCTTGAGGTTATTGTCTTTTCTTACTCTGGTTGGGCTATTCCCAGTTCTGGTATGATCGATGATGGCCACCTGTTAACTGGGCATTTCAATTATTGTGTAAATGTTCTCACTTATCTCTTCTGTTTTGCCTGGCCTCATATGACACTCTCCTATGAGAACTGGCAGTAGTGTAGCATAGCTAACAGATGGAGAAGGAAATCCATTCTTCTCACACAGCCTTGTTATTGTTGGACTAGGACAGGTGATATGACTGAAGCTCCCCATTAAGCATCTGTTGATAATGCCCTTGATTGGAAAGGCAAAGCCAGTGGTCCACAGAGGTGCTGTGATGGGTAAGAAAGCTCATGAACTTGGCTGAGGTAGAAACTCAGCCTCCTCAGTGGCCTCCACTGACATGTGAGTGTAAGGGATTTATTATCACTGAGATTATAGCTATTGGTTGCTGTTTGGCCTTCTCTGTTGGAGCCATAACAAAGAGTGTTGGGCTGCTGTCTAAAAGTCTAGTAAGGCACAAATCCAGGCTCCTCACTTACCCTTTGCTGGCAGGACCACAGTGTTCAGCACCGTGGCTTTCATCTCTAACACACTCAAGCTCAACAGCATGCAAAACCAATATGTGTCCTGAACAGATGTAACTGGGCTACTTGAGAGAAACGGAGGATTCCCCATTCTCTAAGGTTACCTGGAGAGCCTCTAGTTCTTCCCAGCCACACCCATGGGATGCCTTGCTCCCATTTGCAAACCGTCTCAGCCTACACACAAGCAGCTCTCGGTTCAGCATTGTAAAATAGAACAAGGCTCACATCTTCTTTGCTAACTGTATTCGGTTTATCCTCAGAGAATTCTGGATTGATTGAGGGTCTAAGCAGATGGCACAGAATTGAGGACATCTCAGGATGGGTCACTTGTCAGCTGACATGTTTAACAAACACAAGAATTCTCAAAGTGTGACACCCAAATGTATCTCTTATGAAGTCAGCTCAGTAACTGAAACTCACATAGTTGACTAAGATTGCTGTAATATCTGGTGCCAGATGCCACAAGCCTCCTTACCCCCTACAAATCTCTGAAGATTAAGAGCTCTGCAGACTTTTCCAGACAGGCACAGGCAGCAATAGGAAAGGCCCAGGCATCTGTTTAATGATGACTTTAATAGGGGTGTTTTCAGGATTGACTAGGAGGAACTACAGAGACATGAAAATTCCCTTGTTGCTATGTTCACTAACTTGAATCTTAGGAAATGGGTTTTCACCACCACATGTTTCTGTTCTAGCCCCACAGAAGTAAAACATTCACCAAGAAAAGTGGCCATAGAGACTCAGATACCTATGGAACAAATATTAGGAGGCTGCTTCAAAGGGAGGCTAAATTAACAACACAAAATTCTACAGCCAGTCACATGTCCCCAACCACGTGCTACACAGGCCATAACAGGAGCAGGATATTGTGTATAATCAAGGGAAAGAGAGAAAGCGAGCTGAGAAAGACAGGGAGGTGGAAAGACCAGGAATTCTACAAATCACTGAAACATCCTACTCCACCTTTGGTTACTGGTAAGAAGAGTGTGTAAGCCACACAGCCTCTCCAGCTCTGTTGTCATAATTCAATTATCTTCTCACTTGGCCCGTGTCCATTGGGTGAAAGGTCACTTTCTACTTTTAGCTCTTGGTAAATTCGCCAGCGCCATGGATGGATCGGCGGCTCACTTTCTCAGTCCACCAAGAACGAGATGTAAGTTGTCCTCGGGAGAACCATCAGCAGTCATTTTCCTCCTTAGCTCGTTGTGGATGCCTTTGCCTTTAGGATCTGATTGAAGAGTTAAATGTCCTTCAGAGCATCCGAGAACAGCGTGCCTCCATCCAGCTTCTCTGGAGGGCAGTCCCAGGGTTCTGCTCTGTGAAGAAGAGATAACATTTGTGAGCTGCCTGCTCTGTGCTGGGGACTGAATCTAATTGCAGTGTCTTACTGCTGCTGACGAAGAGCTGGTACAATGGGCATTGCAGTCTCCAATTAATGATTCATGAACTCTGCAGATCAGCAAAGAGAAGTGTCCCATTCCGGGACACTCAGAAGTGACAGCAGGGTTTAATCTTATGGCTTGGGGGCTCTGAAGTTCACAAGCTTTTCTCTCTGGAAAATTACTTACCCCTGAGCACTAAAGAGGCTCTCTCTCTGTCATTACATCATTCAGGATGTAATTTAAGGGGAAAAACAAAATAAGTAAAATAAGTCACAAAAACACACATATTCCACTCACATATGCACACAGACACACACACACACCATTCACATAGGTGCACATACACACCACTCACATAGGTACAAACACACACACATACCCCACTCACATAGACACACACAGCATAGGTGCACACACACATTTCTGTTGCTCTGTGTGTTTCCATCTGATCCCACTATCTGCGCTTTTGATGGATGTCATGTTTAGAACAGGATTGGGATCCTGGGTTAGTTAATCTGTTGAATTCACAACTGGAGCCCCGCGATTAAATCAGACATCACCATGAGTGTGAGTTTAAAGGTTTTTGTTGTTGATTTGGGGTGCACAGTTTGGAGCGTTTCTGCAATGCAATCTATAAGCAGATGATTGAATAATGTTGGGTTCTTATGAAAGAAATGTACACAGGGTTGAATAAGGGCTTTAAGTGCTGTGTGTCTTACAAACAAAAAAGTTAAGTGTCTCTGTCTGTCTGTCTGTCTGTCTGTCTGTCTCTTTGTGTGTGAGTCTGTGTGTGACGTGTGTGTGTGTGTGTGTGTGTGTGTGTGTGTGTGTGTGTGTGTGTCTGTATGACCAAATGATTTGGGCTGATAGAAGTGGGGAGCCACACAACCAACCTGCCAAGAAGAAAGATATTCTAAAGAGAGAGTGTTGTGCCACTGACTACCAGAAACAACTATCCCAAAGGAACTGGAATTTCCCCCCTCCCCCCCCCCAGAATCTTAGGTGGGTGGGAGAGAAAAGCTAAAGCCTGGTGCTAACCAGGGGAAGAACTTGTCTTCTGGAAAATAATATCACACGGTTCTCACAGCTGTCAGGCCACCTTGCAAGAGTGATCAGAAGCTAGTGATGGATTGATGAGAGGCAGGACCACACCTTGACCAGGACAGCTTAGTGATGCATACATCTGTTTCATAGGGCGGGACCCAAAAGATGGACTTCGAGAGTGACTGGACCTCTTATTTATTCTTCTTCCCAAGATGGCCACACTGAATACATCTCCTTTCTCTGTTCTTTACCACCAGTATCTGTTTAATTGGTATATTGAGAATGGGCAGCTAAGCCCAGTTTTCTAGGACTTCCAGAGCCCAAGTGTCTTAATTAAGGTTTCTATTGCTGTGGTGAAACACCATGATCAAAAACAGTTTAGGAAGGACAGGGTTTATTTATCTTATACCTCTAAGCAACAACCCATCACCAACAGAAGTCAAGACAGGATCTCAAGACAGGAACCTGAAAGCAAGAACAGATGCAAAGACCATGGAGGAACACTATTTATTGGCTTGCTTCCCTTGGCTTGCTCAGGTTGTCTTCTTACACCACCGAGGACCACACTCCTAGGTGTGGCACAGTCCAGGATATGGGCTGCACCCTCCCGTATCAATCACCCATTAAGAAAATGCTCCCAAAGACTTGCCTACCATCGAAGTCTATGGAAGCACTTTTCTTGATCAAGATTTATTCTTCCCAGATGACCTTATCTTGTCACAAGTTGACATTAAAAATAGCCAGAACACTTCGGAAAGGTTTCATCAACCTTGTCTTGACCCAGTAGTTACATGGATATCCCTGGCAGCCTTCCAGGAGGAAGATTAGGATGGTTGACAAGAAGGAGTCAGGGAAGAGCTGTATCAGAGAAGCACTGGATAACTAACCATGGGGAAAGGATTAGAAGGGGCTTAATATAGGACAGGATGCTTTAACTGTATTTTGAGAGTAGAAGGCTTCCTTGGAACAACCAGAAAGAGCTGAAGGAGATATTCCAAGCAAAATTAATGAATGAGATGTTTATCCATCCCTTAACTCCCAGACCCACTGGACACTGAGAACCTCCATTTTACCATCAATTGAACTGTCTCCCCATAGCCCAGGCTTCATCCCAGGACTCCCTAAAAGAAGGTTGCGCATCAACTCAGGCATAAAAATAGAATCAAGTTAAAAATAAAAACTGACCTTGTAAACAAATAGCTCTTTCGTCTTTAAAATGGACTCAGACAGTGCCCAGGGTTAAAAGCAGCCATTTTTCTTCAATGGAGAGGGAATAAAAATCCACTGGGCACAGATAGGAGCATGATCAACTCTAGACGCCTGTACTCACAACTGGTCACATCCCGTTCACACCTCTGCCTCATATCTGTGTTTGACAGAGTCCTTCCTACTCACCCACCCACCCCACCCCCAGTGCTCCTTCACTTTTGAGAAAGTCTGTGCATGCAATCTCAGCTCCTGGGAGGTTTGTTTGTTTTTGTTTGTGTGTTTGTTTGTTTTAGAATCAAATGAACACAAGCAGAGAATGAACCATTGATTCTTACTACCCATGAGCAGTGGTAGCCAAGTTTATCAGAGAGCAAAAACAGTAAGAACACAAAGAGACCACAAAGGCTTAGCTCACGTTCCACGCTGGGTATCTGGAGTCAATGATAGAGCCACTGTCTGCAGCCATCCTTACTGAGCCAGTATTCAGTCAGTGTCCTACCCCTATGCTTTTGAAGGTCCTACTTCAGGAACCCAAGCAGTGTGCCAATGACCTTCAATAATTTTCAGTATGTTTAGACAGAGGTTAGTTCCCTGTTCCTCTCACATTTATTCATTTCATACACTTTATTTTTGGAACAACTACCATGTAAATGGGCTCTTTCCTAGATACTGAGAATGCCTGGGTAAATGAAATGGACAAAAATCTTCCCCCAACATGAATCTGAAACTCTGGAGCGAGGAGAGAACCAATGGCTTTTGTTCATGTGTAATTTTCTTTATTGTAAAACTAGTCTTAATTTTAAAGATTATGTTAAAAAAAAAAGACTGATCACCATCATCATCATCACCATTGTTATTATTGTGCATGTATGTCTGTGCTTATGCTTATTTGAGTGTAAGTACCTGTAGAGCCCAGAAGAGGGTGATCAGAACACCTGCAGAGCTGCAATTACAGGTAATTATAAACTGCTAGACCTGGATGCTAGGAACTGAGCCTATTTCTCTACAGGAGCGGTAGGAGCTCTTAACTACTGAGCTATCTCTCCAGTTCTTCAAAGATTCTTTTTCATCTTTTCCCACCACCAAAGGTGTGTGTGGGGTGGTTATGAGACAGAGTTTTATCGTGCATCCTAAATTTGCCTTAAACTATATGTATATGTAGTTAATATATATACATATATATGTATAGATATAGTTAACATACATATATAGAGAAATAGATATAGTTAATATATACTTATATGTATATATAACTAATATATAGACATATATATTCTTTGGGTATGATTCTGTCAGTAGTTGGGGTGAATAGAGTGTAGCTAATATGATCAAAATACACTGTATGCATAGAATTCCCAAAGAATTAATGGAAACAATACTTTTTTTTAAAGCTATAAGATATTTGTTTATTTGAATTTGATCCAAGGTTTAGTAGCAACTGGTTTGGGATACTGGTATTAACTCATGGAAGCTTCACTCTACCATTGGGTTCCTAAAATCTACATGATGAGTGTCTCTCCAGCTTGTCTATTTGCTTTTGAGGCCAGATGTAGAGTAACCCAAGCCAACCCTAGGTAGCCATATTAGTACCTTGTGATGACACAGCATGGCCAAGGTAACTTACAGAAGAAAAGATTTATTTAGACTTATGGTTCGAGTGACTTAGGGTCCACATGATGGCTTGTATATGCTTGGCCCAGGAAGTGGCACTATTAGGAAGTGTGGCCCTGTTTGAGTAGGTGTGGCCCTTTTAAAGTAGGCATGGCACTGTAGGCATGGGCTTTAAGACCCTCATTCTAGCTGCCTGGAAGCCAGTATTCTGCTAGCAGCCTTCAGATGAAGATGTAGAACTCTCAGTTCCTCCTGTACCATGCCTGCCTAGTTGCTGCCATGTTCCTGCCTTGGTAATAATGGACTGACCACTGAACCTGTAAGCCAGTTATATGTTGTCCTTACAAGAGTTGTCTTGGTCATGGTATCTGTAAAACCCTAACTAGGACAGTCCACAATGGTAGATCAGAGCCATAGAGGCAGGTAGCTGGAGCAGCAGCTGAGGACTCACAAATTGAACTTCAAGCACAAAGCAGAGCAGCTTCAAGACCCACCCTGCTTTGGATGACACGCTTCCTCCACTAAGGCCACACATCTTAAACCTACCCAAACAGTGCCACCAACTGAATGAATGAAGCCATCTGAGCCAACGAGGAACACTCTCAATCAAACCACCAACAGATTCTAGGCTGATTTTTGAATTCGTGATCCTGCTGCCTCTGCCATCTGAATGCTGGGATCACAAGCATGAACCACTTTGCCATTTTTATATGGCGCTGGGGCATTCGGACTCAGGACTTCCTGTGTGCTGGGTGAGTATTCTACCAACTGAGCCACTTCCCCAGCCACAAGCTTCTCTGGGTTAACATACCATATAAGTAAGACACTGAGACCTGGGTGCTTGAGGACACTGTCCAGTGGTCTCCCATCTCTGCCTAGAGACTGCATGGTTCTGTGTGACTGACTGATGGAGACTTGAATCAGCCAGCCCTTACTTTTCTCACCTGATTTACCAACTCTGTAATACAGCCGTCTGCTTTCATTTCTAAACAGTCCCTCCTCGGACAAAGATGCCCAGCACTCTTCCTTCCTCTACATCTCCTCAAACATCTTTTTCTTGACAACCCTCCCAATTCTACGTAGTAAAAACACTATTGTACATTGAGCCAAGGACTCGTTCACTCACATGCAACCTAATACACTGCATTCCAGACATGGGGTAAAGTTGTTGTTGTTGTTGTTGTTGTTGTTGTTTTAATTTAACGAAAACTTTTATAATCAAATTATTTGTAATCTAATTTTCTCATCAATCTTACAAAGTAGGTCCTTGATTATCCACACTGGACAGACAAAGAAGCCCAGAGAGCTTCATAAACTATCAGCGGTTACGAAACTAGCAAAAGGCAGTCAAAACTGGACTGTGTGTCACTTGACTTCAAAAATAACACATTTTACATAACACATTTTACTTGTTTGATTTTCTTTTCAAGACAGGCTTTGTGTAAATTTCTTCTTTCTTTTTTCTTTTCAGTGTGTACAAAAGCCCACATTGTAAAAAAAAAAAATGCATTTCAATGCTAGATATATTTAAAATAAAGCAGATGACCTGTGATTTCGTTGAACACAGTAGTAGCATACACAGCAACTTAAATGCTAAGAAAGTGGAGTTTTTCACAAAATATACAAAGGAGCGCTAATGTAAGGAAACCCAGCTGAGGTAATGAAAGACCTCTGGCCTGCACTAAGATGGACTGGGCTTGAATCCAAGCTCCACAGCTCACTGATTGAGATGCATAGCTGGGCTGCTTAACGGATCTGAGACTCAGTTTCCTTGTGTGTGAAAAGAACTATGGTCATTATTGGGGCTGAGCTGATATCCTAGCTTGATTTCGGTTGCTGTGGTAAACACATAACCAAAAGCAACTTAGGGATGAGTGGATTTATTTGACTTACATTTTCAAGTCACCGTCTGTCACTGAAGGAAGTCGGGCAAGAACTCAAGTAGGAGCAGAGGCAGAAGCCATGGAGGCACACTGCTTACTAACTTGCTTCCTCTGGCTTTCTCAGGTACCTTCCTTATACAGCTCAGGCCCACGCGTATAGGGATTGAAATGCCCTGAGTGAGCTAGACCCTCCTCCACCCATTAACAGTTAAAAAAAAAAAATGCCTCACAGACATGGCCGTAGGCAAAGCTGATTTGACAGTTCTGCGGCTGAGGTCCTCTCTTCCCAGGTGACTCTAGGTTAGTATCACGTTGACCCCTGAAGCTGACTATGCCAACTGGTGTTCTGAATGTGAGATGCTTAGCCAGCATGCAACAGGTGGTAGACGATCCATAGACTCTACCACAGAAATCAGTGGGAGTGAAGGAGAGAAGATACACAGGAAAGTGGAAAAAGAAGCAAAGCGGAATGTGCTAGTCGCTGTCTTGTTGCTAGGACAACACACCTGATAAAAAGCAACTTAAGAAAGAATCCATTTGTCTTGCTTGGCTCACAGGATGAGAGCACAGTCCATCATGACAGGGAAGTCATGATGGCAGGAGCGTGAAGCTGCTGGTGGTGTGATACCCACAGTCAGGAAGCAGGGAGATGCATGCTGAGTCCATCTGCAGGGAAAACAGGATGGTGCAGAAGACAGAGCAACAGAGACAATGCTTTTGAAGAAAGAAAAATAAAGTCCAACATGTCCACTTGCTCTTTTTTTATTATATATACGTGTGTGTGTGTGTGTGTGAGAGAGAGAGAGAGAGAGAGAGAGAGAGAGAGAGAGAGAGAGAGAGAGAGAGATTTCCACAGAGAGCTTGTGGAAGCCAGAACACACTTAGAAGTTGGTTGTCTCCTTCCTCTATGTGCAACAGGATCAAACTCAGGTCATGAAGCTTGGCAGTAAACCCCTTTAACCACTGAACCATCATTGGCTCGCATTTATCCGTGAGCTCTGAGTGTGTCTAACTTGAAGCCTGCACAGAGAGTGAGCAGATAATGTCTATCACAGTGACCAGCTGCACTTTGTAGTTGGAGAAGGACAAACCTGGCAGCAGGCAGGTTTGGATTACCACACAGTTCACCAGAGGAAGAACAGAAGTGGATTCGAAGCTTAGTATCCATCAAATGCCTCTTTGCTCATGGCCACTAGTCTTGGAAACATAGAGACTCCCTTTTTCCAGCATAACCCTACTGACCACTATTCAGTTTCCACAGAGGAAGGTTTAGTTTACAGGTGGAACCGTGTACTCAACTCCCTTACAAACATTTCTGAAGTGCTCACCCTGCCAGGTACCATGCCCAGCGCTTAGCATGCAGGTTGGGCATTCATTTAATTCTCCCCGAGAAACCATGGCACGGGGACTATGATTATGGAAGGTGTGTTAGCATCCCACGGCTTATATTTAATGTGAGGCATTCTCTGCCATCCAGACAAAATAGATGTACTCGGATAAAAAGAAATATAGGCATCCCATAATTTGCACCTGCTTCTCTTTTGCTGATGGATAAGCACCCCGAGGATACCACTTGGCCACTTACTGCGCTGTCACCAAGAGTGCTTCTGCACTCGCTTGGCCATCGCCGTGGGCAGAGAGCCACACCTCACACAAAAGGGGCCTCACTCAGAGAGGCAGATGAGCTTGCTAATGAAGGGGATGGAAATTGGAGCCTTAATGAGCTACTGTATCATAAATGAGTGCAAATTACATTGTCAGTCTATTTACAATTTCACATGGCACGAAGCCTTGCAATTATGTCTATTCAATTATTGCATGCAGAGGCCTTTTCAGTATGGGCCTCTCACCATGGCCAAAACCCACTTGGAAGCTTCTGTATCCATGGATGTTAGAACCAGCTCAGTTAGGACCCTACACCTAACACCCAGAAATAAAAAATGTGGTTGAGGGGCTGAGGGAGGATTTATGCCCGAAAACAGAAGCTTGGGCCCTGTGAGATGGCTCAATGGGTAAAGGTGCTTGCCACTAAGTCTGGCAGCCTGAGTTCGATCCTCAGAACCCACACAGTGAAAGAGTATAACTCCTACAAGTTATACTCTGACCTCCATACAAATGCGATAGCACACATGCATCCCTCACTGATTGACAGAAATAGATAGATGATAGATAGATAGATAGATAGATAGATAGATAGATAGATAGATATAATAAGTAGATGAGAGACAGGTGTATGGATTATGGATGGATGGAGAGGTAGGTAGATAGATAGATGATAGATAGATAGATAGATAGATAGATAGATAGATAGATAGATAGATGATAGATAGACATATGATAGGGTGATAAATAATAGGTAGATGACAGACAGGCAGAGAGACAGAAAGGGAATTATTGTAAGTTCCAGGAAGCCTGGGCTACAAAGCAAGACTGTCTTTGTTTGTGGTTCATTGTTATGATAAGAAAATGACCAAAAGCAACTGGGGAAGTAAAGGGTTTATTTCACCTTATCAGGTTTGTTTAATGTCATGAAGGGAAGTTAGAGAAGAAACGCAAAGCAGAGGCCATGAAGGGGGTGCTGCTTGCTGGCTTGCACCCTATGGCTTGCTCAGCCTGCTTTCTTATAGCACAGGCTACCTCCAGTTCAGGGTTGGCACCACCCCATAGTAGGCGCCTGGCCCTGCCACATCAATCAGTAGTTAAGAAAATGCCTCACAGACATGAACACAGGAAAATTTCATCTAGACGATTCCTCAAGTGAGGCTCTCTCTCCTTCCAGGTTGGTGTCAAGTTTTGTGTCTAGGTGTGTGTGTCAAGTTGACAGCTGAATCGAACTATGATATTAGGGATGTAAGCTCAAGTTTTCCTACAAGCCCTTTACCCACAGAGCCATTTCCCAGCCCCGCCCACATCTTTTACATTTGCCACTGAGGCTGGTGGGAGATAGCTCCCCTCTAAGTGCCAGCAGAGGGTTTCCCACAGGGTCCCCACCCCCACCCCACCCCCCGCGCGCGGGCACACACACACACACACACACACACACACACACGGGATCCTTAAGTCATACTAACCAATGACAGGCTGTCCCAAAAGCTATTCATTATCACTCATTAATTACAAACTGTATCTTCGGGGTGCTGGAATTCTGACTGAGGGGGCTCATAGAAAAGGAAGAGACTCTAATTGAGTTTTTACAACAATGGCTAAGAAGCAACAATGTGGCACTGAAATTCAATATTGCCTCTCCCGGCCTCCCGGGCTCCGGACGCTGTGGCTTATGTGTTCATATTTCCTCAGCAAAACCATCCATCCTTGAAGGTGGAAGTATATTTTACCATCAAAAATCCCTTTCTGCTTTCCCAACACTTATAACCCAATTTTCGCCAAAGGTGGAAATAGTGTTCCCACCGGCCCCGTCGCAGCCGATGAAGGATGGCGGTCACTAGTATTGATTTCCCCCTGCCCAGCGCCTTTCTTCAGTTCCCAGAAGCTGTGTGAGGAACAGGGCTCCCATTCTCCACTGACAGTTCCATGCCCATGATGGAGTAACCAGTAAACAGCACTGTGAAGAAGAATGGAAGTAGCTTTAAGCAGCAAGATCGCCGAAGGACCCAACGACTTAATAATATATCTGAGGAACAGCGTGAGGCGGGCATGTTCAGAGGAGAGGCTTGGGACTTCTCATGCACATCAGAAAGTTACTTCTCAAAAATAGAGAAGAAAATCACTTATTACAGAAAAGGAGTTCTGTCCGACTCAGAGAGTATTTCTCCATCCCCACCCCACACCGTTTTCTGATATCCAGACAAGAAAAGACTCTAATGAGGAATTCCTGTTCACAGCAACAGTAATTGTCATAACTCGAATGGGAAACAGTCCAGACATTTTCTAGGGTGAATAGTTAAAGAAACAGTGATACAGGAGCTGGGGGCGCGGGGACTGGTTTAATCAGTATCTGCTATAGAAACAGGAGGACCTGAGATCAAATTGCCAACATCCTCATAGAAAAGACAGGCATGAGAGTATGAGTCAGTAATGCTCTAAGTTGTAGGGCAGGGAAAGGCAGACCTTTGGAGCCTCCTAGAAGCTACCCTAGCTGACTGGTGAACTCTAGGCTCCATGAGAGACCATGTCTCAAAATATATATGGCGAAAGACCAACGAGCTGGCTCAGTCTGATTACTTGGGTTTAGTCCCAGAAATCCACATGGAGAAAGAGGAAATCTGACTCCTGCAAGATGTCCTCACACACCCAGATATGTACTGTAGCACACATGTGCCCCCATGTATACAAAGGCATGTGCATAAGTGTGCATACATACACACATATTTTTAAAATATTTGTAAAATATAAGGTGAGTGGCAATAGAAAAAAGACACTGGAGATTGACCTCTGGTTTCCAGATGCATATCCAGTTAAGAGGACTCTACCATGATAAAAGGAATTCTTCTCTGATTTCAAAATACTTAAAAAAAATTCATCAAATAAATACTTTTATTTTAAAAAGTAATTCATCTAGTAGTCCAGAATTAAATAGAAAACCATTGCCCATTCAGAGATTAACGGTAAAGGGTAGGAGCTAGCTTTGTCCCGGTGTTCCTGGGATCTGTTACAGGCTCCTGTGTGAGCCCTCAGCAGCTTGTCTCTTCCCTGAGAGATTGTTTCTTTGGTCAAACAACAGCATCCACAGAGAGACGTTCAGCAAAGCTAGAAGGCAGATTTGTGAATTCGGTGCTGGGACTGGAAGTGTCAAGACTTTTTAAGATGGACTGTTTTTTAAGGTGGACTGCTTGCCTGTTTCCCAGTGTGAACAATGAGAAATTATCAGCTGACATGTTTGCTCTGAGTGTGAAGGCCGTGCGCTATGTGTTTACCCAACACTGTGTTCAGCGCACTGCCCTCTGGCACCACTTAATGCTTTATGAGGGAGGTAAGTTACATCTTGCTGCCACACCTAGATGGTTCAGGACCTAAGAGGCAGGGAGGGAGGATAAACAGAAATAAGGATATATGAATGTGTTTATGCCTGCTGTTTTCATTATAAACCAAGATGAACACGAAAGTTGTAGAGTATGATTTCAAATCACCCCAAAGAACAAATCCCAGACACTTCTAACCTACAATAAACACATGTCCTTGGAGGATCTAGGTCAACACTTAGATGGAATGAAGAAGCCTTCTAAAATTTCCTGGGAAAACAGACTGAAATGAAACCATTTTCCCGGGGTCCCACTTGCTTGCTTTTTATTTCTTTTTTTTCCAAGATTCATTTTATTTTTTATTTATAGGTACTTGTCTGTGCAGATGTGTATAGAGGCCAGGAGAAGAGCCGGAGTTACAGGTAGTTGTGAGCTACATGATGCAGATGCTGGGAACTGAACTCAGGTCCTCTACAAGGGCAGCAAGACCTTTTAATAACCGAGTTGTCTCTCCAGCCCCAGAGAAGAGATTCTTAATAAGGAAATATCTAGATCAGGTTGCCCTGTGGATATGTCTGTGAGGGACTAGCTAAATGATGTAGGAAGACCCAACCCACTGTGGGAGGCACCATTGCCTATTCAGGGAATGGTGAAGCTAATAATATTTTCTTTTGAAGCCTCTGACTCTTTTATTACTCCTAGCTTTGGCCCTCAGCATTACCTATAAAGGAATTCCCTCCCTTCCACTCCAGGATCCCATATAGCCCAGGCCAGCTTTGAACTCTGGATCCTCCTTGCCTCACCTCCTGAGTTCTGGCATTAGAGGCATGTATCAGCCCACCCAGCTTATGGGAATGAACCCAGAACCCCAGGCATGATGAGCAAGCACTCTATCAAGTGAGAGGCATTCCCGGCTCAGGATAAAAAGCACCTTTACTGGTTGGTGTGCTGTAACCCCCAATTGTTTTATTTATTTTTTTGAGTTTTTCATGTGTCTCACAGCTTGAAGAGATTGTCTCAGGTGTAATTTTCAGTCACACTTAATTCATCTGGAACAGGATACTGAATTTAACATCAGCAGGAAGACATTTGAGATAAGCTTCAATGTCAGAAGCACCGCAATACCCAAGAGGGGGACAAAAGACAGCCTCCTTGGGGAAGAAGTTACAGTGTGCACCTGCGAGCCAAAGCTGAGATGGAGCTTTTGATCCACAGGGTCCCACCCAGATAAACAAACTTCTCAGATTTTTCTGAAACATGCCACTTCAAAAATGAGGCCTTTCCTCTACGCTCATTAATTTTATTTTCAGAAATATAGGAAATCAGAGGTGAAGAGGTGGGTCAACAATTAAAAGCACTTGCTACTCTTACAGAGGACCAGAGTCCAGTCAACAGCACCCACATACTCATACTGCCTGCAATGCCAGCTATAGGAAATACAACACCATCTTCTGCCCTTTGTGGGTATTACACTCAAACATGCACATACCCATACAGACATACATACATAAGCATAAATAAAAAATAATTACCTTTTTATTTAGAAAATAAAATCCAACATGTTTCAAAGGTAGAAAATATACTCTGTTATGACATACTAATTTACTAATCACAATATCCTTAATTACTCACTAGGAACTATAACCACTTGGTTAAATGACTGACCAATTGACTAGTTGTTAGATTGACTGGTAGCCTTAATACTTCTCATGTTGACCTGGTTCTTTTTCTGCATCTAAACATTTTTGATGGAATATTAGACAATATGAATTTTACTGTATTAACTGCCAGATATTGGTACATTCTTAGAAATATACATTTGTTCTAACATCCAGTTGTTACTTAAAAATCATTTTTGATATATTTAGGTCCTGATTTTTAGAGTCATTTAGCTGGACAGGAAAAGTAATCACTCTATAGTTAAGTGTTCCCAACCAAGAAGGCACAACCTTGTGGACTCTACCAATACTGACGGCTCACTGAAGTTAGTTGATATACCCGATGGAAACCAGAGCTGCTCCCAGCAGCCTTTGCACCAGCTCCTGACAGAGCTTGGTCTCCATTACAGTTCTTTTCCGGGTCTCTGGAATAATTTTCTCACATTTGCATATTAACAGGTACTCAGCTGAATACCCATCTCCTCTGCTCCTCCCAGGAATCCTGTTTCTGCCAGCTTTCTCCTGCCCATTCCTTCATCCTCCAAATTGCAGTTTCCGAATTCTTCCTGCAGCTTGGGAATTTTCAGCGGGTTGAATTACTAAGGACATACCTGGGTCTGTAGCCCATGCCTGCAAACTCGAGACAATAAACTACAAGGGGTTAACAACAAACTACACGGCTCTGCTCATTCGAATCTTTTCTTTATGTCCTTTGTTGATTTATTTTTAGTGTTATTAGCAATGATCTCTCATATATTTTATCTGCTTTGATGTTGTTTCAAGCACGTGGCTAAAATTTGTATCTGTAACTTCATTTTTTTTTTGTTAGACATAATATTTGCTATGGATTTTTCTTTTTCAAGAATTCCTTCATGCACTTTTGAAAATGCTTTGATACCGTAAATGAAACACTCCCACTGAGGCCTAAATTAAAAGACACTCTGTCACTAAATCACATCAGAGATTCAACCAAAAAATTGAAAAACTCATTTTAAACTCATTACAGACTTCCCCAAACCGGCAGGGATTGTTGACAAGTACCAGCCTGTATCCTTGATCAAAGCTGCCATGAGCTGTTTGCAGTGCAGGCTATTCTAATGGTAGTGTCTCCCTATGCACTTGAGGTTGGCTTGAAATATAAGCCAAGTCCCACTGAACTCAAGTTAATCACAGGAGGGAGTGTGCAATACAACACCATCTGACACCATCAGGCTGGAGAGGTGGGGGCGGGGGTTCGAGCATTGATTGCTCATACAGAGTTCAAATCCCAGCACTCACATGACAACTCACATCTATGTGTTAACTCCAGCTCTGGGAGATCTGTCGCCCTCTTCTGGCCTCTATGAGCTCCTGCACTCACATGGTGCACATACAGTATCAATCATTTACATAAATATGAGCTGATTGCCAGGGCTGAGAGCTTCGAATGTCTTGCATTTCCTAAATTAATAAAAAAAAAAAAAAAAATGATAACTTTTAGAAAGATACCCTTCCAATTTTTCCACTTCCAGAAGGGAAAGTTGGAGTCTAAGGAGATTAACAGTTCTAAACAGAACATCCATATACCCTGCTCCCACATCTAGAGAGCATAACAGAAGGAGGATCAGGACGACTGTAAGACTCTGGAGGAAAGCTGTGAAAAAACTGTCTTCTGGATATGACATGGCCATTGCATCCATGAACAGACAGCCACAGCATCTGAGGTTACCTACATAAGACCTGTACACAACTGTGTGTGTGCACACATGCACTTGAGCACACACAGACACACACAGACACACACAGACACACACAGACACACACATACACACATACACACACATACACACACACACGTGTTGTAAATAAGAAGAAGGGTGCTAGAGACATAGCTCAGAGGATAAGAGTATTTCCTGTTTCTGTGTTTCCAGGATCCAGCTCAGATAGTTCACAACTTCCTGTAATTCCAGGTCCAGAGGGTCTGACACCCTCTTCTGGCATCCACAGGCACCAGCATGCATGGTGCATACACACAGAGAGACAGGCACATACACACAAATAAAAATAAAATTTTAAGAATAGGATGGGAAAAAACAAAATCTCAGCAGGAATGCCAAAAAGATAGGAGATGACAATGGGGTGAGCATTACCCCTCCCCCCATTATAATTATAATTAATCACAACAACATTATGTACATATTTGAAATTATGAGAAGTAAAAAAATTGATACAGTGGCTGACTGTGTAATCCTCAAATATCAAGTAACAGAGGTGAGACTCAAAGAAACTCTGACTGCAAAATGCACATGAGCACCCTCTGCTCTGCCTCCCTGGGTAAAAAGAGGGATGTGAGATGTGCAAAAAAAAAAAAAAAAAAAAAAAAAAAAAAAAAAAAAAAATGCCTTTTTCACAGTCTTTCTCTCATGTGCGCTACTCTTTACAAAAGATCAACACCTCTTTCCCACCTGCCTCTCGGCCACCCTTTAAGCCGCCTATGGAAATCGTACTAAAGAGGCACAAATGAACAGTAGTGGTGTTGGCAAAAATCAATATTTACTATAGATCACACAGCATAAACATCGCACAGTGTATTAGGATAAAATGTGAGCTGCCATAATCTGCACACTATGGGGAAATTATCACGGCAAAATAGACTCAGTAAATATTTACTAGGACGGTGTACCTGGAACCGTGTCTAATATCCTATCTCAACTAGTGTATTAGTCAGGGTTCTCCAGGGAAAGAGACCCAGTAGGGTTTATATAGGTCTATAAAGGGAGATTTATTATGGGAATTGGTTCATACCATTACGGAGGCAGAAAACCCCCCGCAGTATGTCATACTTAAGCCAGAGAGACAGAAAAGCACAAGGTGTAATTTAGTCTGAGACTGAAATGCTGTGTAGGGCAAGAGATGGAAATTGGGAGGGAATGGTGGGGGTGGGAGTATAAGCCCAAAGCAAGGACTGAGGCGGGGAGGGGATGGAGAGACCTGTGTCCTTTTATGTTTTTCGTTTCATTGTTAGTGAATCAAAAAGGATTTTACTCTATACCCAAATGGGGCTAATCTTTTCTAGATACACATCTAGCCACCCTGAGGAGACAAAGATGAGCAAAGTCTAACAGCCGCAACTTGACATGACAACTACAAGTTGACACAAAATAACTGATCCCGAACTGATAAACTTGCTGGTTAGATTTTTGTCGTTGCTACTTTGACACAAGCTAGAGTTATCTGAGAAGAGATAACCTCAGTTAAGAAAATGCCTACATCCGATTGGCCTGTAGGCAAGTCTGTGGGATACTGTCTTGACTGATGACTGATGTGGGGAAGGCCTAGTGCCCAGCTTACTGTGGGCAGTGCTACCCCTGAGAAGGTAGTCGCAGGTTCTATACGAAGGCAAGCTCTGAGGAGCAAGCCAGTAAGCAGCACCCCTCCATGGCTTCTGCGTCAGCTCTCGACTCCAAGTTTCTGTCCTGAGGTCGTGCCCTGACTTCCCTTTATGATGAACTGTGATGGGAACATGGAATCCAGATAAACTGTTTCCTCTCAGGTTACTTTTGCTCATGGAGTTCTTCACAGCAACAGACATCTAACTAGGATGACACGTAAAATTAAACAGCCACAAGTTCACACACACACACACACACACACACACAAATCCCAAATTGACACATAATATGAACCAACCACAAGTTGACATATAAAACTCATAAAATTAACTCTTAACTCTTAACTATATATATATATATATATATATATATATATATATATATGAATATAACCTTCTCAGTCTGCAAAATGCTACTTTCATGTACGTGCTCAGGGTTGACCATTTGGTACTGAATAGACAACAGGTGTGCTATTCCCCGAGGAAGACTCTTTCTCCGACTCTCAGCATTCTTTAGTTTGCAGCAGTTCTAGTCATGAGTGCAGAGGCCAGCCTCTCTTCCCTGGCACTCATACTGATCCATATGCTGAGACCTTTGGCCTCTCTCTAGACCAGTGCAACTGATTTCAAGTGGGATATTCCCTGATGTACTGGGTTATGCTCCTAAGAACTCGCCTTTGTAATGCATGTGTGGGATGACCAGGGAAGCAGCTGAGTAAATGAGTCTTACCTTCTATCAGTTAACCACTCTGAGAGTCCACTGATACTTATTACACTCATTCCCCATAGCACGTGTACTGGCTGGCTTTGTGTGCCAACTTGACACAAACTGGAGTTATCACAGAGAAAGAAGCCTCCCTTGAGAAAATGCCTCCGTGAGATCCAGCTGTAAGGCATTTTCTCAGTTAGTGATCAAGGGTGGGAGGACCCATTGTGGGTGGTGCCATTTCTGGGCTGGGAGTCCTGGGTTCTATAAGACAGCAAACTGAGCAAGCCAGGGGAAGCAAGCCAGTAAGTAACATCCCTCCATGGCCTCTGCATCAGCTCCTGCCTCCAAGTTTCTGCCCTGTGTGAGTTCTAATCCTGACTTCCTTTAGTGATGAACAGCAATGTGGAAGTATAAACTGAATAAACCTTTTTCTCCCCAACATGCTTCTTGGTCATGATGTTTTGTGCAGCAATAGAAACCTTGACTAAGACATGTTTTTAAGTTGGACTCTTCATCTCTCTCATAACTTCATCAGCACAGCTGTGGTGTGCATTCTTTGAGAGGACATGATAAATTGCCTTTGTACTTACGTTGTAGGATAATTTCCTTTGGGTAGAATGTCTAGCTGTATGGTCTTAATGACACAAAGTTTGACAAGGGTACATAGCATCTTCCATCTCAGATGACTCTCTTCCCTCACCTTATGAGTTATGGGTGTTTACTAGAGTTCTCCCACAAAAAAGCAATGGACATATCCCTCCCTAGCTGAAGACAAGCTTCAGCTGTTTGGATACCCCCAAATCTGGCAGGGGAGGGCTGGGTCCACAAGCTAACAGAAGAATCAATACACTGTAATAAGAGATGGGAGTGGGGATTTGAACTATAAAGGAAAAAAAAGACCTCTTCTTTTTCTGGGGTGGAACACAGTGACAGTGCATTGGACGAACATGCATATTGTCTTGGCTTCAATCCCCAGCACATACACAAAAAGGAGTTTAATATTTCTGGTCAGCAAAAGGCAGATGGGTGGGGAAGCATGCATGTGACCCACTTTCTGCCACTGTCACTGAAGCAGGCTCAGGATCACAGGGAAGTCGCTTTGTCTCTCCTTTCCTCTTTGCTGAGCACAAATGCCACTTATCCTAGATTGGACCAGACTTCTGCTGTCTACCTCTGGTCTTAAGAATAAAATTAAGGTGACAGCTAAGAAATGTGTTTCCAGCAGACTGTTCCTGACAAGCCTTTTCTTTATGGGTGAATTAGAAAATGCACTGCTCAAAAGATAACTGCAGATTCCTCCCAGGAGGAGAGGGTCCATCTTGGCGATAGGACCTTCACCTCCTTCAAATGTGCACTAGTAATTCCAGTGTTGGGGATGGGGACTGGAGACATTTCACCTCACCAGCCACCTAGATTGCCTGATCAATGATCCTAAAACCTATGAGAAACTTTGTCTCAAAAGCCAGGGTCCTAAAAATGACACCAAGGTTGACCTCTGGCCTCCATGTACGCATGCTGGCTCACCCAGGAGCATGCCTAAAGAAGACTAAAATTGTAAGTAAATAAAAATACAAGTGGAAAATGTGTTTTGTTGGTTTTTTTGGCTCCTTTGACAATGCATAGCTTCAGACAATGTCTAGGTCTGAGATAGCATCAGAGGGATGAGTCCAGGAAGGGGCTCTGGTGAGATGCAACTGAGCCAATTACAATTTTATCTTTCCATCTCTTTCCTGTTTCCTGAGCTTTATATGGGAAATGTGAAAAAGGCATAGACAGAATATAAGACACAGTAAGCTTTGGGTAGGTAAATATTATGGAGTAAAGACTGTCAACCCAGCTGTTGTTGTTGTTGTTGTTTTTAAGTAAGTGCAAATAGAATAATAGATTTATAACAAAAAAAGATGCTGGGTAGGGTAGTATGCTTGGTGGGTCCAAGAACACTGGGCAGCTTGCAAGAGAGACATGGGAAGAAGGGGACTCCACACTTCCCAACAAAAAGAATTATAAGGGTTTTACTTAGACTTTGCCAATCACCCTGATATGTTTGTTTTATATATAGCATTTCTGCATCAAATCACCACACTATACCCCAAACACACAAGATCGTTATTTTTCTATTTAAATTAAATAGGAAACATTGTAATAAAAAAAATCTGTCTTACCAGAATGAATCCTTCCATCCTGAAATAGACATGTACGAATATATACAATATAATATTATGTATCCTTAAAAAAGAAAGTCACACTGCCATCTGCAAGAACATGGATGAACTCAGAGGACACAATACTAAATGAAATAAGCCAATCACAGGATGAAGTGTCAAGTACATTCATAGAAACAGAGAAGAATTGTGGCTTCCAGGACCTGGAGATGGATTGGACGTCCCTGTTCAACAAATGCAACTTTCCTTTCTAAGAAAAGATTAAATTCTACAGCACTTCTGCAGAGCTGGGTTTAGTGCCCTTGACAGAGGGCTTGCCTAGTGTGCAGAGACCCTGGTTTTTGTCCCCAGTCCCACATAAATAATGTCTGTCATCTTAACAGCTGGAAGCAGGAAGACAAGGAGGGAAGGGCCATCCTTGGCTTTCATAGAATTTCAAGGCCAGCCTGAGCTACATAAGAAGAAGGGGGAGCTCTGCTCTATATCATGGTGAATATACACAAGTATGGTATACCTAAAATGTCAGAGCACAATCCCAATGTTAAATATTTATACTACACTAAAAAAATTTAAATAGACTTAAAAAAGCTTAAAAATCAAACAGCTAAAAATAAAAAAAGAATTTCTTGAAGATAGTCTTGCTCCCCCCGCCCCCCCAGAGAATTCTAGCCATTTTGGCCCGTGGTGGGATCAAGACTGGTTACTGAGGGCCATACTCTCAGTCCTTTTACCATTAAGCTCACACTAAACCTCTTCCTGTCAAAATGGTCAGACACCAATTTCACATTGTGACCATAGCAGCAGACACAAGCCAACCAATGTCGGCTTATATCCAATCTGCTTGTGGTAGACATCTGTCATGTTTAATACTGACTGCCAACTAGAGCCACCTAGGAGACAAAGGTCTCTGGGTGTATCTCTGAAGGAGTGCCAGGTTTGCATCTCTGTTGCTGAGATGAGAGCCCTGACCAAAATCAACCTGGGGAGGAAAGGGGTCATTTGGCTTACACAGTTCATTATGGAAAGAAGTCGGGCTAGGAACTCAAGGCAGGAACTGAAGCAGAGGCAGTGGAGTATCAATACTTATTGGCTTGCTCTCCATCACTTGCTCAGCCTGAGCCAAGGACCACCTGCCCGGGGATGGCACCACCCACAGTGGACTGGGACCTCCCATAGCAATCATTACTCAAGACGGTATCCCCACAGTCTTGCCCACTGATCAATCTAACAGGGGCAGTTCCTCAGTTAAGATTGCCCTTTCCCAGGGGTGTCTAGGTTTATGTCAAGTTGCTAAAAACTAACCATGATGGGGAATTTCTAAACTAGGTTAATTTAAGGAGGATGCACACCACGGGAGAGCAGCAGCACCTCAGAGTCAAAAGCCCTGGTCTGAGTTAAAAGGAGAAAAGCTGAACACCAGTACTCGGCTCTCTCTGCGTCCTAACTGTGGATACACCGTGGCCAAATGTCTCACACCTATGCTGCCATGCCTTCCCCACAAAGATGATCTGTGTCCTTGCATTATAATACAAAGCAAAACCTTCCTCCCTTAACTTATTTCTTGTCAGATATTTGGTCCTGGGCACAAGAAACATAACAGCCCACAGGAATGAAGACCCCAGAACTGATGTCACTAGACACCCTACTGCTACCAAGAAATTTTTTCCCTGCTCTCTGACTCCTTAGAACACATACCTTACCCATAGCTCTTTAGCCAACCACATCACCTCTTCTCCACTGAGGAACATCTGATACCCCCAAGGGATATTTCCATGAGGCAAATTTAAAAGACTGCTATTAGCTATTAGGCACTTCTGTTTGGCTCTAAATATCTTCTTGGAAGTGCCAATTTGCCAGCGAGTCATGGAATCCAGCCCTCAAAGAGTCGTTAAGTCCCAAGGCTCTGAATCACTAACACAGCTAGCTGCAGGGCTCAACTCTCGGCATCTGTCAAGATCGTGCATTTTCTGCCAGCAGCATCTGAGCTATTTAAGTGGGTGACAGCCTATGCCTAGAACAGCATATCTAGTGAGCTAACATCAGAGGATCTGAATGTAAAATGTCAGGACAGCTTAGCCACAGCATGGGGGAGGCTTGGAGCTAACACTAACTCTCCCTACCCTCATTCTTAAGACAGTGATATAGTTTCTGTTTCCCACTCTGGCCACAAACTTGTTGTTTGATGATCTTGGGCTTCTGCTCCTTCTGTTGATCTTTCCAAGTGCTGGAATTACATGTTTTCATTGGCATCCCTGGTTTGTGTCTGTATTGGGGATTGAACCCAGGACTATAAGGATGCTAGGCAGGTACTCTACCCACTGAACTAGATCATCATCTCTTCTTTAAGATTTGTTTTATTTTTATTTATGTATGTGTGCACATACCATTCATTTCTCTCTGTATTCAAACACAACTTTAAGTATTTATCGGTGTTACCTTTACATACTATAAATATACATATACCCAGATACTTGTTTACTTGAGTCTGTCTGTAAACATGTTGCCTTTGTTTGGACTTGGTTCTTTCTCAACATTCAAACAATCAAACACCAAGAGCTCTGAATATTGTATTGACAGACAGGTATCCCCAGGGATGGGCAGCAGGAAAGAACAATGGAAATAAAGGTGTATATGTGTCTGGGGTGCTGCCTGCAGGGGCACAAGGCATGGCACTCATGTGGAAGCCCTGGCTCTTCTCCTTACTGTCTGCAGAGCTTGGTTTTAGATTCACCGTACTGCAGGAGTCATTTGCGGCTAAGTCAAAACCGAACTTCTGAACTCGGTTGGATGAAGTTGTAAGCTAAGGATAGAGAATGGTGACGGACAGCCTACTAATTACCAGGGCCCTCTGCACTGGTGTCTAGGGAGAGCAGAAATAGAAACAGCTGTAATAAAACAGGTGAGAGCACATCAGAAGAACAGGGAGAAGCCAGGGTATCAGACACCAGCTCAGGGAGGTGGTATGATCTGTCCTCTATTCTGGATTGTGCATATATTAGGTATGTATTACATTATTTTATAGAATCTTATGAAATAAATGGAAATAGAAGGACTGTATAGTAAATAATATGACCTATAGAAGATAACATGGTATAAAACACTATAGTGTGTTACTTTTATACTTCAGGAGAAAATATAGAGTACCCATAATATTTTATATACATTTAATTTAGGTTGTATATTTTTATATGCAGCATATATAGTCTCATGGTACAGCTCATTTTAATTTGTCACCATGGTAACAAAAATAATTATCTCACTAGAAAAACTTAAGTGAAGTTATCAGACACCCGGCTCTGCTTCCATCTTCACCTTGAAGGCTTGCTTTAATGTTCCACGTATGTATGGCATCATTAAAAAATGATTTTGTCTGCACTACCATCATGACAAGTTGAGAAAAGATGTTAAAAATCCACCTTAGAGCCAGGCAATGGTGGTGCATGCCTTTAATCCCAGCACTTCGGAGGCAGAGGCAGGCAGATTTCTGAGTTCCAGGCCAGCCTGGTCTACAGAGTGAATTCCAGGACAGCTAGGGCTACATAGAGAAACCCTGTCTTGAAAAACAAAAACAAACAAATTAAAAAAAAAAACCACAAACTAAATCCACCTTAGAATGTGTGTGTGTGTGTGTGTGTGTGTGTGTGTGTGTGTGTGTGTGTAATTAAACTAAATTTGGCCTGAAGATACCTCTGTACTGAGAGTCCTTATATAGCAAACTGCAATCAAACTGAGTAAGTAACCGAAGTGAAGTTCAACTTAGGAGTCTATTTCTGCAAGAAACAAGTGGTCTCAACCAATCACAACAGCTGAGCTTTAGCTAATCACAGGTAGCCCACTGGTTGAGAACCAGCTCAACACCCAGTGGTAACCAGCTAAACTATCCACCCCTCCCTGCTGCTTTCAGTTTTCCGTTGCCTGAACTTATGGCTGAACAGAGCCCTCAGAACCTTCTCTGGCTATGAAACATGCTCGTTTTCCTAATCTTTGTTTGTTTAAATAAACTGCCAAGTCTACTGGCATATTGGAAGGGTTTCTTTTTACTGTTGCTTCTCCTTTAGAGTGAGAGGTTGGAAGAAACACAATTAAAGGTCTGACTTCAGACACATCCATGGTGTGTGTGTGTGTGTGTGTGTGTGTGTGTGTGTGTGTGTGTGTTGGTGTTCCAATATTACTTTACTGAGGCAACCCTTGTCCTGTCCTGGTCCACATTTCTTCCTGAATGTTGGCCTGATATGCTGCTTACCTATGTGCCAGTGGGCTGTGTGCCAGGGCTCATTTCCATGTTCCAATACATGACATACTCATCCTTATTTTAAAAATCAGCTATGGAACGTGTTTGTGGACTTACCCTAAGGTAGCACGATACTGGTGAAGGGGCACTCAACCAATCAGTCAAGGGGAGTCTTGTAGGTACATCTTGGGGACCAATCATATCCACCTTCCCTTCTGTTTTGTTAAAGCATGGAATCGAAAATAGGAGGATGGGTCCTGGGTACACTGTGACTGTCTTCCTCACTCTCTGTTGGCTTGTGAACTTGATTCTTCTAGTTTTTCCAGACAGATGACAGCCAAAGACAATATTTACCTCTAATCTGGGTAGCCACTGCAGTTAAGGGAATCATAGCTCACTCTTTCCTTTCTGCCCACCAAGACCAGCCTCATTGTTGAACCCAAGGCAATACAAATTACAGATTACTGTCTGTAATTTATGTCTGTTCCTTTTAGAAAATCTTTGTTTAACAAAAGACTCTTCCATCTGTATTACAAAGCTTCTTTCTTCACTCTCATTCTGTGAGGTTTGAAAACCTACTTGTTTTATATGTTTGTGTGTTTTGTTGACCCATCTTTGAAAAAGTGACAGGACTTTGCGTTTTTGTGTATAAATGTACACATACCTTCAGGGACCAGAAGAAGGCATCAGATTCCCTTGATCTGGAGTTAAAGATGGTAGGAGCCACCTGATGTGGGTGCTGGAAGCCAAACTCCAGTCTTCTATGAGAGCAGCAAGTGTCCTGAACCCCTGAGCCAGATCTCCGGATCCTTCACTGATGTTGATATACATATATATCCAAAATCTCATGGTTCGTCTTATTGCCTTATTTGATTTATCTAAAGACACAGAACCAATACACAGGGTGTGGGAGGGGTGGGTGTGGGTGGAAGGGCAGGGGAGATAGCAGCCATTTATCGGTTATTTCATTATGACTATCTCTGGCCACCTTAAACACAGAAGGTTGGAAGAACTTTTCTAGCCAATCAAATCTCCCATCTCCTAGTCATCACTAGTTGCCAGGTGCTGGTTGGGTTCCATCACAAAAGGATCTGTGTGGTCTGTGGAAGCCCCAGCAGGGAGGTAGCAACCAGAAGGTAATCTGTGGGGTCATAGGAACCACCTCATCTCATTGTATCCAACTCATCCTGTAGGAGCCAAATGGATGGGATTGGCTGAGGACAACAGCCAACTCTATGGGGGTTCTGGTTCTCTTAGAGTACCTATCTCATTGAGATGACACAAGAGCTGACCAAAGGATTTCTACTTGTGTGACAGAATAAGCCCACAATGAACTCAACCTGTATCCTGAAGCACAGGTAATCTGAGGCACCAGCCATGGAGACCATCATGTGAAAGTTTTGTAAGTATAATTTTATTTATCCTTTGAGAACTTCACACCTGGTTACAGTGAATTCTGACTGTATTTATCCTGCTTCTCCTCACAGACCTCTCCACACACATGCTCCTCCCCACTTTCCTGCCTTTATTTTAATAACCCACTGGTTCAAATCCATGCTTCGCCACATGTGCATGAGTAAGCAGCCATCCATTGGAGCAGGATCAACCTACCAGGGACTACATCCCTGTGGAGAACTGACTTCTCCTCCACAAGTGGCCTTCAAGGTCTAGTAGCTCCTCAACCTAGGATGAGACCTTGTAGGCCTTCCTCCCACCCCATACCCCAAAACCCCCCTCAATTCCATGTTGGAATGTTGACTGGCTTGACTGTGTTCAGACCTTGAGCAGGTAACCATGGCTGCCAATAGTTCAAGGTTGCGTGGTTCTGTTAGGTCCAGAGCACACCATTTTGCTCCTGTCTCCCTGACCTCTGGGTCTTATGACCTTTAACCTTAGCAGCAAGAGTTACAACTCTGACCAGGACCACCTCTTCTGCTGAGGATAAAACAGATCATCTTAAACAATAATTAGAAGGGTCCTTAGAACATGTTCTAAGCTGATATTTAAGGGTGATTATCATCACCAGATAGACAAGTAAAATCCCCCAAATACCAAATGCTTGAGCTAAAATATGATAAATGCTGTCAAGAAGAACTGAGAACTGCCTAATTAATCTAGTGAATAGTGTGCATGAAAAAGCTCAGGGAAAGACTAGAGAGATGTCTCAGTGGTTAAAGCACTAGCTGCTCTTTCAGAGGACCCAGGTTTGAGTCCCAGCACCCACATGAAATTTTACAACCATCTGTAACTCTGGTTCCAGGGGAATGTACACACTCTGTCAGCCTCTGAAGGCACCCAGGAGCATGCAAGTGGTACACAGTCCCATGGACAGACAAAACACACATATACATCAAATAATAATAATAATAATAAAATAATTGCAAAAGCACAGGGAAAGTCTAAAAATAATGTTTGCTAGGATGGAAGCTTAAAAGTATGAAGGTTTGGAACCAATAGGAACATTGTTCCTGTTCCAGTCCAACCAACATTCTTGTCCCTCACAAAGACCTGGACTAGACTCTAAATGAGAAGGGTTTCCGTGGATTCCCACAAAGGAAGGCATGCTTGTGGGGTCTTTCCAGACAGAACCATGGGTGGCCTCAACAGAGAATGGATTGCAGAGGGGCAATCACCTGATAAAAATCACAAGGAGGTCTTTTCAGCTACCAAGTGCTGCTGCTAAACTTACTGCCTCCCTAAATACCCCAGTAGTAGTACAAGACAGTCGAAGAATGGCAAATAATTGAGGCAATGTGTGTTCAAATTAACAATTTCCAAATCGAGCAAAAGCATCATTCTGGTCAGGAACTGAGCAATTAAAAAACAAAAAAACACAGCAGGCTAGAATTCAAAATACTGCCCGAAATATGCTCGGAAACACGTAAGAAAACTCCCAAGAAAGTTACCAGAGGCTGACCTTGCCACATCCCAAAGGAGAAGATATTCTCAAAGGACATGAGTACATCGTCTGGAAACAGGGATGCTGGAGAGATGGCTCAGGACCTAAGAGTGCTTGTTGCTCTACCAACGGACCAGAGTTCTGCTCCCAGCATGCACTTTGGAAAGTCTTCCTTCCTCAGGTTGCTCCTAGGAACAGTCTCTTATCACAGTAACAGAGAAGCAGTGTTAACAGTGCTTCTAACTCCTGGTGGAGAATTTGTAGGATGATGAACCAAGCTAGTTCACATCACTGAGAATCCCACGGGCATCTCTGATGGAGTCCTGCCCACATTCATGTCTAACTTTCTATTTTCCAGGGGCTACAAATCTGCCCTCATCCCTTAACGTGCCTCCTCCTCTTTACCTTAGATTCTCTGCAGGAATCTGTACTATCTGGGTTGGCACAACAGATGTCTCTCTGACCTTCAGATCTCTGACCCAGGTCTTTTCTCCAGAGAGGCCTTGCCTACCACTCAGCTAAAGAAACACCCAAAGTCTGAGTTCACAAAACTGGTTTGTTTCCTCTTTACAGCCCATAAAACCAATTGATGTTTCCCTCCTATTTATGGATTTGCTGTCTTTGTTTTCTTCTGAAATTTACTTTCCCCATGAGCAGGGCCTCAGCCACATTCCCTGCTCTTTTCTATTACCAAGTGCTCCGAGGAAGGAGGAATCCAGTCATGCCAACACTGTGCACTAGGTCATACATAGACCCCTCAGTGTGCAACCATGGAAACAGAGACAGCCCTGAACGAGTGTCACATGTGGAGAAAGTGACAGAGTTGGGGCCTGAACCAAGGACGATTTCACACATCAACAGAACCATCTGCCTGCGCCTTGGATTCTGCTTCCTGTCCAGTTTCAGAAGAGGCGTCTACCAGGGTGAGCCAGCCTGAGTTTTACCATTTCAGTAAAGCATATCTACAAAACCAGAGAGCACGTAAGGTATAAAATTCTATCTCCTTTAATACATAGATTTAAAAGAAAAATCTTTGTATTGATTCTTTGAAGCCTTTATCCATGTACACAATACATTTGAATGATGGCTACTCTCTGCTACCTTCCTCCAAATGCTCTAGTGACTCCCCCACCCATCTCTTTCCCAATCTCATGTCTTCTTTTTTTTTTTTAAATTATTATGAATAACATCCCGAGTCTGATTAATGATAATCCTGTGAGCATGGGTGTAGGGTGTAAGAGTTGATATTACTATTGCTTGTGTGTATCAGAAAGTCATCACGATTAAGATACAAAGCACATTTATTGTTCTCAAAAGATGGCTGGTGTCCCTGTATGGTATATCCCCCTGGCTGTTCCCAGTCCTGTGTCACCGCTGATATTCTCTTTGACACCATGAATTGACTTTTCATCTCAAGGAAGTGAAAAGAAATGGCCTCAGAAGATAGGACCATTTTGCTCCTGGTTTACTTTGATAAATATAATAATATGGAGATTCCAGAATGTTGCTATAGTTTTAAATGATTTCTTACTGTGCTGAGTAATATTCTGTTATATACTTATATAACTATTTTAAAGACTCATTTATTTTCTTAATGATGTGCATATGTGTTTGTCATATATGTGGGCATATGTACTATGTGTGTGCAATGCCCATAGAGGCCAGAAGAGGGTGTTGGATCCCCTGGAACTGGAGGAACCACCATGTGCATTCTGGGAATTGAACCCAGGTTCAAGCAGGATCCATTGAAAGAGGCTCTTAACTTCTGCAAGTGGTCTTAACCACTGAGCCATCTCTCCAATCCCTGTATAACATTTTTAGTATCTTCACTTAAGCCATCACCCTACATCTGAGCTCATTAGCAAGACAGATGTTTCTCTGCTGTCTTGATTCTCTCTTAGTCCTAGGTAGAGTCTTATGTCAGGATCTTGGTGTTGGATTTCATGGATTCTTTCTCCTGCTATGGCAGCCAGACTCTACCTATTGTTACTGGAATCTTACCAACATGCTGTCCTACTCATCCTGGAACAGGTTATACCTCTTTCTGCCATCAGTGCTGTGTCTTAGACTGTGTTCTGTAAATAGAAATGTTGGAGAGAGAGGGCATGGGAGGGGTTGGCGGGAGAAAAGGGCTGTAATTATATTTTAATTGAAATGAATTAATTAGTTAAAATGTTCTCCATCAACAGACAAATAAAGAAAAATATATATCATATATATGTGTATTTAAAATTTGATGTATATATATCATACATATATTATTCATCTTTTCACATGTTCACTATAGATTCATCAAATTCAAACTCTATGTTTTACTAAGTATAATGAACACCAAATAAGCAAAATTAGAAGAGCAAAGGGCATGAAAAGATGATGCATTAAAAAATAAAATACAAATGAAGAGGCATGGAGAGATGTCTTGGAGTGTAAGGGCATTGTCTACTCTTATAAATAATCTGTGCTCAATTCCCAATGTCCACGCCATGTAGCTTGTGATCATCTGTAACTCCAGCATCAGGGGATCTGATGCCCTCTTCTGGACTCCAAGGGGACTGCATGAATGTAGGGCACACACACACACACACACACACCACACTTCCACACACCATTTAAAATAAAATGAGTGTGTTACAGGTTTTAAAGAAATACAGATAAAAAGACTCTAGTGAAAGTCTTAAAGTTCATCTACAATAAAAAAAAAAAAAACTTCTCATTGATGTTATCTCACAGCATCTATGGGAGACTGATTCCATAATGTTCTATGGATAACAAAGCCGGGGGTAACCAAGTGGGATAAAGAAGTGTAACCTGTGACTATTCTGCTTTGTGGATAAACTACCCCAATCTCTTAAAATACCATGTAGTGTGATTGGTGTGTACATACTTACATACACAGTACTGTTTAAAGAATAATGAGAAAAAAAAAGAAAAACAACAATAACAAAAACGTGTCTGTGCTCCATACAGATGCAACTAAAAGTCTATTTTGAAGGTTCCAGAGTGCTATCTCAGTCAGTAACATCACTGTTGTACAAGCATCATAAGCTGAGTTCAACCCCCAGCGCTCACATTTAAAGGTGAGTGTGGTAGCACATTTAATCTCAGCAGTGAGGAGGGAAGATGAATGGATTCCTGAGTGACTAGCTAACCTTGTCTAACCAGTGAGCCCAGGTCATGGTGAAAGACCCTTTCCCAAAGTACAAAGGTAAACCATGCTTGAGGAATGGCACCCAAGGTTGACCTCTGCTCTGCATGTGCATAAACAGGTGTGCACTCACCCACACACACGCATGCACATACATGTGCACCCATACACATTCATACACACATGCTTACCTGACAGCATGTGCATGCACACACACAACAACAACAGAAAAAAAAAAAACTCACAGTAAGAAAAAATAAAACATACAAGTAAAAAACAAAAAATGCCCAAACAAATCATCACAAGACAAAAAGTCCACAAAAATACTACTGAGCTCATTTTGTCTTGGCCATCTAGTCCTGGCCATGGAGCCTACACTTGAATATGGTTTATATACCTGGTAAGAGTCCATTGGAGAAAACTAATGTTTCATTTACCAGTGGCCATCAATGGTAAATCGCTTCTTAAGGATGGGAGCCTATGTCCAAATCCCTGTCTCAGTGCTGGGACCGGCCGCCCCCTACCACCCTGCTTAAACTTGTCCAGGGCCTGTGCAAGCTGCCAGTTTTTAAGAAAAATCCCTATATTTAGAGCCCATGGGTACAGAGGGTGGCAACTCATACATAACAAGATACTAAGTACGCTGGTGAAAATCTAAATATCTATATCAAAAAGAATATCTTAAACTTAAATAGCTAGAAAGAGACAGAAAATCACATTTGCCGCTAGGGATTTGACAGTCTCTGAGAGCTCACCTAGCAATGTACATCAAGAACTCAGAAAATACACACAGGGCTGGGGCTGGGGCCCAGCTGGTCCAGTGCTGTCCAGCATTCACAAAGCCCTGGGTTCCATGCCCATCACTTCATAAGCCAGGCGTGGTCAACACACATGTAGACTCAGCACTGGGGAGGCGGATGCAGAGGGGCCAGAGCTCAAGACTATGTATCTTTGAATATATATCAAGCTCAAGGCCAATTTGGGCTTCCAGGGATCCTGTCACGGAAGGAAAGAAGGAAGAAAGGAAGGAAGGGAGGGAGGAAGGGAGGGAGGGAGGGAGGGAGGGAGGGAGGGAGGGAGGGAGGGAGGGAGGGAGGAAAGAGGTCAATAAGATCTGAGTTAGCAGCCAACAACAACAACAATAACAGAAAGGGCTTCCGGGATACTATCTCCTCTTCGAAAAGCAGAAAAGACTCCAAATAGCACGATGGTATGAAGCCATGATAATCCATTTTTTAAAAAAAGACAGGGGGCTGGAGAGGTAGCTCAGCTGTTCAAGAGTAACCGATCTTCCTGCAGAGGATGCACCCAGGTTTAGTTCTCAGCATCAATGTGAAGTGGCTGAGAACTGCCTGTACCTCCAGCCCCAGGGGATCAGACACCCTCTTCTGATCACCAACATCACCAGCACGCAGAAGCACAAACACACACACCACACACACACACACACACACACACAATTTTTTTTTAAACTACAAAGAGGTCTTCGATGGTAGCTACATGGTTATTTACCTTTCAGAGGACCCTGTACTTCCTCTGAAGCACCCCACCATATTTCATCACTCTCATGTTTTTCCATATTCATTCTTTACCCGTCTGAGGCTTGTGAGCATTCAGATTTATGACAGTGGAACTAAATAACCAATAATGTGGGCGTAAAATGGAACGATGAGTATCCACTAAGCCATGTTACAAGAACATCTCCGTCACAGTGAGCAGAGTCCCTCTATTTCATGTCCCTGTGTTATTTTTTATGTTGCATGAAATTATCATGGAATCAGTGATTTGAAATACAGGAGGAGCATTCCCTGCTCATCCCTCTGCCCGGATCTCAGGCGGTTCAGCGTGGGTCTCATTTGAGACTGTATTCTCAAGGGGGTTCTGAAGCTGTGTGTGTGTGTGTGTGTGTGTGTGTGTGTGTGTGTGTGTGTGTGTGTGATGTGTCAAAGCCCAGGTCTCTGGCATCCCTGATGAACCAGGCTCAGTCACAAACCCTGAACGCACCAATTAAAGAGACAATAACAGTGAAGCATAGGCAAAGGCCTTCCAATCTTCTTCCTAGACCTAATACCAACATCCTTCTTTGGGACCTTGTGTCTCCAAACCAAAAAAAAAAAAAAAAAATTGGTGGTCTTTTAAAAGACTCAGCTGATCAGAATCAGTACACAGGATATTTTTCTCTTTTGATTAAAGCAGGCAGCTGTCCCAAACCCCATCAGCAAAATGCCTTTCCCTTTGGCTCTGTGAGGACCCCATGCACAGATTCCCCCTCAAACAGAAGAGCACACATACCAAGGAACCAACTGTGCCCTTCCCCAAGCCTTGAGCAGGCCTGAAAGATATTGTTTACCACAGTAGACCAAACAACAGGACCCAGGAAGTGTTACCCACCTTGGCTGCACTACAGCCTCCTACAGGAGCTGAGAAGAGACTGCTTGCTGAGCTTGTCTTGAGACCCCTCCTGCTGTGGTTAAGGATGGTTCCCCTCATCCACATCAACTGAAGCAAGAAGGGGGTCAGTGGTGGAGGTGGGGCTTCCCCTTTTTATTGAAAGCTGAACATTAAACTTCGAGCCTTGATCAGAATACTTGTCTTGGCTATATTTTTTCTTGCCCTTCCATTCCCTTCTTTCATTCCCAGCCGCCCTTTCAGGTGAACCCAGACGACCCGAGGCCGCAGGCGGCTACAACCAACGACACTGACTTAGCATTCATACCACCAAAATCCTGTGTGCATTTTTTTGCAAAGAACAAACACCTGAAAAGCCATGCACTGACAGTACCACTCCTGTCTTCTGCACATTGAGATGAAACACGTGTTTTTCACTTCTCTTTGAAGTTGCCTCTGTTTCTCAAATCTTCTGTGGGAAGATGGATTTTTGTAGTTAAAAAAAAAAAAAATCAGAGAGGTGATGGAGTAACAGGGCCTCATTGACCTAAATAAACTCCAGGAACTCATTAAGACTGAAGTTCTAGACTTGAACATGGACCCCTAAGTTTTCCATTAAAATATTAACCATTTGGAGGGCTGGGGAGTTACCTCAGCTGGTAAAGAGATTGACCTGGCTTTAATTCCAAACCCATGTTTTCAAGAAGCCAGGCTTGGTAGTGTCTGCTGGGAAGGCAGAAACAAGATCCCTGGGGCTTGATGGCCAAAGTAGTTACTAAACAAATAGACAAACCCCAGCACAGTACGAAACCCTGTCTCAGAATGTCAAGGTATATGGCACATGAGGAATGATAGCTAATACTGTCCTCTAACCTACACATGCATATGCATACATATGTGTGTCCACATACACATTTATAAATATACAGAAATACACACATATATAAACATACACATATAAGCATACCCATATGGACATATATACACATAACAATACACACACACACACACACACACACACACACATATAAACTGTGTCATTCATTTTTTTTTCTCAGCCACTCCCAGGCCTGTACTATCTACCCAGCATATCCTAGGTAAGGGGTTACTAAATTGTGTTTACTTTAAAATTTGACCCACTTACCCATTTCCAAAGTGGGTCAGGATTTACAGAGGTGGATTACAGAGGAAGTGGCAAAGTACACAGTTATTTGAGCACAGAAAGGATCACTTCTCTGAGATTGTTACCCTGGATCTCTTGATGCTTCGTGGCACTGACCAAAGTGTCTTGGTAAGCAGTGGTCTACAAACAGGATCAAGGTGGTGACTTAGTTAGGGTTACTATTGCTATGATGAAACACCATGACTGTGAGAGTTTGTATATGCTTGGCCCAAGGAGTGGCCCTGTTGGAGTAGGTATGGCCTTGTTGGAGGAAGTGTGTTACTGTGGGTGTAGACCCTCATCCTAGCTGCCTGGAAGCCAGTATTCTGCTAGCAACCTTCAGATGAAGATGTAGAACTCTCAGCTCCTCCTGCACCATGCCTGTCTGGATGCTGCCATGCTCCTGCCTTGATGATAACAGACTGAACCTCTGAACCTGCAAGCCAGCCTCAATTAAATGTTGTCCTTTATAAGACTTGCATTGGTCATGGTGTCTGTTCACAGCAGTTAAACCCTGACTAAGGCAATGACCAAAAGCAAGTTGAAAAGAGTTTATTTCACTTACACTTCTGTATTTCAGTTTGTAGCTGAAAGCAGCTGAGGCAGGAACTCAAACAGGACAAGAACCTGCAGGCAGGAGTTAATGCAGAGACCATGGAGGAGTGCTGTTTGCTCCCCATGGTTTGCTCAGTCTGCTTTCTTATAGCATCCAGGACCACCAGCCCAGGGATGGCACCAACTCCATGGGCTGGGCCCTGTCCCATCAATCACTAATTAAGAAAATACCCTAGAGGGTTCCTTACAGCCCGGTGCTATGGAGGCATCCTCTCCGAGGACTCTTAACTTGTGTTAAGTTGACATAAAACTAGCCAACACAGGCAGGGTCAGAGCATAGCTGTAGAAGAAAGTTGTGGAGAGTAAGATAGACTTTTAAGCAAGGTCCTGTATTTCAGTCAAATCTGTTGGAATAAAAGTGGGTATCATGGGGGCTGATACTAATAAACGGGCAGCGCAAAGGCATTCTGTGGCTGGTACAATCAGGAGGAGAGTTTTTCACAAAAGGGGGTGGGAGAAAGACCACTGACAGCCTTGGCTGCCTTCCGGGTGACATCTTCTGTCGCGGACTCCCGATCAATGGAGAGCCGTTTCCTAAGGATCGTTCTCTTCTCCGCTAAGAAGGAGAGCATATATTTGCCTTACATGTGCACATAATTTTATTTTCAACCACTGGATCACCACAAAGAAAGAGCTAGAAAGAGCCTGCCTTCCGAGAAGCCTGATCGTCTGCAGCATCCCGTGAGAGAAGCCTGGCGGTCGAACAGCCTCACGGCTCACCTGTAATTATCCGCCCCACAATGGACTTTTCTCCGGTCTGAAAAAAAAAAAAAAAAAAAAAAAACAAAAACAAAAACAAAAACAAAAACAAAAAAAAAGCGGTGTCCGTGGTCTGAAAAAAAATGCGGTGTCCGTGAGCAACGGCTGGCATTCACCCAGAGCAAAACACAAAGCCATTGCTTCTCAGATTCCTTCTCCTTTATGCTTGTTATTTTGACCAGCCTTCAAACGACGGGCTTGAAGAGCTTCTCAATCAACTCCCCTACACGAACAATTGAAAATTACATTTCACACTTTGGACAATGGATATTAATAAACGCAATATTATTTTCAAACTTTATTGTGCACGGGAGAAACTTTTTTTAAATCACGTGATGGTGTTGAATTGCAACCGATGCATTCATTTCTATTTTAATTAGAGAGCTCCAGGAGGTGCCGGCGACACCAGGCTGTTGCTGGCTAGGTTTTGCTGGCCACTGGCAGGTGGCAAGAGCCTCATTATTCCGTGCAGGTCCCTTCCCTGGCTGTTTCAGAAGGAGCCACTAAGTTCTTTATCCTGCTCGTCAGTGGGTTAGGCCGCAGCTGCGAATTATGCTAATTCTTGCTTACTTGCAAATAGGCCTGTGTTTATTTTGTGCCTCACCAGCTGTCAACAAAGACATTTTGGAAATAATTCCCATATTTAAAGGCAGATTTTGTTCGAGGGGTCCTGCTGGGAGCCCCACCACCACCACCCTGTATTTGGCACACAGGGCGTTCTTGGGCTACCTCTGATGTTGGAAAGCTGGGTGTGGCCCCAACCTGATTTAGTGGTTTTATCGCGCCTCTGTCTCCCTCACCTGTAAATTTGTGCTGAAGCCAGGCCTGGTTTTCCTGTGAGAAATTTAAAATGTCGCTCTAACTGGTTCTCCACGGACTGAGGAGAAATCTCGTTTTATGGTGGTTAGGGAGGCTGAAGATTTCATTGCTTTCAAATCAGCGTTTGAGCAAACATCCTCTCAAATTGGAAACCCTTACACTTCCCCTCTCTGCCTCGCTGTCCCGGAGGCTTTGAAAAGCGTTCCTATTTAACCATCGCGGCGGAAAGCCTTCGACAGTATATAAGGGAATAATTGCACTCCTGATCTTATTTCCAGGTTATATCCTATTTGCCTGTCCCTTTCCAGATTTTCTTTGATTTGATTTCACGGAAGAAGTAGAAGAATGTTTAATTATCCTTTTCCAACAGGTATCGCTTCAAAGCAAATCGGGAAAAGTCGGCAAATCAGAAAGCATTTAATTTCCACCAGGTGGGGTTTGGTTTTGTTTTGTTTTGTTTTGTTTTTCCCCCACTTTTTCAGCCGCCTTTCCGGTTAATAGGTGAATTCAAACGAAACAATGCGAGCATAAGGAACGCTCCTACCCACGCCACCGAGAATACGTTTCTATCCGTGCTTTCCCAGAAGGCTTAGCGGATTGTTTAAATTTCTCTCAAATTACATTCACAGGCTCCATCTCTGTTTTCCCCCAAACACGGTGTGAACAAAGGAAGGATCCAACACACTTAAGATTCCTTTAAACACACACACAAACACACACACGCAAGCACGCATGCACGCATGCACGCATGCACACATACTAGCTCCCTAATGTCCAGTGAACAGGTAGACCTGATGAGTTGGCTTAAGGCAGGAACTTAAAGTTCAGCCCTGTTACCCCCAAGCTGCCACACCTCAAATGGTCCAAGGCCAGCAAGCAGCCACATGTTCAGACATTGCCATCAACCCATGTGCAAAGCGCCAGTGTTAAAAAAGAAAGTTAGCAGGATCTAGTCCCTTAAAATGTTAGAAACGCAAAGTACTATTAGTACGCCCTTTATCTTTTGGGAGTGAGGAGATAGGAGCATCCTTCCAAGTGAGGCCAAAGGTCAACACTGCCCCGGTGTTACCAGGAGTCCCAAATGGAGATATACCAGTGAAGAACATTTCAAAGACAGCTTGAAAACTGTTTAGAGAGCCTAGATATCAGACTGTGGGATTTGGTTCAAATCCCACCACGGCCACTCATCAGCTTCGTGTGTCAGTATGTGAGTGAACACATGGTGGAAAAAAAGAAAAATCCAGACCGTGGAGTATTATGCAGTGCTGCAAAGAGATGAACTACCAAATCCTGAAAAGACTTGGTGATGGTGATTGATGCTAACAATGATCCTGATGGTGATGATGGTGGTGATGGTGATGGTGATAAAAAGTATAATGGTGAAGATGATAACGGTTGCTATGGTAATGGTGATCAGGATGGTAATATGGGGATGGTGAGGTGGTGATGCTGGTGGTGATGATGTTGGAGCTGGTGGTTGTGATGAGAGTGACAAACACTGATGTTGGTGATGGTGATGGTGGCTGTGGTAATGACAGTGGTACAGTGATGGCTGTAATGATGGTGGTTATGACGAGCGTGCTCATTGCTTACAGGAAGTGTGCTGGTGCTTTGTCTTTTAAATCAATCAATATCTCTTCCTCCCCCATCTCCCTCCCTTTCTCCCTCCCCCTTCCTACACCCCCCCCCACACACACACACAAGAATAACAATTTCCTTTGGGAATATGGCCTAGGCTTGTCCTGAGCTGTTGAAATTCCAGTTTGGGAACCAGTAAAGTTCCATGGCGCAGGCATTATCATCCATGTACAGAAATGATCCTGTGGATAGTAAGGGGAAACCAACACCTTCCCTCTTCGTCAGGACGACATGGTGCTGAGCTATTAACAGAAGGCAGGCGAGCATGTCCACGTATGAATTGAACTGTTTACATGTCTTAATTCTTTGCAGGTTTTGTGTTGTTTTGGTTTTTGGTTGGTTGGGTGCCTTTTTGTTTTTTGGGGGGTGTGGGGTTGCTTTTTTTGTTTTTGAGATAGGATTTCTCCGTGTAGCCCTGGCTGTCCTGGAACTCACTCTATAGACAAAGCTGGCCTTAAACTCAAAGATCTGCCTACCTCTGCCTCCTGAAGGCTTGGATTAAAGGCATGCCCCACCATTAAATATTCTGTAGTACGCTGTGCCCCGTGTCGAGTGCCAACTGCGGTACGTGGGTTAGAGATCAGCTGTGGTTCCTTGTCCTGTCCTCTGCTTCCTCCCTCTCAGGGTGTTCAGACACCAGCTGCACAGCACACCGGGCTGGAAGGATGAGTTAGAATCCGGAACAGGTGGGGTTCTACAGGATCCGGGTCTGGCTAGAAGTTAACCTGGGGGGGGGGTCGGGGGGAGACAGAAGGCCTTCTCCAAGGATCCAAACAGCTCTCTTAGATGACTTTAGCTTGTGCATACACCTTTGTTCAGGGTTGGCTTGTACGAATATACTTTATTCAAGGTGAACATGGACCTTGGAGAGTGGGAAGGGGTTCTTCTTAGGGTTCTTCTTAGGGTGACATTTCTTTAGCTAGAGTTTAAAGTACTGGGGCTGCCTCCTTTGCTAGGCCAGGTACTTACTGGATCAGTTCTTATCAGGGAAAGAGGAAGTTGAACTTGTAGGTCTGCCAACGACTCTTCAACTTTTTCCAGATAGAGAGCGTGGGAGGTCAGAGACAAGGTCAGAGAAGGGGAAGCCCCATCTGGTAAACGGAGTTCTCCATTTTGCCTCACACTCAGAGAAGCTATCCGGTCACTGTAGACTTCGACCTTAATTAGCAGGGTTTACCCACAACACTCAACACATTTCCCATGACTGCAGAGGTAGAATGGGGGTTATTCACCACTTTTTCCGTGTCGGTTTGTCTTCCAGGTGTGGATTCGGGGAACCGACCAAGTCTCCCTGCAAACCAATGCTCAGTCTTGTGCAACAGAGTTTCAAGTTTTCCTGTGCTCAGCTCAAAGGGTTTGAACATACCAGAGAGACTGCAAGAGGCAGTTCCTATGGGTCACAGCTGGATACGCTTCCCGTGGAGTCTGTTCTCATCAGATACATGGCCACACTGAGTAATGTCACCCAGGTATGTTAGAAAAAATACTTACCAAAAGGTCTTTGTTCCAATGAATGGGAAGGCACTGTCTCTGGTCCCCACAGGCCATCTCTGATCTACTCCGGTTTGTCTACTCCTCTCCACAGTTTTCTCAGAAGCCCGTTGTCTTAGTTTGTGCATCACTGCTGTGATTAACACAATGACCAAAAGTAGCTTAGGGAGGAAAGGGTTTATTTCAACTTACAGGTAATGGTCTATCATGCAGGAAAGTCAGGGATGGAATTCAAACCAGGAACCTGGAGGCAGGCACTGAAGCAGAGGCCATGGAGCAATGTTGCTTACTGGCTTGTTTCTCATGGTTTCCTCAGCCTGCTTTCTTTTCTCACTCCAAGACTTCCTGTCCAGGAGAGGCACAGCCCACAGTGGACTGGGCCCTTAGCACATCAATGGTTAATCAAAAAAAGGTGCCGGGTGGTGGTGGCGCACGCCTTTAATCCCAGCACTTGGGAGGCAGAGGCAGGAGGATTTCTGAGTTCGAGGCCAGCCTGGTCTACAGAATGAGTTCCAGGACAGCCAGGACTACACAGAGAAACCCTGTCTCAAAAAAAAAAAAAAATCAAGAAAATGTACCACATTACTACAAGTTGAAGGCATTGAAGATAAGGGAGCCTCGGTTGAGGAAATGCCTCCATAAGATCTGGCTCTAAGGTGTGTTCTTAATTAGTGGCTGATGGGCAAGGGCTCAGCCCATTGTGAGTGGTGCCACTCCTGGGTTCTATAAGAAAGTAGGCTGAGCAAGTCATGGCCTCTGCACTAGCTCCTGCCTCCGGGTTCCTGCCCTGGAGTTTTAAGTTCCTGTCCTGTTTTGAGTTCCTATTCTGACTTCTTTTGATGATGAACAGTGATTTGGAAGTGTAAGCCAAATAAAAATTTCTCCACAGCTTGCTTTTGGTCATGGTGTTCCATCACAGCAATAGTAACCCTAACTAAGATACACCATGATTTGTTTTTTATTTAATTTCTGTTGTGCCTCCTTGAGCCCCAATTCAGCAAAAGTCCTACCAGAATGGACAGGCATATTCAGAGAGCACTGAGGTCTCATTTGTAACCTTATTATGATTTACGAAAGACTGGCAGTTGTCAGTATCTCATGGGAATTCCTGAGAAAGGCTCGGCCCGAGTGAATTCTAAGCTGGAGAATACAAATTTAGAAAGCCAAAGTCTAATCCGAACTGAATTTACGAAGTTCACAATCTTTTTTTTTTTTTTTTCAGAATTCACTCAACACCCCCATCCCAAGAAGTCTAGCTCCTGGAAAGACATATGTGACTCATCCACAGGTCACCTTGTCTTCTATGTTCAGAGAAATCTTTCACAGTCAACCCGTTTCTCATTCCCTTCTTAATGTTTAAACTTTGGCTGATTTAAGTGGATGAGGAACACAGCATAGATCTCAGTCAGAGGAGACCTGTAAATGAATAAAAGAGGAAAAAAAGATTGTTAGCCTCTGAGCAAGACAATTATAAGAGAAAATATGAAAAGGGAATTGTTGTGAACTAGGAGAGCAGAGGATATTGATAGCCTTGAGGATGTGAGCGGAGACAGAGACCTCCCTCCTTAAGACTTCTTCCCAACCACGCCAGAGTGAATTTCATATTTCTCAGTAGTAGCTCCATGACTGTGGCATAGTGGATCACCTGCATAAGCCTCATGATTGGCTTCTTCCTATTCCCCAGCATCCTCCTCTCATCAAGATTGTCCTCAGGCAGTTGTAAGGACCAAGCAGAGCAATAGAGGTAGCTGTTGCTATAGTTTCCAGAACGCCAAGCTGACTCATGTAAGCCATGGGGAGAATCAGCTTCTCCACTGATGCCCACCCCATGTCTTGCTAAAAAGGGGATTGTATTTTAGTAACTCTGGTTCCCCAGTGAGCTGCTGAATACCAGGATCCTAGCAGCCTTCAGTGTATGAACTACATTTAAAGACTTGCATAGACTCTTGGGTTTTTTTTATTACTTTTTCAAGGTAGCATACAGAGAAATGGGTTGCACTGTGGCAATTCCCTGCAGTGTCACAGCCGTACCATCAGGAGCATGTAGAAAGAGGATTAGGGACAGAAGGAGGAGCCACACTGAGTTCTTACATCACCAGTCCAGAAGTGAGAGGCACCACTTGCATTTATAGGTCTTCGGACAGAAGTGGTCACATGACCTCAAAGAATTGTACAAGACTTGAGAGAAGGTCTAAGATATTTGAGGGATACAAGTTGCCCCTGACACACACTCAGACATTCTAGGCCTTATCAAAACACCTTCTGATGGCTCTACTAGACCACCATAAGATCTGAACAGTTATTAATTCTTACCTGGGGACCTTACACCCTGGCTGCCTCCCCATTTGTCCCATTCCCCTGGCTATTCTGAGTAGAGGAAAGTAGTAAGACACACGACGGAGAATAACACCAGAGGACATAGGGAGTAAAACGCTGAGCTCCAGAGCCTCCGGACACTTTGTGAACTTTAAGAAGAGCGCCACTTGAGCAAGAGGCTTCCCTGACTTCAAAAGTTGGTAGCGTGTCTGTACACTTGGTTTCTTTCACCTCCCATGGCCCTCCCACTCACCAGCGTATGAGGGAGGCTGAACTCTGCCTCAAAGCGTTTAAGGGTTAATACAGGTGGGAAAGCCTTTATCGGATCTTGGTCCCTGCCTGCCTCCTGACAAAGAGCCAGGTGCTGAGTCAAACGCTCTTTAGTGCTCCAAGGATCTCCCCAGGTCCTCACGTGGCAAAGTGGGGTTTGCATCCTGGGCTGAGATGCGTGAGCGAGAGGGCTTCTATCACTCCCTACACTTACCACGAGCTCGTGGGCATTACTCGTCCTTGTTGCTGCCAGCAAGCTCTGAATCCATCCCTCACTGGCCCTTTGCTATGGGTGTGGTGAGCAGAGACCACTCCCAGGGGACCTGTGGATCCAGGGAATTATATTCTAACTTCAAGATATAGAGATAATACCTTGTGTATTGTATGGACAATTTTAAAAGCCTATGGCTTAGACAGGAAATAGAGGTGGAACATCTGGGAGAAGAAAGAATTCTGGGGGAGAGAAGGTGGGAGGGGGCGCCAAAATGAGGTGATGAGAGCTACAGAGGGTACTGAGCGAGAGTAACCAGCTACATGGCAGAATGTAGGTTAAAATAAATGGATTATCTTTAGTTATGATCTAGTCAGAGGAGAGCCTAGCTATATGGTCAAGGTATTTGTAAATAATTTGAGTCTGAGTCTTATTTCTGGGAGCATGGGGCTGAGAGAAAGAACCAGGGTGCACTACAACATCAAGAGAACACTCAGGGAAGAACAGAATATAATCCAGACAGCAGTCACCATAACACAGTGAAAAAGGCCAACAAGTCTCATTTCAATGCTATTAACATCATTTCAAAGCCTCGTGTTCTCTAAATATATTTAACAGCATGGGGGGATGCTTCTAGCGTGTTGGGTTTGAATAGATGAATGAGTCCAATCTTCCAAAAACAATGAAATAAAATCTGCTCCTGAAAGCTCCCACTCATGACTTAAGAATACATCTCTTTGTTTCATGCCCAAAACTAACAGGAGAAGCAAATAGATCAACATATTAGCCTGGTTGTTTCTACTGGAAATGTACGCAAATTTTCTTTCTTTTATGTCTCTCAACTTTTGTTTCTTCTCTGATAAACGTACATGGCTTTTATAGCCTCCATTAGTACATTGTGCTGGTTAGTTTTTGTCAGCTTGTTACAACCTAGAGTCACCTGGGAACAGGGAACCTCAACTGAGGAACTGCCTCTCTCAGATTGGCTTGTAAGCAAGCCTATGGGGCATCATCTTGACCAGAGACTGCTGTGGAAGGGGCCAGCACACTGTGGGCAGTGATATCCCTGGACAGGCTGAGCAAGCCATAGGGAGAAAGCCAGTTATCAGCACTCCTCCATGGCCTCTGCTTCTCTTCTGTCTCCAGGTTCCTATTTTGAGTTTCTGCCCTGATTTTTCTCCATGACGGACAACTGCAAGCTGAGGTGAACCCCTTTGTCCTCAAGCTGGTTTTGGCAAGGGTTTTACCATAGCAATAGAAAAGCAAACTAGGATATAGTTTGGGATATAGGATATAGGATATAGCAAACTAGGATATCAAACAACCTGATAATAGTTGACAGTGAACACAAACGCACTGGAGAGTTTATGTCAACCATCCGTCCAGCAGCCACAACCCGTATCTGTCTGGAAACAACTCTCAAGCAACCTCAAGGCAGGTAGAACACCAATCAGGACAATATAATATGCTGTCTCTAAGGTGCCAACAGGCAAAATTATCATAGTACCCGTTTGTTTTATTTTTTTTCATTACATTTAATTTTGGAGCAGAAAATTGGGCCTGATTTATCAGGCTTTTTTTTTTTTTAATATTACTGATTAGTGAAGCATCCAGTGATGGAGAAGCGAATATCACATCTGCACTCGCTTCCCGAGCAACGGCTCTGTCTCGCTGACTGTGCGTTTCCTTTCTGTCCTCATCAGATGCAGCTCCAAGGTTCATCTCCACGACACGCGGGTGCCAGATGCTCTTCCTGATTCGAATTTGCAGCTCCACAGCAACAGTCATACAACTGTGCCCATCGCTTTCCAACGAGAAGGTCTAGACCCTGACTCCATCTTAAGCTCCATGGTGGCCTTCAAGAGTAGCCTTCACAGCTGCTAGCCTGTCACTCCGTCTGACCCAACTCAGGGGACTATTTTAAATGTCTTCTACTGCATGTGATGATGGTGTGATCACATATGCAAATTGCTGCTGTGAAGGGACAGGCTCCAGAGACCCTGGGGACAAGTTCTGGCAATGTCCCTCTTGCTTCAGCCTGTGTTTATGGTTCCTCCATCAGACATCAATAGCAAGCTAGCCTCCTGAGATGGGAGTCAGACATGGAGAGAGAAGATGTTCTCTAAGGAGTTGTTATGTTCAAGTGTCTTAGCCATCAAGACTTTTCACAGTTTGACTCTCCTTCTAGGGAGAAGCCCATTGTTGTAGATTGAAGGCTTGTGTTCATACCTTCCTCAAATTCACATGCTGATAACTGACCCCAGAGTGACAGCATTAGGAGATGACACACTTGTGGAGATAGTTGAGTTAAGATGCAATCATGAATGGGAAGCCCGTTTTCCAGCCATGTGCCCCGTGAGGTTCCATGTCCAGCCTGGGATTCGAGTGAGGCCAACTCACAGGAAAGTGCCCACCAGTTTTTAATCCATAAGTAAAGTGTCTTACATGTATTATAGTTTGCATTTACCTGGTTGTCCTAGTTGGTCTTAATTGTCAACTGGATACAACGTACAGTCATATGAGAGAAGATGCCTCAACTGAAGAACTACCTAGATCAGGTTAGTCTGTGGGGGGTCATCTTCATTGGTATTGATGTATTAGGGCTCAACCCACTGTAGGCGGTGCCATTTCTCAAGCAGGTGTAAGAAAGCCAGGTAAGCATGAGCTTGAGCAAGCCAGCCAGCAGTGTTCCTCCATGGTTTCTGCCTTGAGTTCCCCCAACAACAGACTGTGACCTGGGTGTGTAAGCCAATTTGCATTTGAACAGAGTGATTTATCACAGCCATACTAAAGAGGCATGAGAAGCATGGAAATCTTAAAGAAATTGTTAAGGTGCCATAGAATGCACCAGCGACTTCAGAATGGCATCATGCCACTGCCTAATCATGGCCAGTGATGGGCACAACAGGGTGAGGAGCCAGTAGGCTGTAAAATGTCTGATGGGTACATCAGTCCCCATACTTTTCATAGCAGCCATATATAGTGGGGATTTTCATTAATCTTATTTTTCAGAACACAACCCCCGCCCCCAAAAGCAGAACACAGATTAAGTCATCCCAATGTCACAAAGTTGACAGAAGGCAGATCCTGAGATTCCACCCACTTCCTGTCACTGTAGAAGTTGATGGCCTAATTTCTGTGCCTTCTCTTGCTCCCATCAGAGAGCTAAGGTCACTCAAAGGCCATAGTGCACATATAAGCCCATGGCTGTCATGCTTAACCCGCTTGTTGCTACCACAAGCTGTCATAAGCTAAGTGGTTTATAGATAACACAAACACATCTGCCAGTGTTCTTGAGGGTGAGAAGTGTAAGATGAAGGTTTTGAGAGATGATGTCCGGCTAGAACTGCCTCCTTGCTCACAGCACTTTCTTGCTGTATTCTCATGTTCTAGAAGGGGCAATGCATCTCTAAGATCTCTCTCATGCTCACTCTGACCCCACGCTAATGGTGGGGTCATGGCCTACACACCCCTGAAGACACTTCCCTAACGCCATCTTGTTGGGTCAGCATTTAAACATGTGAATTTGGAGACTTCTGAACAAACACCAGATCCCATGCACCTACCGGGGCTCAAATTTATCCCCCACAGAAAACTAAAGGACAAACAGCACAAACATTTGAACCATCAGAATGATTAAGGGTCTTGGTGTCTTCGTGACGCTGTTTTCCTTCTTCTCAGATTCCAAAATCCATTCGTGAATGTGATGCCAGAGACAGAAGGGCTGAGAGACAGAGCCCAAGGGGCTGAGGAAGCCACTGCCAATTCTCCTTGCACAGACCCAGACTGTCTTCCCATCTGTGTTGTTCAGTTTCCCTCGAGAAGGAAGTAAGCATAGACCCTCTGAGTCCCATGGAGAAGCAGAAAGGATGAAAATCAGTGCAAAGCTGAGCCCTGGTTCCCTTGCTTCCCATCCTGACCCTCAGGTAGTTCAACTTGCCAGGCTCACACTATGTAAAGAGCATCATGAACCATCCATGCCTCATAACAGGGACTGCGCCCTGGTGTTAGCATCACATGGCATGTGGTGGGAGATTGTCAGTATTTGACTTTTTCAAGTATCCTTGGGTCCATTCTGTCCCCAGTGCTTCCTCTGGGAAAATGGCCAAGTCTTTCCAGTTATAGAAGACATGAGGCAGCCACTGTCGGATCAATTTTAAACCCAGGCAAAAGGACACCAGTCCAGTCAGTAGAGCCTTAGAAAATTCTGTTTGCATATATGTGTATATGTGCATGTGTGTGTGCCTACATGAATGGGTATGGACGCGTATGTGTGCATGTGTGTGCATGTCTGGTTGTATATGCATGTGTGTACACTTATGTGAATGGATATGTCTGCATGTATGTACCTGTGTGTGCATTTGCATGGATACCTATGTGCATCTGTGTATGCATGGCCATGTACGTAGATATGTTCACATGTACATTTGCACGTGTAGCACTTGAAAGCATCTGAAACTGAACCAGCATTCTTTTTGTTTTCTAGTTTGTTGAGGTCTCACGTCTTACAATGTCAATATCCAATATGGTCCCAGTAACAGTGGTTATTGAACACTTGGGATGAGTCTGACCTAAATTGGGGCTCTGTACATATGTATCTCATGCAGCCACTGGGTTACTGAAATCTAAAATGAAAATGAAAAAATAAAATGTCACATTGATATGATCACATGCTGAAATGAAACATTTAGCTGTAGGTTCAAACAGTATATATTAATAAAATCAATTTTACCTGTTTCTGTTTATATTTTTCTACTTATATTTGTGACTCAGATTAAACAGCACTGTCACAAGATTGTGAACTTGTGAAGTAGAAATTGCATAGAAAACTCTTGCATCTCACATTTAAATTTCTAAGAGGGCAATTCAGCTCCAGCCTAAGTATCTGTTATGATTGGCTACTTAACTACAGGCCTGATGACCCCACATGATAGAAGGTGAGAACAGACTCTTTCAAGTTGTATACATACACACACACACATACACAGACACAGACACACACACACACACACACACACACACACAGAGCAAATACAATAAAAAATTTTAAATAAAAATTAAAATTTAATCCATGGGGCCTCAGTTCTTGAAGACACAACCAGACATTCTGATATCATTGTTTGTCCACCCCCATCTTGGCCACTAGATAGATATCTGAAATATGATTATGTCTAAAGTTAAGCAGGCTAGCTAGAACTGCTTGGTAGCTTCTAAAAATGCATGCTATTGTACCTGTGTTCTTAATGAACAAGTGGCAGCAACATATTTGTGTTGATAGTCAAGCTTCTTTTTGATGAAGAGATTTTAAAGTTTTTGAGGTATGTGGATATAACCACTTGTTTAATGTCAGGACAAAATAAGAAGCACACACTGTTTCTGTCATAGCTACTTGACAGATCTGAAGAAAACATGCCGCACCTCAGATACATTACAACTACGGTTAGAGCTGAGAGAGAGAGATTATCACCCAGAGTTTGCAAGGCCCCAGAAATGACACCCAGTGCAGCAACAAAACTATTCATCAAAATTTAAGAGGTTTTCGGCTTGTTTTAATCCCTCTCTGAAACCCCTAGAGGCTTAGAATCCTATTAATTTCCAAAATACTTAATCAAAAAGTACAGAGTACAAAGAGATACAAATTGGGCTATAAGAATTTAATGAAATTTGAAGAAAGTCTGTTTTCCCGGGTGGTCAGCAATGAAGAACACTTCCTTCTCTTACAGAGGACCCAAGTTCGGTTCTCAGAACCCACATAAGAAGGCACACAACTACCTTCAATTCTGACTCAAGGAGATCTGTCGCCCCCTTCTGGCCACCATGAGAATCTGCCCACACATGCACATACACACACATATATTACACATAATTAAAAATAAAAATATAGCTTAAACATAAGTATATATTTATATCGACAGTAAAAACTATCACCCCACAAAGTAGTGGTCATTAATTTTAATATGTCATTAAAGATGGCCAGAAAAGTTCAGTATCTACTAAGGAGCAAGCATGTGTCCCCTGTGTTCACTGGGGCAGAACCTGGACCACATGCAAATGTATTGCCATTACAACCAATCACACTTTAGTAGCCGAAGTGGAAGCATGGAGACCTTTTACTTTTATGATGTAAATGCTCTCACCTCTTTACTTTGAAGTCACTCGTTTCTGTTGATTCTAATTCTTCTTTTCCCACAGAGTGTTTCTAGTCTATTGTTAGATGTGAGCCTCAGTGTGTCCAAGTTTGATGCGGTTATTAAAATGGTGCTGATATAAATTACCATAGCGACAAACACAAATTCATAGCCCAAATTTATCCTGTGGGGGCTGAAGTCTTCTACAGCTCTTGGAAAAGTACAGAGCAAATGAAACAGAAGCTCAGAGACTCAGATACCCATCACCATTAACTGATGCTAACTCCCCAGCAGCCTTCGGTAATGGACAACACAGGCCATTTCTTCTGAATGACCCAAGTCTTAAAGGGGCTGAATGTGAGCCCATCTTCACCTGTGTGGCATGTGTTTATGTCCATCATACACAGGTGATGTTCTGATGGCTGTGGAGAAATAAATGTCCCCACCACAGCAAAGGACTCTCCCTTTTACTTATAATTATATCAGGCTTGACTTATAGCCATGAGGGTCTCTGTCCCCTAGTAATTAACATGAATCTAAACAGTAAAAAGGACAGACATCAAAAGAAGGACAGGTCCCTTGCACCAGACAGCAAATGTATAGCTAAAAATAGCTGAGAAAAATATATGGGTTTGGGTGGATGGGGGATATTCTTCTCAATCTTGTCCTTGTGTGACAGGCACATGGATCTCTTGTTGTTCTCTCATCCAAATTCAAAAGTTAAAAATAAGAGGTAACACCTGTGTTCTTAAGCAGCACTTCATGGTGACAACGGCTTTCAAGGGAACGGTGTATTTTTGGATAGGCACACTGAGACATCCCTTAAGTGAAAAATCCTCAGGACGATTTAGATTTGATTCCAACAGGAAAGCATTCGTGAGTTTATCCTTCTCTCTGTGTGATTGCCGACAATGTTAGAAGACAGATCTATCCCCAGAATGTCCTTTTCCCAAGACTGTGTTCCATGTCTGAGGACTATATGCCCTCAATATCAAATGCTAATAGATCCCAAACTATGAAAATCCCACCAATTCTCTAGGTGTAAATTTAGAGGGAAAACCTCATCTTGCTCTTATCAATGTTGGGAACTAAACACAATTTTTATTTATGTTTGTGTGTGTGTGTATAGGTATACATGTATATACATGTGTGTATAGTATACATATACACATACATATGAGATCAAACCATCCCAACAAGGTACAATCACCTTGCTTTCCAACCAATCCTGATTTTTCTAGAGACATGACCTATACACACGCGTTCAAACATAAATAAATCCCTAGGTTTGTGCCAAGTGTCTTTCTTACTCATTCTCTACCTTATAAACTGAGAGATGGTCTCTCCCTGAACCTGGAGCACGCTATTCTGGCTCCTCTGGAAGCCAGGATTACAGGTGGACCACAACAACCACATGGCTTTAAGTGGGTTCTAGGTTACCCACTGGGCCATCTTCCCAGCCTTGGAAGAAAAAAAAAAAATAGAAGTGTTGTCTGAAAGAGCCACACTTGCATTGACTCATGATAATTTTTACTTCCTTATGTTGGCACACTTTCAAACACTAGAGATTCGAAACATAAACAAGCAAACAAACATTTTCTGATGCTGGAGAGATGGCTCAGCAGTTAAGAACATGGGCTGCCCTTTTGGATGACCCAGGTCCAATTCCCAGGACCCACATAGAGAGGCAGGGGAAATGAGAAAGAGGAAAATAAAAGGCAAAACTGAAAAAGAAATACAGAATCCAAGCTGAAAGATGAAGGGAAATGGACTCTGGCAGATGCCAACCCAAAATGTAGTTAGAAGTTGGCAAAGTTACAAGAGCCAAAAAAAAAAAAAAAAAAAAAAAAAAAAAAAAAAAAAAAAAAAAAAACAAACAAACAAACACCAAGAACGTTTGTTTCTGTGCACTAACTTGATCTATTGCAAAAGAAAGAAGGGAGCACTCCCAGGGAGCACTCAAAGAGGGATAGGCTTAACTAAGCAGGAATGGAACCATTGCACCAAAGACAAAAACGCTGGTGAAAAAAAAAAAAACAACAACAACAACAATTTTTTTCCTCATTTGAAAAACATAGAGAAATGTTTCATTCATTTGGAGGACGCCAATAAAGATTTTATAAAGCACACACATAGTGACTCTAAAAGGCCCTTAAAAAATATTGAACAACTAGTTAGAAGGTCAGCTGTTTCTGCTTTGTTTTGTTTTTGTTTTGTTTTTGTTTTGTTTTGTTTTGTTTTGTTTTGTTTTGTTTTGTTTTATCAAGCCAGGTTTTTCCACCCAGACCTCACTCTGGCTCCGAAAGGTAGGGATAGATCTAGAATTATAGCAAAAATAACACAAAAACCTTCAGAGAGGCAACTCTGAAATAAGAGTTCAAGAGATAAGAGAGGCCTTCATGCTGCATCTGCTGAGATTGATGAATGCCCATCCCTCACCAGACATCCTGTAGGTTTTACATATACCACAATGGCCACCATAAAGTGATATCTTGGGGGTCCACCCTTGGTCCAGGTAGGAAAAAGAAGGTTTCCATTTTATCCATTATAGATTGACTCAGTGTGAAACACCTCAATAAGCAAAGATAAAATCAGCCATAATATAATTCTTCTTTTCTTGTGCAGGAGTATCCACTCTTCAAGCACCTATGGAAATACCAAGGGGTGGGGGTGGGGGGGAGAGTTTGAGAATCTCATGCAGGGGAATGCTTCTTTTGATGGAATATTTGCCTGCAGCTTGGAGGCAGGTGAAAATATTTCCCTGGGGGGGGGCGGGAATCAGTCTTCTTGATTTAAAGATCCATGGCTCGAGGGGCTAGGGATATATCTCTGTAGATAGAATTCCCACCTAGCATTGATGGAGCCCTTGGTTTGCTCCCCAGAACCACACACTCCAGGCATGGTGATATGATCCCAATACTAGGGAGTGGAGGCAAGAGGATCAGCCTGGGTCTGGTGGTGAACATAGGGAGTTCCAGGACAGCCAGGACTCTGTAGGGAAAATCTATATCAAAATAACAACAATAATAGGATCAGGATTTTAAGGTCATCATCAGATGCACAATAAGTTTGAGGCCAGCCTGGGCTACATGAGTCTCTGTCTCAAAGAAAGAGCAGACAAAGGAGGAGGAGGAAGAAGAGGAAGAAGAGAAAGAGAAGGAGGAGGAAGAGGAGGAAGAAGAGAAAGAGAAGGAGGAAGAAGAGAGGAGGAGGAGGAGGACAAGGACAAGGACAAGGGAGAGAGCCTTGGAGCTTCTGGGATAGTAATAGGCTTTCATTAGACAGAGATGGGTGGAAAACAAACAGGCTTGAGAGTCCAAGGACTATGGGCTGGAGGATTTTAGCATAAATTCTTCTCATTCAATGTCATGAGGCAGGATTTCTCTCCTTTCTCATTCAGGGCCAATCTGTCACCTGAGGTCTTATGTCATAATCCAATAGGGTAGCTCACCTTGATTTCAACATGAAAAATGGCTTTTTCCAAGCTGCCTCCCTAGAGGAGGAAATGGGTTTGAACTTGTGACATGCAACAGAGTAGTCATCTTGCTGAGTGATGGAGGGTGGCAAAGGTTAGCGTGGGCAGTCAGAGCCCGGGCTTGCATTGACTCTGTGGGGACTTTATGGCTCCCTTCCAAACCGAGAGCACGGATATCCCCACCATGTGGGAAGCAATGTTGTATTTAAATAGCAGTTGGGCGTTGGGCGGAAGTGAGTGTAGAGATTGAATATGCGGAACGAGGCAGGCCTGCCTGGAAAATCATTATCCACCTCTTCCCCTTTGGAGGGAGGAAAACGTATCTTCAGTCTAGCAAGTGTTTGCAACTCTGCGTGGAAACCGAGGTGGAAAGAGGTTCTGGTTCATTAAGGCTGATGCACAGTGATCACATTTGATTAACGGAAGGCAGACATTTACAGCAGTGTAGTCAATACCAGAGACAGGAAAACTTCTGAGCTTTCTCTGGCAACATTTGGGATATTTTATTGTACCCGGGTGCCTGGAGGCTCCTCTTTGGAGGCCCACTCTCCAGTTATCCTGTCGAACTTTGGAACCAGCCACTTGGCAATCCTCCAATCACCTCTCCCGTTGCTTAAGAGAGCCACACATGCGTTCTGCCACTTGGGCTGAAGAAGCTTAATTCAGACAGCACACACATCCATCATCTGGTCAAGGGAAACAGATACCCTGTTCTCAGAGCTCATTAAATATTTTAAGGTTCAAAAGAAAAAAAAAAAGATTCAGGAAAGTGAATTATCAACACGCTGTAAAACTGGACTTGAACTTTCGAAGAGCAAACTCGAACCAAGCAAAGAAGCCAATTTTCTCCTGATAGGCCTATTTATCTGCCCAGTTCTTCCCTTTTCCTTGTTAATATTGATGTTGTGTTGTTTTCTGTCGTTTCAAGACAGGGTCTTACTGTGTAGCTCTGGCTGTCCTGGAACTCACTCTGTAGAACAAGCTGGCCTCGAACTCAAGGATCTGCCTGCCTCTGCCTTTCAAGTGCTGGGATTAAAGGCACGTGTCACCATTTCCTGCCCCCTTTTCTAACAAGAGGTATTTGGGGGTTTGGGTTTGAGTTTGTTTTTGGTTTTTGTAACTTTATTACAGTAGCCCACTTCAGATTTCCTTTTTCCATTTTGTGGTTTCTCTGTTTATTGTTTTTCATTTAATTTTATCTTTTACTTGAATGCCCAAAGTGTTGAATTATTTAAAGACCATAGAACTTTTAAGTTGGACAATGTTTTATATCAAGATCCAAACATGAGACTGGGGAACAGGTCTCCACTTTAAAGTATTGGGTTAGAGAGATGGATCAGCATGTGCTGCTCTTACAGAGGACCCAAGTTTAATTCCCAACACCCACACTGGGTGGCTCACAACATCCTGTAATCCCAACTATAAAGGAGCTGACTCCTTATTTCCATGGGCACACACATGCACGTGCTCGCGAGCGCGCACAAAAAAGAAATTAAAATGAAATCTAAAAAAAATTAATGTAACTATTTGCTAAAAGAAAGTCTTCAGGTAAAACATGAAAGACTTGGACAAACCACAGGTCTCTTTTCCACCCCAAGGATTTGGGGCTCAGCAAATAACAACAAGCAAATGTTTGGACCCAGGGTGTTTTAACCTGCTTGGATATCAGCTGTCCAAGAAATGGCTTCCTGGAGCAGAGGGTCTGTTCAATGGCAGCTACTGCCCCACCCCCAGCATCTGGCCCCATTGGTCTGTAGTAGGCTAGGGCATCCATTGAAGGTCAAGTTCCCTACATGGCTCTGTTTCATCCAGGTTAGGTACAGCATTCACACAGTGGGATCACCTTCACTTAAATGCTGCTGGGGTGAATGGTGACTTCCCACTCCACAGACTCAGAGGACCCTCTTCCCAGAGGCATTGCTGCTACAGTAATCCTTCCAGATGGTTCTTCTCCTCTGCCCTCTCGAGTTGTCTGGATGAATGCTCTGATGAGAACTCTACTGGAGACCTTCTGCAGATCTCCCCAGCTCTCCTCCCTGTGATACCCTTCTTCTGACCACCAGTTCATTGCCTGGGACTCAGCTCCTTATCCCTATGATGAACGGTATGATAGTTACTCTTGGTTGTCAATAGTTAATAGTTCTATGGTTAAAATAAGATCTGCGCATGTGTGTAGGTATATAAGGATGGTTCCTGAAAAGGGTTAATCACAGGAGGATTGACCTTCCCCCAGAGTAGGTCAGGAGACAGGGATAAAGAGCTCTGAGAGAGAGAGAGAGAGAGATACAGTGCTGCTGTGGCCTGCCCACCTTTTCCCCTTGCTACTGAGTGCATCTACTCTGCTGCTGTTGGTGTAGCTGTGGCATCCTTTGCTGGCACAAGATCCCAGCTTCTGTTGGCTTTCAATGTAGACTGAAGACCAACAGCTCTCCAGGAATCTTTCAGGCCTTCAGCACCAGACCTGGACTGCTGAGAGCACCCAGTTCAGGCTTTCAGACTCCCTGACAGGTGGCCATTGTTGGATTAGTAGGCTTGTCATGTAAGCCAATACAGTCTAATACAGTGGTTCTCCACCTTCCTGATGATGCCATCGTTTAATAAAGTTCTTCATAGTGTGGTGACTCCCAGCCATGAAATTATTTTGTTGCTACTTCATAATTTTATAATTTTGCTACTGATGTTATGAATCATAATGTAAATATCTGATATGCAGGATATCTGATATGCTACCCCAAAGGGGTTGTGACCCACAGGTTGAAAACCATTTCTCTCTCTCTCTCTCTCTCTCTCTCTCTCTCTCTCTCTCTCTCTGTGTGTGTGTGTGTGTGTGTGTGTGTGTGTGTGTCTATATGTGTTTGTGTCTGTGTAAGATCTAATACTCCATTATATAGTTTCCAGTCTGAGCTGATACTAAAGGATTTGTTCTGAAGAGTCATGAGCTATGTAACACTATTCCAAAATACACACACACACACACACACACACACACACACACACACACCTCTACTCACCCCAGATTGGGAACCCAAGTCAAACCAAAGCAACAGTTGCACAAAAGGCCAGTTTGGTAAACTGGATTTTTACTGGGTATCTTAGTTAGGGTTTCTATTGCTATGATGAAACACCATGACCCTAAAAGCAAGGTGGGGAGGAAACAGATCATTCAGCTTACACTTCCACATTGCTGTTCATCACCAAAGGAAGTCAGGACGGAAACTCAAAGGAGGCAGGTCAGGAACCTGGAGGCAGGAGCTGATGCAGAGGCCATGGAGGGATGCTGCTTACTGGCTTGCTTCACATCGGCTTGCTCAGTTTGCTGTCTTATAGAACCCAGGACCACCAGCCCAAGAATGGCACTACCCACAATGCTGCTGGGCCCTCTGCCATCCATCACTGAGAAAATGCCTTACAGCTGGCTCTCATGGTGGCATTTTCTCAATTGAGGCTGCTCCCTCTCCAATGACTCTAGCTTGTGTCCACTCAACACAAAACCACTGTACACTGGCGTTACTTACAGCCCGGCTGACCAGAGTATCCTCCCCAAGCAGGTGTTGACTGCTAGTAACACTGGAGCAGGGTCCTTGGGGCTCTTGTGAGTTTCAGTTTTCCCCAGATGGCTAAACTCGCTTGCCATTGGAGTCCCCAGGCTCCTTCCTGAAGGGAGTGTTGCACTAAAGAGCAAGCTGCCCCATAGCACAGAGTCAGGTGTGCCCAAATTATACCCACCTCCGCTCACCGGGTTATAACTGTCTGTAGGTGCTGTTCAAAGTATCCCCTACTTGCACAGTGGTTCCATCCCAACACACTATTGACTTTAGTTCAGCAAAAGTGTTTATTAGTTCTTTTTCTCTGACTTTAAGCTGCGCTAGTCATTGTTCTTAGTGAAATATTGTATACCACAGTTATTATTCTTTGCTGACTACAGAGTAACAGGGGTGCCATCTATCCTGTGAGCGTCAGGAGGAAACCCTGCCCATCCATCCTTCATTACTTCCCCTCGCTGGAGACCCTGGTCACCCTGCCGCAGCGATCGATTCTTTCTTCATCACCTCACGGTGGGCTGCTCGCCCATTTCTGCACCTCTCAGACATCCATTCTCACCGTCTCTGGTGGGCTTCTGAGAATGAAACACCTTGAAGAAAACAAAACATAAAGAATAAAAAAAAATCTATACTAGGCTTTCAGTCTTCACAATTCCTACGCTTTGCAAAAGTAAAATAAAATTTTATATATATAAATAAAATAAAATTATATATCAACTCTAGGAGTTCCCCCAAATAACCCAGATTGTTGTGCCTGCTATGCATTTCTATGTGTGTATGTGTGTGTGTGAACAGTGTCTCTGTCTGTCTGCATGTGTGTTTGTATACATCTTTGTGGGTATGTTTGTGTGCTTACATGTATATGTATTTGTCTGTATATGGATATATGTGTATATATGTGTGTTTCTATATATATATGAGTATATATATATGTATATATATATATATATATATATAGAGAGAGAGAGAGAGAGTTTTGTGTATGTGTGTGTATGTGTGCTTGTGTGTATGTATGTGAGTACATGTATGTGCATGTGTATGTGTGTATGCATGTGTTTGTGTGGGGCATGTGCATATATGTGTGTGTCTGTGTGCATATGTTTGTATGTGAATGCATATGTATGTGCATGTGTTCGTGTGTGTGTGTGTGTGTGTGTGTGTGTGTGTGTGTATGTAGGTGTGTTTCCACTCTGAGAAGCTGTGTTCTCCTTCTCTGCATCACTGCAGGGCTGCCTCATGGGTAATATGTCTCTCACCACTGCACTGTTGGCTGAAAATGGGGAACCTACAGAGTCTAAAGTGGCCAAATTAAGCCCTGCTGGATCTTCCCTGTCCACCATCAATCCACATACTTTCACAGAAAGGTGGGATGTTTGTTCCTGGGGTGAGATGAGTGTTCACACATACACACAAAGTTCATGTTTACTTTTAAGGCACCAAGGAGAAAACAGACTCTGGCTTTATAGAGAGTAAAAGTTGGTCAATATGTTGAGCTTAACAGAGAGAAGACTGGTGTGTGCCTGCTTGACAGCACTGCCTAAGCAGAACTGGGGGAGTCAGTGGGTTGGCTCTGTTGAACTTAATGCACTAGAGGAGGCCTTGATGGATGAATCTCTAACGGCAGGGAGGCCTTGAATGAACCCGTAGACCTCAGTTGGCCATGCTTCTCACAAAACAGAAGTCACACAAGGACCCCTGACTACAAAACTGTGGGAGAGTCTTTACATTAGTCACTGGCCACCTACAGGCACTTCCTAAGGCGTAATAATTATGGTTAAGGAGAATTCATTTATTCATCTCTCCCCCCACCCTTTCTGTTGCCTCTGTCTTCTGTTGCTGCTCTCCTGGATCTCTCAGCCTTTCTCTGACACGCCTTCTCCTCCCTGTCTCCTCTCTGACTCTTCTTTTTCCTCTCTTCTCCCTCCTCCCTCCCTCCATCCCTAGCTCTGCCAATCAAAATCGACTAGGCTTTAAACCACAACATGATACTGAAATACCAGACAGTATACATTGGATGGAGCTAAGGATCACATGTGCCAGAAGGACCCTGTTGGCTGCCAACATGGCAGAGACATTCAGAGGAAAGGGAGGAGGCAGAAGTGATTGAACTCAAGGACTTTTCTATGGGTGACGTGTTCTTGTCTTTCTCATCCTTTTGACAGGGGTCCCAAGTGACCCTAATGACAGAGAACAAGCCTCTCAGATAAGCATAAAGTGCAGATGCTGTGGCTGGATGCATAGGGCATGGCCATTGTGAGCTGCCAGGAAGAGAGGCAGGTGGATTCCCTGAGGTCAGCACGAACTTTCAGCTGTCCACTTGGAGTACGGTGATTTAGGGTGAAGGATTTTCCAAGGAGAAACTGATGGGCAAAAATTAATATGGCGGCTGCAAGGTCAGCCTTTGGGGGGGGGGATGTTACTTCTTGACTGGATGAGAATTCCTGCTTTCCCACAGAACATGGCTGCTTCTAGAATGCCAGCCTCCTTGTTGTTGCCAGTAGCTTCCATCACCTCGGGGCTGAGAATGTTGTTAGTTCATCAGCCAGCATTTCTCTGTGTGTACATGCCTGAGTGTGGATGTACCATAGAAGGTGTAATGGCTATTCCTCATTGTCAACTTGTTCATTCTGGAATGAACTACAATCCAGAATTGGAGGGCTCACCTGTGATCCAGATCTTGAGGCTGGAAGATATAAGTTTCTGACCTGGATCTTGGCATGGAGACCTTGAGGGATAGTAGCCATGAAAATTTAGGCCCAGGTAAGGTAGTACATGCCTTTAATCCCAGGAGACTGAGGCAAGGAGATCTCTGAGTTCCAGGTCAGCCTGGAACCAAAACAAAGACCCAGATCCCAGGCATGGTGGCAGATACGTTAATCTGGGCCATACCTTCTGCTGGAGGCCAACCTAAGGACATTGGAAGATTCACTCATCTTTGCCCGCTTGCATTTACTTGTCAGCACATCTGTTGGAACCTACTTCTACAGAAGGCCAGGTGAAACAACTAATCTCATGTGACTGAGAAACTACTAGATTCTTGGACTTCCCATTCACAGCTGCCCATTGTTGGGTTAGTTGGACTATAGACTGTAAGTCACCACAATAAATCCCCTCAATATAGAGAGACATGCTATAAGTTCTATGGTTCTAAAGAACCCTGACTAATACAGAGGGCAAAGGATGACCTTACTGTCAGGCCTCAAGATACCATTCACTTCGTTTTTAGGAGAGAATCCTCCCTTGTTGACCTGAAACTAACCAGGTAGGTTAAGTTGGCACTAGTGACCCCCAAGGACCCACCTGTCTTCACCATACCAGTGCTGGGATTACAAGTGGGTACTACCACACTCAGCTTTTTTTTACATAGGTTCTTAGAGTTGATTTCAGCTTCTTGTGCTTGTGAAGTGAGGAGTACTTTATCCACTCATCTCTCCAGCCATTGATGGAGTCTTGATAAAGATGAAAACCAAGGGTACTACACAGATGTCAGGTAGATTCTAGGAGAGTGCTAAACTCAGCTTTGGTGCGAGATTGAGGGATACCCACAAACAGTTCATGGTCCACAAGGTGTGTGTGTGTATCTGTGTGTGTCTATGTGTGTCTCTGTGTATCTCTGTGTGTATGTATGTGATGGCTAGGTTCCTTTAATGTTCTCTAGATTATTCCTTTAAAGCAGAGTCTCTCCCAGAACTTGAGCACTTGCTGTTCTTATAAAAGTCCCAGTGTGATCTCCAACACCCATGTTGGGCAGCTGACAACCACCAGTACCTCTGGTTCGAGAGGAATGTGATGTCCTTTCCTGGACACCTCAGATATTGTACTCATGTGTCACAAACATGGAGACACACATACATGCATAAAATTTGAAACTTTTTTAAATCAAAATATTTTTTTAAAGAAGAGAGTATTTTTTCCTCTTTATTTGCTTTGTAAATTATAAGTTTAGGATACCTCAACTATTTACTCACAAAAAAATCTTTCTTCAATCTATAAACTATTTGAGGCAAAGGTTTTCTCTGTCTCTGTCTCTGTCTCTGCCTCTGTCTCTCTCTCTCTCTCTCTCTCTCTCTCTCTCTCTCTCTCTGTGTGTGGGGGGGGGGGTGTCACTATCTCTCTCTGTCTGTCTCAGCCTCTCACACATACACAAACCCATACACACATACATTTAATAGCACTGCAGAGAGGCAGAGAGTTCTTCTTCTTGCAGCATGGAACACTATGGGCAGAAAACAAAATCAATAATTATATTCCAAAATGAAGAAATTGTTTATCGAACCGCTTCAACAACCTATTTTTGTAATAGAACAAAATAGAACCAAACCAGCTATTTATCTGCCCCTGGATCCTGTGTCTTCCCTCCCGGACTCGAGTTCCTCCAATTTCCAGTCTGAGTCACAATGTGACCCCAGATTACCTTCCAATCTTATCTTCTATCCTTCACTTACAATGTACGCTTGACTCTTCCTCCTGATTCAAATGTCTTCCCCATTCTTAAAGCCCCACTGTATAATAATAGTTGCCTTGTTTCTCTCCAGATTCCTATGAATCCCTTGAAGCTCCATTACTAGACCTGACCTATCAAGACAACAATTCTGCTCATCATAATCACACCATAGGGACTAGAGACCAGCCTGTGTTGTGGACAGCCATCTTTCAGGCAAACCATGGCTATCGCATGATTATGCTTGTTAACATTCCCTCATTGAGTGGAGGAGGGATCACCAACAGAACATATGACCTTTTCTCCATCCCCCCAGGTAGCAATTATTGGAGCTGCAGAATCTTTTCTCTTAGTGGCTTAAATGCTATAGGCTCAGGTGTTTTAACACATGGTATCCAGCAGGTGGTGCTGTTTGGGAAGGTTATAGAACCTTTAGGAGGTGAAGCCTCACAGGAGTGGGGTCTGTTTTGGGTCCTAAAGACCTGACAGCCTTCTGGGACACATCAGCCAACCACAGTTTCCCCTGTAGCCCCTCATAATCTCCCACCAGCTCCCTAATCTTTCTCTTTGTCTCTTTATTTCTGCCTCCCTTCCTCTTTCTGCCATTGTTTCTCTCAGTCTTATCAGCTGCATCCTCATTTCTCTGACAGCTCAGTGGCTGCTACCAAGACAATTTGTGGTACACAACTCAGAGGCTGGGGTTGTTCAGGAGCTGGAGTGTGAGCAGAGACAACCAGGAGACAGCTCAAGGTGCTGCGTTGTATCACAGCAAAAGAAAAATATTCAACAGAGCAGGCAACCATCACTAGCTCTTCATCTGTCAAACAGTGGATACCAATAGCTGAACTTGAATAAGAAATCCAGTATTTGAGTATTAGAAGCCAGATGGTACAGGGTCCATGTACTACATCATGCCAGATCATTGGTTCTGCACACAGAACATGCACTGGCTGGTTTTATGTCAACTTGGCACAAGCTAGAGTCATCAGAGAAGAAGGAGCCTCAGTTGAGAAAATGCCTCCATGAGATCCAACTATAGGGCACTTTCTTAATTAGTGATCAATGAAGGAGGGCCCAGCCCCATTGTGGATGGTGTCATTCCTGGGCTGGTGGTCCTGGGTTCTATTAGAAAGCAAACTTAGCAAGCCATGAGAAGCAAGCCAGTAAGCAGCAGTCCTTCAGTGTCCTCTGCATCAGCTCCTACCTCCAGGTTCCCACCCTGTTTGAGTTCTTGTCCTGACTTTCTTTGGTGATGAACAGTGATGTGGAAGTGTAAGCTAAATAAACCTTTCCTCTTCAATTTGCCTTTTGGTCATGGTGTCTCACTGACAGCAATAGAAACCCTAAGAGAAGTTGGTACCAGGAGTGGGGTGTTGCCATGACAGACATGACCATGTTTTAGGGGAGGATTGTGGAAAGACTTTGGAATTTTGAGCTAGAAAAGCCAGTGAGTGTTGTGTGCTCAGAAAGATGATCTTGAGGATCTTGGAAGATAAGACCGTTAAGAACAGCGTAGAAGATGGGGGCCTGGCTTTCAAAGTTTCAGAGGGAAATTTAAAGACTCTATCAGGGATGTCTGCTATTTTAAATTAAGATTCTGTGGTTCTGTTTTATCTGGGGCTGGAAAAAATAATCAGACACAATGAACAAGAGACAAGCACCACTGATGTGAAAGTTTTGTATCACTAAGACAATTCATGCTAGTGGGCTGAAGTCAAGACATTAGCAGTGATCAGGAAGAGACCAGCATCACTGAGGTGAGAACTTCCAGGAAGTATTTCCTGACAGCACAGAGAAACCGAACTCCAGAGGTCATACCTTGTGTTGGCAGCAGAACTTGGTAATGTATAAGAGTCACCCAAGTTGTACTCGTTTTGAAGGGGTCATAAACAACACCTGAGGCTTGGCACTATGAGAGACCAGGAGATGCCACTGGTGAAGGTGCAGCCTCAGTGACAGTTGAAGGCCCAGGACTGAAGGGGTCATGCCTAGGAGTTGAGGCTTGGCACCATGAAGAGATCCCAGGAGAGGCTATTCTTTAGAATAACCCCAGTTTGCGTGTCAAGTTAACTTAAAACTAGCCAGCACAGACAGAGATGCCAGAAGAGGTGTCAGAACCCATAGAACTGGAGTTAAAGACAGTTGTGAACCATCTGGCACAGGCACTGGGAACCAACTGAACTCAAGTCTTCTGCAAACGCAGCCTGTGCTCTCAACCAATGAGACATTTCTCTAAGCCACTATTGTTCATTTTGAACCAATCACAGTGGTCCCTCCTACTAAGGGAAGTGCGCCCCCTGCTGCCCAAGGTGGGGATGACTCACACAGGCTTGTGATCCCCAAGAGTCTAGTTGAGTTTCAGACAGCTCTAACAGAGGCTGTAGCTCCAGCAGTCACCGCCTGTCTTTGTACACTTGTTGGAGGTATCCGAGGTGTGTTTTGGTGCCGATAGTCCCCCACCCCTACCCCCAGCTACTAGACTGATAAACCTTTTTTCCTCTAAGACAACCCAGAGAGCAGCAATTAGATTGTCAAATCGGCCCCATCCCTTGTGTCTTTGCTTAGTTATAGGAAAACAAACATCAGAAGAAACGCTTGCAATATGGATGTTCTTAAAGCCTTGTAGTTAACACTGATAATGCAACAGATTTTTTGACAATGCATTCACAATCCCTGACACCTGCCTCATGCCCCATGAGAGGTGGGGGTTCCCTCATCCAAAAAAGGAGACAATGAGGCCAATGCTGAAGACAATTTTTTTTTTCATATGCACAGGACTTGGGGCTTAGTCACCTGCAACCAGAAGAGTCCTGATAGTTACCGTTTTCTCCCATGCTGCCTCAGTCCACCAATATCACATTTGCTTCCTGTTCGCATTATCTCTTGTACCCGCATTCTTAAAGTAGCATTGCCTATCAAAGAAAGGCGAATTTTCGTCCACTCTTCAGATCAAATGTTTGCTTTGCCACAAGTCCCCTTAGAAATGTCAGTGGATCAATCCTGGGACCCCCAAGTCCTCAGCAGACACAAAATGGAACATTTAAGGGATGGGAGTTTCCACAGTCACATGACTGCAACCCCCACAACCTCTGACTCAACACAGATTTGCTAAGTTGTGCAGCTGCCATGTAATATTTGGGGGGGCTTTGCTTCCTTCCGGGCTTGGCATCTCATCCCACCTCTGCTCCTTGCTTTTGCCTTTGTGACTCTGAGCTATGAATTTATCTAGGGGTGGGCAGCGTTCCCCTCTCTGCTGCCAGACCTGTGGGAAGATGAGCAGCAGAATGCTTGGTGTCTTGCCAGTGGGAGCAGGAGAGAAAGCCCTGCCAAGGCTCCGTCTGCTCTGACTTCACCACACTGTCATTTTAAGACTTTAACATGACCTTCCAGGATCTCTGAGGGTTAGCCATAGCTAAGGGAAACTGAGGGGTGCTCATGGGCTTGAAAACTTCCCATCTCTGCTACCCTGGAATTACTGGATCTTTCCATGATCACCAATATCCAAGCAAGCCACTAGACAGAGGAAGAAAAGAGGTCTGGAGACTGCCTTTCCTGTCACTCCCAGGAAGTAGCTAACATGGTCCCCAGTGAAGTCGCTCAGGCCAGACTGTCAGGAAGGAAGGATCTAAACATTTCTGTCAGAGGACCATTTGATGCTGGTGCTAAATTGTCTTTCGTGTGGGGGGAAATAAAGGAACCTGTTAGTTAGGGATCCTAGGAAAGACCCTGGAACAGAAAGATGAAATGAGACAAGAAACAAAGGAATAGGGGCTATAGAGGTGGCTCAAAGATTACAAACACTGGCTACTCTTGCAGAAGACCTGGATTCAATTCCCAGGACCAGCCTGGCACCTCACAACCATTTATAACTCCAATTCCAGGGAATCCAATATCCTCTGTGGGCCCCAAGCATGCTCATGGTGCATGTACTTGCAGACAGGCAAAGCACTAACACTAAATAAATTCTCTGTCTCTCTCTGTCTCTCTGTTTCTCTGTCTCTCTGTCTCTGTGTGTGTGTCTGTGTGTCTGTGTGTCTGTGTGTGTGCGCGCGCGCGCGCGCGCGCGCACGAAACACAAAAAAGAATGAAAAACAGAGTGTGGTCACAGCAGTGCATCAATACTGGCTTATACTGGCATTCATTGGCAACCCAGTTGTCCCTTGTCTCAATGAAGGATATTCTCCAACACAGTGGGTGCTTAGAACCACAGAGTGTTGAACACACATGCACTGTGTCTTTTCCTGGGAACGTGCACCTCTGATCAAGTTTAACTCATAAATCCCCACATCATGAGGTTAAAAATAGTAACCAGGGCTTGCAATACTAAACTTATTTGTCCCTTTACTGAGTTGATACATTTTTTTTTCTTTTTACTTTTACATTTTTACTTAAAGAAAACACCATACAGATGGCATTAGTCACTTTTGGATTTTTTTTTTTGGATTCTTATTAAGTAAAATGAGTTACTTTAGCCCATCAATATGATAAAAGTCCCATTAATCCAATCCCTAAGAAGGCTGCTAGCTGATTAATGGGAGGGCAACATATATATTGTGGTCACACTGAACCCAGGTAATGATTGTGTCTTAGTTAGAGTTTTACTGCTGTGAAGAGACACCATGACCAAGACAACTCTTATAAGGAAAACATTTAATTGGGGCTGGCTTACAGGTTCAGAGGTTCAATCCATTATCATCAAGGCAGGAACATGGTAGCATCCAGGCAGGCATGGTGCAGGAGGATCTGAGAGTTCTACCTCTTGTTCGGAAGGCAGCTTGGAGAAGACTTGTCTTTCCAGGTATTAAAGTCCATGCCCACAGTGACACGCCTACTCCAAGAAGCCACACCTCCTAATAGTGCCACTCCCAGGGCCAAGCACAGATTGGGATGAAGGAAGACACGATGGAATTCTATCATACAACCAAGAACGGTGTACTGTTAAAACTTAGGGAACTTTTTTTTCCTGGAATTTTCTATTTAATGATTTTGGACTATGGGTAAGTATAAGCGAAACTAAAGAGAAGGGTTAACTGCTATAAGACAGAAAATCACATGGATTGTGTTACAGATGACCTTGCTGTGTGGTGTAGAGTTAAAAGATGCCTGTCCCAGGTATTAAGTTTCCCAAGCAATTTTGGGTAAGTTTAAACTTCTCCCCCTCTCTGAATCTGAGTGGATCGTCTTTGATCACCTTAGGACAGTGATTCTCGACTTCCTAATGCCATGACCCTTTAATAGGTCCTCATGCTGGGGGCCCCCAACCGTAGAATTCTTTTCTTTGCTGCTACATAACTGTAATTTTGATGCAGTTACAAATAGTAATGTGAACATCTGTGCTTTCTGATGATCTTAGATGACCCCTGTGAAAAAGTCATTTGAACCAAAAGGGGTCGCAACTCATAGCTTGAGGATCATTACTTTAGGGTAATATGACATATATCATGGTGTTCTTGGATGGTTTCTGCTGAACTATTTTTTCCCCAGGCCCAGAGAAAGTCTGCAAACTTTTCTTTCTGACAATGACCATTATATTAGGTTTTTTTTCCTCTCTCTCTCTCTCTCGGTGCCTATGACAAAATACCTGACAAGAATCAAATAAAGGAAGGAAGTATCTGTGTTGTCTTATAATCCAAGGGCATGCTTCATCATGGAGGGAAGCACGGCAGCAGGAGCCAGGCTGCTGGTCACATTGTATCCACAGTCGGGAAGCAGAGAGATGGGTACTGGTGCTCAGCTCACTGCCTCTGTTTCATTCAGTCCAGCATCCCAGCCCATGAGATGGTATTGCTCATGTTCAGGGTGCCTAGCTCTCTGCCCTTGTACTGCGGAAGCAACCATTAAGGATGTGTGGCTGGGTTCAACGTGGATTGTATTTACAAAAGTAACAGGTGATCTATATTTGGTCTGCAGATTATAATTTTCTGATCCTCTACTACAGACTACTTGGGTTTCAGAACCAACTTTTAAAAACATGCGGTTTAGGGGCCGAGAGAGAGCTCAATGGTTATGAGCACTGGCAGCTCTTGCAGAGAGAACCTGAGTTCAGTTCCCTGAACCCACATCTGGCGCCCTCTGCTGGTCTACTTATGGATGCTGCACACATATAGTACATAGATGTAAGTGCAGGCAAAACACCCATACACATAAAATCAAAACAAACAAATCTTTTAATGCTGGCAATATTCTCTCTAAACATGATATAATCTCTCAGGAGAGTATTCTGAGCATACGCTTTCTAAAATTCTCCAACAGAAATCGAACGTGTGTGCATTCATAGTTGGGAATCACATGCCCATTAGAGAGGGCTCAAGAGGATTTTTTTTTTTTTAGGTGTGGTATAAGAAAAGTAGCTGAAGGTTAGCTGAGGAGATTTTTCTTGTGGGTGAAATGAAAATAGAGTCGGGATGCTGAGCACCCTAAAAATAGAATGCTGTCTTTTCACATGTCCTCCCTCCGTTACTCAAGGCAAAAAAGCAGCCAGTTCTAAAAACTTAAAAGGGACTCTATTCTAGAATCAGTTGCACAAGTCCCCAAGGGGAACAAAAACCTGTAGTATATGTCACTGATTTTGAATGTAAGTTGGAATTTTTACAGGTATTATGATCTGAAGATCTGTAGGTAACTGTATCCACTACACTTCCTAACTTATTCTTTTTTATTTTTACCATGTTCCTGTCAGGCACCTTTAGTGCCTCTTTAGTCCTGTATTTAGCCTCTTTTTCTTAATAATTTTGTGTTTCGTTTAGGTTTTGAAGATCCAATGTTTCAGCCTTTTTGCAGCTAATAATCTCTGCAGCATAGGTCTCTTTTTAAAAAGTTTTTTTTTTTATTATTTGTATTTTGTATGTGTGAGCTTTTATCTGCATGTATGTATGTGCATCACATGCATGCAGTACCCATGGAGTCCAGAAGAGGGCATCAGATCCACTAAAACTGGAGTTACACTGGTTGTGAACTATGATGTGGGTGCTAAGAATAAAACTGAGATCCCTGAGAAAAGTGGCCACTCCTCTTAACTGCTGGAGACTTCATTGCATAGGCTGAGGTCTTGGGTTTTGTGTAAGGGGGAAACTGAGCTGAGTACCAGCTTCCTGAAGCCCCTGCTGCCACGGTTTCCACACCATGATGGGCTATAGACGTTCTCTCCTTTAAGTTGTTATTGTCCTGGTGTTTGATCACAACAGGATAGTAATTAAGACAAGATGCCCCTCCAAGCCTTACTGTTACTGTTCAGTAAATGGGGCATGGTGGGGACCAGGTACTGAAAGTAGCTTGTCAGGAAAAAAAAGTCATTTCTTGAAAGTTCTGAAAAAACAATTACAGTGAAATAGAGCACCGTGACAGTTGTTACGGCTTACCATGATGCAGTAGTGATGCAGTTATAATTTAACATGGTGGAATAGAAACATATTGTGATGTAATGTGATTTATCGTGACACAAGAGAAATTTACTTTGTCTCCATTGTGACTTATGCTAGAAATGTCATGCATAATTGATAATATGACACAATTCTGTAGCACAACAGAAAGTTTTCCATAATATAGTAGGTCATAATAGATCTGGTAGTTTTGCATGATGAAATAAGAATGCATGATAATAAGAAGGTCACCACAGGTGCTCTGAATTATTGTGATCCCATGGCTGTTTCCTTATCACATAAAGGGGAGGCAACTTCATCCTTATACAAGTCTTTTCTCCTGGTTCCAGACAGATAACATGGTGAAGCATCTTGAGCTGCCAAGCTCGGGTTCCTATCATCTTCAGCTGGACATGAGGTAGCAGCATACTCGTGGACTTGTGGCTTCCCCCAGTTCAGACACTGAACAGACAGGACATCTTAAACCTGCCACCATTCTGGAAAATGTCAGGCAGGGGAATACTTTGTGGAATTTCTGTAACGGAAACCGCCACCTGAGAGTCAATTGTGAAGTGACATCACCAAAGTCCTCAACTTCCTTGTGACAGAAGTGGAAAGTGTGTGGTGTGCCTCATGAGAAATGCTGTGTCTCATCAGAAACATTTAACATCCTGTTTCCGTTCCATCCAGAACACAGAAGGCTGTGTTAGATTTTACTGAGGTGTTCAGCAGGTGCGTGAGATTGGTGTCTGTCTTCCTACTGGCCCAGCTTCCTACTGCATTCACAGACAGCCAAACCTTTTGAGACCATTCTGTAGAATTACCTCCATTCTCAGAGAGCACTTAATCCAGCCCAAAGCCTTAATGATTTTAACACTCCCCCCCAATACTAAACACAACCCCCAAATCCTGAAAATTGCCTTTGCTAACACTTTCATGCTGAGGAAAACTCACAGAACCCCGTGGTCTGTGTTCTCTCTGGTTGCCACAAGTCGATAAACACCAATCTGTTCAATAATAAAGATCAAAGCCTGGCTGTGATCTCCTGATCTTCAGGCTTTGTTCCTGGTATTTAAAAAAAATCAGAAGCTCATTGCTAGTCTTTTATTTAGTTGGCCATGCTACAAGTATTAAGCTGTGCACATGTTTTCACTATTTAACTAGACTCCAAGGAATCCTGGAGAAAGACCCTAGAGTGTCTCATTATCATCACAACTATTCACAGAGCAAGAGCAGTAAGTACTCAACACAACCTAGGACTCGCCAACATCCCACCACAGAATAAACACAGAGAGGAGGTCCAGAGACTGGTTTCTGGGGCTTTTCAATACCAAGAAACACAGGGTGTATGAAGAGTTAGTGATGGGTGCTGAAAAGATGTCTCAGTGATAAAGAGTGTTTGCTGTTCTTGTGGAGGACCAGAGTTCCCAGCACCCAAATCCAGTGGGAAACAACCTCCTGGAACTCCAGCTCCAGTGAATCTGTCGCCCTCTTCTGGTTGCTGAGGGTACCCACACTCTCATGCACTTACATACATAAAAATGAAAAAACAAAAAAAAAACAAAAATAAGTTAGTGATGGGGGAAGGAGTGAATGAAGAGCCAAGAAGCTAGGATAGGAATTAAAGGCAACTGATGTCATGGAGTGGAGATTTTAAGAATAACGAGTGGGAACTTGCCCCAATTTCTTGTCAGTAATCAAATAGTAAGAATCATTGAGCCACACTGCCCTGTAGTCACCCACAAAGGACCACTGTGCCTGGCCAGGCTTGTTAAGAAACTGTGCTCCTCCGAAAATAAACATCACAATGGGGAAAAGCCTACCAATGTCTCCATCAGCAAGCACAGACACCACTGCATAGCTAACCTTCCAAAATCTTCCCACAAGGAACATTCTGGGTGGCCTAACAGCCACATTAACTGAGATGGAAGCCTATCACACAAAGGAGGAGTTGAAAATATACCCTAAATTGGAATTTTTAGGACCAACTGAGACAGCACTGAGGAATTCCCTCATCCGGTTTTAGTTCATCTCCCAGTCCCTGGCTAAGCCATTCCACTGTGGTGCCACAGCCTCAAGGTTTGAGGTATCAGGTTTTATTAGAGTGAAGGAGTGGGTTATATAGCTCATTTCTATAAAAAATGAAAAATTCTGATCCCCAAATTCGGTCTCTGGGTATCAATTTCAGCTCAGAACTTCGCCCTAGGCCCAAAAGTTCTTATTTGTAAGCAAAACTGAGACTAAGAGGATTTCAGAATAATTACAATGTTTTGAAATCACTTAAATCTCGGGGGATGTCACATGATCAGCAGCTGCATGGCAGGAAGCTCCAGGCTGGGAAGTTTTGCAAGGAAAGTCCTTCTCCATGGAAGAGTTCAAAGGTCATTCCTCCAGTGAAAGCTGAATGATTTCTACAGATGAGTAAGGTCAGAGGATCACCATGAGCAAGCACCCGAACAAACACATGGGACATACGTGTACACATACACGCATTTCGTGTACTTTGAACGTTGATGAAGATGGGTTTTAATGCTCATATGATTTTCTCTTTCTTTGGGGACTGGAAGTGACAGGAGGCAGGTGGTCACATGAGTGAACCACTCACTTAATGAGTGAACACTTAATGGGATCCAAACTGGCTGAGCCATTTCCCTCAATGGCTGTTCCAAAATCCACACTCCACGGTCCGCGTGCCATGATCTTTTTGGTAGCTGCTGCTATTGTCAGATTTTCCACTCAAAGCAGGGTCTCCCTGGTAGCCTAAGTTGATTTCAAAGTAATGTTTCTTCTGCCTTATCCTCCATCGCCAAGACTGACCCTCAGTTCCAATGGATTTTTCTTGCTGTTGTTGCCTGTGTTCATTGTATTGTATGCATGCTTATGTGTGTGCCTGTTTGCGTACATGTGGGTATACATATGGGAAGTGGTTTTGCACATGTCTGGTCTAATGGAAGCCAATGCTTCTGGGTCTCCCCTACCACTTTCCACCTTATTCACTAAAGCAAGGTCTCTCAGCTGAACCCAGAGCTCACTGATCCAACAAGTCTAGCCAGCCAGTTTCCTATATAGATTCCCTGTCTCTGCCTCTTACGGTCTGGAAAGAGCCACTGTAAACATGGTCAACTCCATCCTGTGAGCAGTGGTCCTGGACTGAATATAAAAGAGATATTGAGTGTACCAATACCCACTCCTCTCTCTCTCTGCTTCCTGACTGCAGCCACAGTGTGTTGTTGCTATTGTTGTTTGTTTTGCTTTGCTGGTTGGGGGGGGGGTTGTTGTTGTTGTTTTGGTCAAGAACCTAGTCAAATATCTTTTCCATTTAAAAATATTTTATTGCTTCTTTTAAGATACTTTTAACAGGGTATTCTTGTCGTAATTATTCCTCAGTTCTCCCCACCCACCTCCCATCCATCCAGCCTCTCACGGATCCATCTGCGCCTCCCTCCCTGACAACATTCACCAAATTCATGTCCTCGTTTTTTGTTGTCATAAGTGATGCCTGTATGGTCCTAGGTTCAGTCATCCTCTGGAGATGATACACCTACCGGGCCACATCCTCAAAAAAAAAAAAAATAACTCCATTGCTGTAAGTAATACCTGTACACTCCTGGGTACAATCATCCTCTGGAGATACACCTACCAAGGCCACACCCTTAAAGAAAAATAACTCCCTCCCCCAAAGACCATCAACTGTCCACAGCTCCCAGGTAGGGGTGAAGACTCATGAATCCTGTCCCTCTCCATGCTGGAATGTTGACTGACCAGTGAGTTCTTTCATGCAGCCACCTGTCATGTCCAGAAGTTATGGTTTCCTGGTCCTCCCTGAAGTCTGGCTCTTACTGTCTTTTCACCCTGTCTTCCAAGATGGTCCTTGAGCCTTAAGAGTGTGATGTGAACGGTCTGTTTCAGCCTTCATTAGGAAAGTCAAAGCACGAGACCATTTAGTCTCCCTGGGATCTGAGCGTGTAAGTCTCACATCCTTCTGATGCAGCAATTGGGCTAGAGATGCTGACACTATTGATCCACTCTCATCCAACTTTCGTGTTTCACAAGCAACTGAGCCTCTTCACACAAGGGAAGTTACTGAGTTACTTGGAGGTCATACACTGGAACCCCTGCCCATATGCAGCAAGCAGCATAAGCCATTCGGCAGCAATGGTGGGTAGGTGTCTACGGATATCACTCCTGCAGTCCCATTCACCCATAACTAACTGCATCTGAGGATGCAAGAGAACTCCCATCACCTGAATGACATCATTGTGCAAGACCCACAGTGCTTCCTTCTCCCTTGCAGCTGACCTCGTGCTCGGTGGGAGAAGGAATAAGTGAGCATCAGAGAAGCATATGGAAGGTCTTCGGGTAGGTGTGCATGCTATGAACAGAGTTAAACAGTAGCAGGAAGACCAGCCTGGTAGAATAATATGTAGATCTCCTTGTTATGCCAACTTGGGATGCTGAGGCAGGAGGATTGCGAGTTTTAGGCCTGAGTGGGCTACGGAGAGAATTCAAAGCCAGCTGGGACAACTCGGTGACACCCTGCCTCAAATTTATAATAATAATAATAATAATAATAATAATAATAATAATAATAATAATATAGTAATAAATGCAAGGTGAAGGCTGGGGATAGCACAGTGGTAGAGTGCTTACCTGGTATCTACAAGGCTTGGGCTCGATCAACTCCCACAAGAATGTGTAGGAAACAACTGTGTGTCCCTTCTAGAACGGAGGGCTTTGCAGATTGTGTCAGCCTGATGCTGATACAAAGGCACCATGCAAATATATGAAGAAAGAAGAGGTCCAGATCCAGACAATGAGAACAGCTGCCTCATCTCCTGAGGCAGGAGAGACAGAAAGGCACCTGAGTGGCCAGGCACTCAGGAGAGTTCAGTGGCTGAGCCCTGGAGGGCCTGCTTGAGGCATGAGTGATTGAGCAGAGAAGGTACAGCCAGTGTCAAAGTTAAAACAGCATTTCTACAGAGGCTGTGGAAACACCACAGGCATGGTGGTATTGGGTGGGGAAAGCTGTCTTGGTGCTAGGAGAGACCAAACCACCATCCACAAGAACCCAGAAGCCCTTGCACACCTCAGTATCCAATGACTGGACACAAGACCCTTTAGCCTTTTCTGACCATGTCACTGGGGTGTGATTTTTCTAAATGTCGCCTGTGTCCTAGAAGCCTCCTATACCTGGATAGACCCTCCCTGATTTGTTGATTGGCCTTTCAGTTAAAGTCCTTGGGACCTAAGGAAAACACAGTAACGATGGTTTATATGTGACCTTCAGCTTGTTTGTGCTTTTTCTCCTTCTGAGACGATACAGTCCTAGCGGAGAGCTGACTTCTCCCCCTTCTCCCCAGTTTGAGGGGAGATAGGAGGGCAAATGTGGGAACCCAAAAGAATATGTATGGTCTTCGATTTTCACCTACAAATGCCTTGTCCTCTCTGAGTCCTGAGCTCTTCCTATCCCTCCTGGGGATACAAAATGAGATGGTTTCCATGGGAAATCCTCAATTGCACAGGCATGATGGTGTGGGACCAGCTCCACACACAACCTGTATCAGAAACATCACAGGGAGAGAATCCCCATGAAAGTCAGAACTGTGATGTTCTACTCAGAACCTGCCAGGGTCTCTCATCCTCCTCAGAGCAAAAGGAGCCACGGTCCTTCCAAAGGCTCCAGGAGACCCAGCTACTCCATCCCCTCCCCAGCTTGACTTCTCCTGTGTCTCATCTCCTCCTGCCCCAGGGTGAGCCTGAAACATCTCCAGTGAGAACCAACTGTCATATTTGCTCTTGATGTGCGTGACACTCTTCCTGGTAAGCCAAGATGCATGCTTCTACACACACCAGACAAAAGACCCACCTATGACAGACCAAATGCATTGGCTTTACCAAAGTCTACCTAGGTGAACCTGTAAGTCTGATGGTGTGTGTGTGGTACCTGCAGAAGGAGTCAGATTCCCTGAAGCTGGAGTTACAGGCAGTTAGGAGCTGCCATATTGGTGCTAGAAACCAAACCCAGGTCCTCTACAGGAGCAGTAAGCTCTCTAAACTACTGAGCCATCTCCCCAAAGCCTCAATGAGTTTTATTGGGGTTACCTATGACATCATGGGTGAGGCATTACTTATAGGAGCAGAGATGACACAAAGACAGATACTTCAACGTAGATGATGCCTCACAAAAGTGTCACCCCCTGGGGTCTTTGCTGTAGTCGTGGGCAGCAGCAGCTGGACAGCTTAGAGAGTCTCCCTGCCAGTAACCCAGCTGATCAGAGTCTCTTCCCCAGCAGGTGTTGGTCCCTTCCATAACCTTGGAGAGGCACCCTGGTGAATCAGGCAAATTTTGGCTTTCCCAGACATGTGACGTTTGTTTACCCCACCACACCCCCACTGGCTCTCACTGGTGAAGTGCTCCCTCACCTTGCTCCTGGAAGGGGTGTTTCCAACTGGAGTAAATTGCTGCATACAGCTCTTGGTGTCTCTGATGAGGGCCACAGACAGCCTCCATCTCTTAATAACTTCTGGTCTTTACACGCAATGTCAAGAGCACCTGGGTTCTTCTCTCCCCCACAAACGGCTCTTCTCCATTTTATAAATTACCAGTGACTGAGTCATACTTAATCCGTGTATCTATTTCTTGTCCCCTCAAGAATGGAATCTTCTTTCTGAGGACAAGGACGTCTAATGTTCTCTAGAAACTGGGCCAGTTTCTGTCACTTGGGAAAGATCTGCTGACTGCTGTGGGACAGTTTGAATTGAATGAGCAGGACGCAGTGCAGAGAATGAAGAAGGGTGTAACTACTTTACGGCATCCCATGGGCGCATGCGCAGCCCAAAGGCGGCAGTGTGATGAGAGGGCAGCCCAAGGGCAGCCACTTTGTAATAGTTACGTTATATGTTTAATGAGATAATTAATTAATTAATCAGTGCCCATTAACTCCTGTGCCCAGCCCTGATGAGTGACACTTGTATGGAAGAAGAAGACAAGAACAAAAATTCACAAAGCCAGTCAAAGTCAAGGTCAGTCTCTGAAGAGCTCATCCTGTTTATACGCATGAGGAAAGAGAGCAAATTAAGGCAGTAACCAAGAGATGGCTGTAGGCAAGGACAATTCTATTGGTCTCTCATGTAGAATCCATGTGTGCAGGTGAGCATACACATAGGTGTGGCGGTCCCTGGACATCTTCAGGTGTCGTTCCTTGTTCTTCTGAGACAAGGTCTTTTCTCGGCCCAGAACCTGCCTACTAGGCTAGAGTGACTAGCCAGTGAGCCACAAGGAATCCTCATGCCTCTGCCTCCTTACTACTGGGATTAAAAAGATCCAGGCTGTGGTGACACACACCTTTTAATCCCAGCACTGGGAAGCAAAGGCAGGCAGATTCTCTGAGTTTATGGACAATCTGGTCTAAATGAAGTTCCAGGACAGCCAGGGCTACATACCTTGTCTCAAAACAACAACAAAAACAAACCAAAAAAGACCCACACTACCCCTCTTCCACCCAGTTTTTTTCATACCTCTGGAGGAATAAAAATGTGGTCCTTGCACTTACAAGATAAGCTTCTTCATTGCCTGAGCTCTCTCTACAGCCTTCGGACAATATTTTTAATTGGCATTAGACTTCATTAGGGACACCTTCAAGCACTAAGATTCACCCAAAGTGGCCAAAGTAAAAAGGCTTCTAGGACAAAATTGGAGTACACCACAGTCAGCACTCACCTCTCGTTACACACCCATATGGATGGGGCCTGGTCCTCCCAATGTTGCTAATGACTACACATGGGGATGAGGCTCAGCAAAGCAGCTCACATGAGCTGGGGTGATGGGCATTCTTATTTTGGGCCAGCCACATCAGCATCTATGCCGTTGAGTCTCTCTAGCTCTTCTGAATGCCCAACTGATGCCCCAAGACACTGATCATCACTTAAGGTTCCAGGCTGATTGAAGACTGAGCCTTACTTTGAAACATGCTTGGACAGCTCAGACATGCTGAGGAAATCCCTCGCTGTGCAAAAATATGTGGTCATGATTTAACTTTCTAAAAAACTGAGATACCTTGCAGAAAAGCATGCACATTTCAGAGCTGGGGAGATGGCTCAGTCGGCAAGGTGACTGTCACACAGGCATGAGGACCTGAGTTCAGAGTCCCAGAACTCAAATCAAAAGCAAAGCGCAGTGATGTGCACCCCATAACCCCAGCACTACAGCAGTGTGCACCCCATAACCCCAACACTGCAGCAGTGTGCACCCCATAACCCCAGCACTGCAGCAGTGTGCACCCCATAACCTCAGCACTGCAGGAGCATGCACCCTAAATCCCAGCACTGCAGCAGCATGCAGCCTAAACCCCAGCACTGCAGAGTATGCACCCCTTAACCCCAGCTGCAGCAGTGTGTACCTCATAACCCCAGCACTGCAGCAGCATGCACCCTAAACCCCAGCACTGCAGCAGTGTGCACCCTATAACCCCAGCACTGCAGCAATGTGCACCCCATAACACAGGCGCTGAGATAGAAGGATTCCTGATGCTCACTGGTCAGCCAGCACCTCAGAAAAACAAGATAAATGGTAGGTGAGGAAGACATTCAGCATCAGCATCAATTTCTGGCCAAACACATACACATGTGCACATACACACACACACACACACACACACACACACACAGAGAGAGAGAGAGAGAGAGAGAGACAGAGACAGAGAGAGACAGAGAGAGACAGAGAGACAGACACAGACAGACACAGAGAGAAAGAGAGAGAAAGGAAAACAATAAATTAAAACTCGGAGACTTCACACTGAGTTGTTCATCATAAGGAAGGATGGCACAGAGAGGGCGGGCAGGGAGAAGTCTGTGAGGTAGAGGGTGAGGGACATGGCTCTGTATTGAGCAGCCGTTCTCAACCCTCCTAACTCTGCAACCCTTTAATGCAGTTCCTTGTGTTGTGCTTACCCCTAACTATAACATCATTTTCGTGGGTACTGCATAACTGTAAACCAGCTACTGTTTTGAATCATAATGCAGATATTTGTGGAGACAGAGGTCTGTCAAAGTGGTTGTGACCCACAGGTTGAGAACCACCGGTCTTCAGTTATGGAGAGGGTTCAAACGTCAGACATCCTTTTAACATGGACGTGCCTGCAAGCTAGCTTGCAACTCAGATGCCTTTATAAGAGACTGAAAATTGTATTGCTGGAGTCCCCTTATTTCTAAGTAGCCTGCTGTCCATGAATGAGAATTTAAAATCGGCTTACCAGCACATAATACATTTTCATTGATTCCAGGGACATATCAGGCCAAATTCCCTACTTAATTGTGCTCTAATCTTACAAATCCACTTTTAAAGATTTACTGGGTTGGCCTTGGTCATATAAGGAAATTACGATGACTCTAAGACATGGCAACGCAAGAATCAACTTGCAACATGAGAGCCAGGATGGATAGTACACAGTGGTGACCTACCTACGTGAGAAGCCATTCCATCCTTCTGACTTTAGGAAGGGCAGTAGCATCTGGGTTTAATGAGAGAGTAAAGAGTGTGAGGAGAGTCTGGAATAGGTAACACACTAAGAGGGCTGGGCCTCAGCACTCAGGGGCTGACTAGTGCCCAGCCCACGATGTCGATGTGTCTGCTATACTTTGGATCTGGAATGTCCCTGTTATAAACCATGGTCCTCTTCATTGGGTTGTATGTAGTGTCTGCTAGCAAGTGACCACCATATCTTGGCTTGTGGATACTTGATGTCCCCATTCCTGTCGCGCCCCGCTTGTCCAGCAAGGAAGACACGACAAACCGGATCCTTCTCAACAGCCTTTATTGTGGAAGCGCTCTTTTAGATTTCTTGGGAGAGACTGCCTCGAATGCCCAGAATGGGCTGCTTATATACCCCCAGCCCTGGGCGTGGCAAAGCACATGGAGGTGTCCGATTGGTCAATTTGCAATGCCTCATTAGCATACTTGCATTAGCATACCCCGCCCGGGAGGGGGTGATTGGTCAGGTTTGTGGTACCCTAGTGGTACCTCATTGAATGCCCCATTCGGGAAGGGCTGGAGCCAAATTGAACTGCGCATGCGCAGGCCTCTGGTAGTTCCTACCAGAGCCTAGGCAGGCGCCATCTTGGATTTATTCAGCCGCATAAGGTTGGCGGCCTACACATTCCCCCATAGAAAGAGGTGATGGGGAGAGTCAGTGACCTCTCACCCAAGAGTCCAGCTGTGTGCCAGCTGTTTGCATGCAGTCCTGCCCTGATTGCAGGTAGTCTGGGGTCTCAGGGGTGTTCACATATATAGGCTGGGGGACAGATGGTTGAAGGGGCTCCATTTGTATTGCTACCACCCTATGTGAGGAAATCCTAGTGTGGACGAATTGAGGTCGTTCATACTCCCAGCAGGAACCCTGTACCCATACTGTGCAAACAAGCCCAATAAACTAATTGGTTCCCCAGGCTAGACTCTGATAGGGTCATGTGTACATTTGTCATTGGAAACTAATGAGGAGGGCATGATACTGTTTAAGTCTCCCCAGGCAAGGAATCTTTACTATAGTCCCTCAAAAGTTTGCATGTTAAAAATGTGGTCCTCAGTTTTGTCACCATGGGAAGCTGTGGGAATTTTACAAGATAGAGCCTAGAGGAAGGTATCAGGTCTCCATGGGTTTGTCTTTTAAGAGGGTTATCAGCCAGTTCTTCCCCTCTTTTTTTGTTTTTTTTTTTTGTTTGTTTGTTTGTTTGTTTGTTTATTTTCTTGCTACCCTGGGGTGAGCAACCCCCTCCTCCATAGACTCCTCCCACAGTGGGCCTGAAAGCCTGAAAGCAGTCACACTGAAACCTCTGGCAACACCAAAGCCAATACAAACCTTTCCTGTGTTAAGTAGACTCTCTCTGGCATTTTGTTATAGTCATGGAAGACTTGCAGATTAAGTGTTCTTACCTGTTAAAAGAAAGCTGGAGAGATACCTCGGTGGTTAAGAGCACTGACTGCTCTTCCAGAAGACTCAGGTACAATTCCCAGACCCTATATAGTAGGCCACAGCTGTTTGTGACTCCAATTCCAGGGGATTTGATATCTTCTTCTAGCCTTCATGGATACTGCATGCACACGGTACATGGATACACACACAGACAAAACACCTGTAAGCATAAAATGAAAACAAGTAAATCTTTTTTTAAAAAAAGAAATCTTAGGAAGCTAACAAAATACAGTGTTTTACATTCCGACATTTAACAAACTAATATTTTTAAATATGCACTCCCAAATATATGGATAATGTTCCGAGACTGACAATAACCTAGAGTTCTTACATGTTCCAGTCCTAGTAAAATGTCACTTCTCCCACCTTTTTGCCCATCCCCATAACACTTAAGTTCCAAATCAAAGACAGGAATGTGTTATTTCCAACAGATACATTTCATTTAAAAATTGACAAAGGCATGATGGTACACACCTTTAATCCTAGCACTCTGAAGGCACAGGCAGATGGATCACTGCGAATTGGAGGCCAGCCTGCTCTACAGTGCAAGTTCCAGGCCAGCCAAGAATACATAGCGAAACCTCATCTCAAAAATAAAAATATAAATAAATGCTGAGTACAAAAAATAAGCTGAAATGCTTATTGAAACCATAGCCTAAATAAAATAAATCGTCATTAAATTAAACCCACTGCATCTTTATCCAGAGAGCAAAGACAACAGGCGAGCATGTGGTTTGCTTTATTAAACACCTGCCCATGACTGATTCATTGGTGGCTGGAACACAGTCTGTTCCCACTCTTTCTAATAACCTGCAGGGCAAGATGGTAATAAACACCCATTACATTGTCGCTTGCCATTGGTGGGAACACCCCAAACCAATAAACAATGAACTGTTAATATCTACAGCTGATGCAGGGCACAGGGCAGGTGCTGTTTCATGGCAACATAAAGTGCTTTTCAGATTCTTCCCAAGGCCTGTGTAAAGCACCAAACTCAACAGCAATGCGCAGGGAATGATACTTTCCATTTTTCTAAATGCCAAGCTATGATCTCACAGCATTCTTCTTCATGGGAACTGAAATATTGATTGTTGCTGTTCTCTTACGTGTCAGCTGAGAAGGCAGGACTGCTGTCATGTTCCTGTGCAATGCACAAATGCAGAGGAAGGCTCTCTCTACCTCTATGTATGGGGTTGTGGTGGTTTGAATAGGTATGGTCCCCATAGATTCATGTGTTTGAATGCTTGGCTCATAGGGAATGGTACTATTAGGAGGCGTGACCTTGTTAAGTGTGTAACTATGGAGGTGAGGCTTTGAGGTCTGAAAGGCTCAGGTTATGCCCAGTGTAAAATAAATCCAGTCTCCTCCTGGCTGCCTTCAGAACAAGATGAAGAACTCTCAGCTTCTCTTACACAGTCTGCCTGCACGCTGCCATGCTTCCTACCATGATGACAATGGACTAAACCTCTAAAACTGTTAGCCAGCCTCAGTTAAATGTTAGCCTTTATAAGAGTTGCTGTGACCATGGTGTCTTTTCACAGCAATGGGAATTCTAAGACAGGGATTCTGAGAGTTAGTTCCTGGGTTGAACCACCAGCTGAGAAACTCCCACAATGCCCTTGGATGCCTGACTGCTTTTACTTCCTCTCTGAAACTCTTCTTAGGGCTATAAACCTTCTCTTCTCAATCAAAACTGGGTCACCTAGAAAGACAAAGTAGCATCACTTTCCAAAGAAAAGAGTGGACACACACACACATGCATACATACACATATGCATTAACACCACACGTACATGGTATTTATTCATCATTTTATTTAAATTACATTTTAAAATATTTATTTGTGTGTGTGTGTGTGTGTGTGTGTGTGTGTGTGTGCATGCACATACATACCACAGTGATTGTGTGGAAATCACAGGACAACTACAGAAGTCAGGTCACTCTTCCCACCATGTGGGCCACCAGGCTCCACCTCCAGCAGTACCTGTCTTGGCAACAAGGGCCTTTAGCCACTGAGCCATTTCATTTGACCCGATTCAACATGTCTTATCCCTGAGCTACCTCTTCCCAAGATGACACCACATAGAACAAAGAATGTTCTTTGGATATGATACTCAGTCATTTAGCAGCTTTGCAGAGCACGGTCAGGAGTCCCTCACATTGGTGACCATTGTCTAGAAACATCATGAAAAAAAACTCTAAAGGAGATAGCCTTGGCGCCTGTCCCCATAGTATCCTCATATAGCCTGACAGCTGCAAGCAAATGACACCAGGCCCCCCTGGAATCTTTGATGGTGCTATCAATTGCAACTCTCTTCAAATGGCAACTATTAGCAAATCACGGAGTCTCCACACCCATCTCCTCTGTGAGCTGAATCAGGGAGAAACTCAATGACTTCTGGTGCTTCTCCAAGTTCCCTGGAGGTTTGCAACTCTGGATGCTTGTGTGCATTTCCCAGGAAGGGCTCAAACACATGCTCACGTCACAGAACCCTCTGTTGTCCCCGACTCCAGACCGTCAACCTACCAATCTCCATACACTATCTATACCAATCTCCATCCCAGACGCCTCTACCAGCAGCACAGAGGTGGGAAGCCAGCTCCCTCCTCCATGGTGTAAACACAGAATGCTGCCAACCAGTGTGCACTGGCTGGTTTTGTGTGTCAACTCAGCACGAGCTGGAGTTATACCAGAGAAAGGAGCCTCCCTGGACGAAATGCCTCCATGAGATCCAGCTGTAAGGCATTTTCTTGATCAGTGATCAATGGGGGAGGGCCCTTCTGGGCTGTAGACCTGGGTTCTATAAGAAAGCAAGCTGAGCAAGCCAGGGGAAGCAAGGCAGTGCTTTGTATTTTAACACCATCATCAAGGTTTCCCTCCAGCCAGAATTTCCTGTTCATATCTGAGGAGAAACATCACCACCCTGTTCATAATAACCAAGAGCAAGCAACATGCTAAGCATCCAATAACAGGGAAATAGTCAAGCCCATGACAGTATAGCCGTATGCTGGAATATCTTTCTGCCATAAAAATCATGTTTGCACAGATTGTCTTAATGGCTCGAATAAAATGGCTTTTATATAATCCCGTAAAGAATAATGCCCGCGTATCATTCTCTGTGGAACTTGCTCCAGCTGGGGGTACTCAGAGGAAACCTTGCTCTGTAGACGCTCATATGGCAGCTGGTGGGAATGGCAAACCCACGCGGGTTAATAGGCATACCTTGTAAGTTTGCTTTAATAGAAGGGGCGCTATTCAGTTGGGTGTAGGAGAATGGGAAAATGCATTGGAAATAGCCTGGGAAGTGCTTCCCACCAGGTCCCCAAACTGGGTTTAGCTTCTCTATTTAGAGAAGAGAGTAGCACCTGTATAATAACACAGGAATAACAGCACTGTGGAGCAGTAGCTATGCCCAGGGCACGAGAATTCTAAGCTATACGTACATATCAGTTGCGTGTCTTTTATTCTGGAATCCAATTACTTAAAAAAAAAAACCAAATGGAACCATTTCTATAACTCACTGTGTGCAGCCCCAGGAGAAATCGGGACTTCTATCCCTGAAGTGGCCTTTATAGAAGCATGCTAGCTAAAAAAACAACCCCCTCCCCTGTGAAATTAATATTCTTTTACACTGTGTGTTTAATTGTGTGCTTACATACATCTGTCACGTGTATTATTCGTGCCTGTGAGGGCTGGGCTCTGCAGCAGTCAGAAGTGGTTGTTGGAGACCCTGGAGATATAGGTGGTTGTGAGCCTCATGGTATGGGTGCTGGGAACTGAACCTGGGTCCTCTGTAGGAGTAGCAAGTGTTTTAAACCTCTCAGCCACCTCTGAAGCACTTCAAGGGAATGTCCTTGTATGGGCAAGATGGGTGGACAAATTAGGACAGCTATTAACAACTGGTGATGGCTACAAAAAGAGGGAGCAAGGTGCAATAACAGTTTGATGACAATTAGGCTGCTTTGCGTAGCAGGTGGCAAAAAAAAAAAAAAAAAAAAAAAAAAAAAAAAAAAAAAAAAAAAAAAAACCTAACTGAAAGATGGACATTTGAGACAGAGTTTGAGTTGTCATGGCCCTGGAACCTGGAGAGTCAGGTTATCCCAAAGTCTGTGTTCCAATTCAGCAACAGTTCCATGAAGCTTCGTGACAGCAAAACAAAAGTCAGTCATATATCCAAATAGATTTTATGGATCTCTATAGAAAAAGTGCCACCCAGCTCTTGTATAACTACTCTGGGTAGTTTTTTTGGTTTTTTTTTTGTTTTGTTTTGTTTTGTTTTTTACAGTCTCCCCCATTTTTATTATGATGTAATACCCATAATTGTAATCCCAATAATCTACACAATGAAGTTTTTCACTTTTACTAAATAAGCCTGTAAGGAGTTGAGTTTCGTTCTTAGTCTTCCTGAAGAAGGGACTATTTCCTTTATTACTTAATCTCACTCCTTCCTTAACTTGTTAGCTATAATTCTTAGGTTCTTATCTTATGATTGAATTAGGGTTTGTAATGTACTTAAAGTCATTTATAACTGCAGTTCTGAGGGGATCCATCACCCTCTTCTGCCCTCCTCGTTCACTACACACACATACATGCAGGCAAAATGTTCATACGCGTTAAATGAACATAATATTAAAAATAAAATCAAATATGATTAAGGAAGACATTCAGTGTCAACCTCTGACCTCCATGTGAACATCTGTACACATACATACACTGTACCTGTGGAGCTGCATGTAGGCATGCATGCACACCACACATGTATAAATCACACACATACAAATGAAGACATACACACACATTACAGAGACAAAAACATCGATATGAAGTCCTTCCCATCTAGAGATGCAAATTTGTGTGCCCACAGCACACCCACCATCTCTCCCCTCCCTTTCTCCATATGCTGTGTACACAAGTACATGTGTGTGCCAAACAATGTGTAGAGGATGATCTCTCCATCCTAAAGTGGGGTGTCTTCATCAGATTCTTCCCTCTGGCTCAAGGACCAGTGCAGAAGAGGAAGTGGAAAGACTAGAAGAGCCAGAAGTAACAGATGATTCTGAGGAGACAGGATCTTTCAGGCACAACAGGACCGTCACATCTACAAACTCACAAGACTGGCAAAGAACCTGCACAGGTTCAAGCCAGACAGGATCCCAGGGTTAAGAGGGGAAAGTGGACACGGTCTCCCACCCTCAACCGAGAAACTCTTTGTGATTTTTACCTTCTTGCAAAGGAAAAACCTAATCTTCCCCAGTGGAATCTCACTGACTATAGTAAGCACACTTCAGATACGCAGACACACAGGGTAGGCCCTGTGCCTAGGAAAGATGGCCAACACAGGACAAATTCAGTGATATTGCTGTAGACTTCCCATCTCATATAGCTTTGTTTGGACATTTGTTTTTCTTATTCATCTTCTGCTTGTATATTTTAATTTTCAACTTTGTGTTTTTGAAGGGTGTGTGAGTTTTTCGTCTTCTTTGTTTTTAAAGTGAGGCAGAAAGAAGGGACATGGAATTTTCAGGGAGGGAGGGAGGTAAGAAGGAGTTTGGAGGAAAGCATGATCAGAATATATTATATGAATATAAAAATGTTCAATTAAAAAATATGCAGCTGCAATGATAGACCATGTTCAGATTTCTACAGTGATTCATAATAAAATACGACATAAAAATTTCAATGAAAAAATCATCTGTGTGTGTGTGTGTGTGTGTGTGCGCGCGCGTGTGTGTGCACAATGAAAAACAATGTTCAAATTTCTACAGCTGATTTCATCTCAGTGATGGAGGCAGTAAACACTTGAGACTTACTCTCAGCCTCCATGACAACAGCCTCCTCCCAGTCCTCCTCTGTGCAGCCCTGGGGATCATCCTGAATAATCCCTGAAGGGAACTCCCCAATGTAAATTATCCAGTGCCCATTAGAACCTCAGGTTAAAGCCCAAACTCCTGGCTGGGAAACAAAAAAACAAAACAACAACAACAAAAAAATCATCCCCCAGTCAGCTACAGCCTGACATCAGGTCCCACCCACACTGCCTGACAGGACTCAACCTGACAGTTTCTACTTAAGCTTCTGATGAAGAGAAATTTATAGAAAAATCAATAATAATGGTGAGGCAGCTCCTGAGCTTTGAACCAAAATTGAGATGTGATTATACAACCTCAAGTGAGGCCGACGTTGAAGACAAAGAGAGGAAAGAGAGGCCAAGACGCCTCTGACTTTCTCTAAACCCAGGAGTGATTGATGTTCCATTATGCAAATAGCACCGGTGCATCTCAGAGACTGTGTCCTTCGAGCTGAAAGTCAAGAAGAGGACCACACAGTACGGGCTTTCTTGGGAATTTATTTCTCCTTGTGGTTCTTTTCCGAGATTTCTCCCAAATGTCCAGTTTCTTCACTTAGAAGATGAAACTACACTATGACCCATTGAAACTTACCGCTCTTCAAATGATCTGACAGTTGGCGGCTCACACCACCTCTAGTGTGTGCACTTACCACTTGCTGTGTGTAACTGATTCAAAAATGGCCCCCATAGGGTTTACAGAAGCTTGTGCCATGATCTGTCCTCAAAGAATACAGGAACACACCAGAGAGAGAAACTGGGAAGTTACACAAAATTGAAGTGAGCTTGGGTGTTGAAGTTTAGATTTGTTTTTACTTATATGTATGTGAGTTTCTATATGTACCTATGAACACCCATGTGTAGTTGCCCACGGAGGTCAGAAGAGGGCATCAGATCCCCTGGAGCTAAAGTTACAGGTAATTGGGAACCATCTGATGTAGGTGTTGGGAACTGAACCTGTGTCCTTTGCGAGGGACATAAACACTCTTAACTGTTGAACCATCTCTCCAGTTCAGTGTTTCATGACCCTTAAAGGCCATTATTTCAGTTTTGCATCACTTCACTTATGAAACATCTTACCATACATCGGGTTTTATAATACGTGGTGCTCATTTTTTACTGCAACGGTGTCTTTTTCCTCGTGGCGGGTTTTGATTGTTTGTTTGTGGAATGTGTAAAACCTGCATGACGCAGACTAAGGTGCTGTGTGAGCAGAAGGATAGCGTGGGCTACGGATGCTCAGATGCAAAGAGAGGCACTGCACTAACTGCCTCAGGTCGCTGTCTCTGCTGCTCTCCATTCTGCAGCATGTGCCTTCTGTGAAGCCAACAGCTTTTGATGTTGTCTGGGCTGCCAGCCCCTTCAGCCTCCTCCATATCCTCCTCTGTGCAGCCCCAAGAGATCATCCTGAATGATCCCTGAAGTGAAATCCCTGATGAAAATTCTTCAGTGCTCATTAGAACTTCAGGCTAATGCCCAAACTCCTGGTTGGGAAATAAAATCAGCTCCCAGTCAACCATAGCCTGACATCAGGTCCCATCCATCCTGTCATTCAGCTTACTAACACTTCTATTCTGATATGATCGATGATCATATTGGATTAGGGACTCAATATACTCCAGTGTGACCCCCATTATAACTACTTACATCTGCAATGACTACTTCCAATAGATATCACAGCCTGAGCAGCCAGGAGTTAGGACCTTGGAGATGAGAGAGGCTGATACATAAGCCAGACACTCACCCTGTCTGGATTATAGACTTACTTTATTTGATTTAATGATAAAAAAAGATATTAAAAAGTAGAGAAGATTGCCCCCTGAGGATAGATTAGCACTTTCAAGTCTATAATTCCTTCATATGCTCATCTCTCTATGAGCACCTACTACCTACAGGGTCACAGATAAGCAAGAATTGATTCCAGGTCTCCACTCTAGCTAAAGCACAGGTAATCTGTTGAAAACTGCTGAGGTGAGATGTTGGGAAGCCTGTTGGAGACATCAGCTCAGGAAGCCAGATCCCTTGGCCAAGACCTTTGAGACAGGGCTTCACAGAGATGGCAGATTTGGAAAGATGACAAGGTGGAAGACAAGATGCCTTTTCTTGCTAAGGATCTGAAGATCTGCACTTCAGAGAGGATGGCTTCAAAGAATGAAGTCTTCAGGCACTTCTCCCTGGAACAAATGCTTGTTCCTGTGGGGGTTGGGAGGACAGCTGCATTTCAACCTCAGGCACTGGAGATTCTAAGGGTCCAGAAGCCAGCTCAGTGTGCAATGACTTAGGTGGAAAGCCACCTGCTTCCTCACTTTCCACTATCCCAAGGAAGGATGCTCTGCTCTGTCTCCCTGCCTTGGAAAGACACCTTCATTCCTGTTGTTCATGCATGAGGCTTCACCTGTTTGTTTCTGAGTCAGCTGAGGTATGTCTTAAACATACCTTGTTCTGTCTCCCTGCTTTGCAAAGACACCTTCATCCCTGTTGCTCATGCATGAGACTTCCTATGGTCTTCACCTCTTTGCTTCTGAGTCAGCTGAGGTATGTTAACATGCCTTACTTTATGAGAGCTTTCTTTGAGAGCTTAAACACACAACCATTTTGTGTACTCTCTATTGTTCCCTTTAGCTTGATTTTTTTTCTTTAACAAAATATGAACAGGAAGTGGATTTCTCAAATGACCAATGTTTGCAGTCTTCTAAAGTCAAGGCACCGGGTAAACAAAACAAATAATGAACAGTATCTCACACAGGATAGATCTTTATGCCCATTTTCTTGGCTTTAGATGATGTTTAAAATGGGTGGGGGAAAATACACAATAGTAGCAATAACAATCCATCCTGTGTCTCTGTTAAGGTTTGCTTTGTTCAGAATCAATGCTCCTCCCATGACTCCATATTTAAGGAGGTAACAAAGTGAGGGAAGTCCATATAATGATGGCCTTAGGACTTGAGACTGACCCTGTGGGTGTCTTCCCCAGTTTGTCCTTCAAATGTAGCTTGCAACCAGTTACAACCAGGTTCACAACCTGAGGGTCACGACCCCTTTGACAAACTCCAAAGTGTTTACATTCCGATTCATGACTGTAGCAAATTACAATTATGAAATAGCAACAAAAATAACTTTATCATTGAGAGTCATCACAACAGGGGAACCTTCTTAAAGGGTGGCAGTATTAGGAAGGTCAACCACTGACTTATAGTACAAGAATGAGTGTCTAGCTATGGGCCAAATAAACAAAATTCAGGATCTCCAGCACGCCAGTGAACATGGGATAAAGAGAGAGAGAAAGAGACAGAGAGACAGAGAGACAGAGAAAGCAGCATTAGGACAAATCTCAAAGAGTTTGGATTTGGGATTCGGGTTGTCTTTTTGGCATCTGATCACTACTATTCTCCCCCAAATTTCGCTTGGAAAAGTATATTGAAGCCATGCATGTCAGGTAAATTTTCCATAGCATGAGACCATTTTTCTCTCAAACCTATAGCCTTGTCTCGTGTTAGAAGTCGCCTACCAGAGACACAGCTATACCGGAAGAAAGAACTAGATATTTGAGCTAAGAATTTGCATTCTAGGGCCAAGGTCTATGATGTCACAGAATGCAGAAGGTGGTCCATAGAACTGAGGCGTTCTTGGTGACTCAAAGTCTCCCTGCCTCCCAACAAGGGCTGCCAGGAATAGGTATACAAAAATAGATGCTACAACAGTTGCATCATGTGACACTCTCCTTAATTTTTTGTTTTTTTTTTTTATCAATGACATGAAGTTTTGTTTCTCACAAGGAGAATAGATCAAGAGTCTATTCTGACAGTGGCCACGCCAGGCCTGCTTGAGGGTCCGTGCCATCTCCAGGCTCTATGGATGAAGTCAAGAGAACCCTACAGGGCTCAGAGAGGCAGTGACACCAATTCACATGGCCCTGAATATGAAGAGAGAGCATATTGATTTTTCTTCTTGTTGTTGCTATGACAAAATACACAGCAAAAGCTACTTGAAGAAAGGGTTTATTTTGATCCATCTTTTGAGCTGGTACCATCCATCATGGCAGGAAAGAAGACAGATGGAGTGTGGGGTGGAGGGTGCTCAGCTTTCTTTGTTTCTTTGTTTCTTTGTTTCTTTTTGTTTTTTTTAAAAAATTCCATTTACGGTTGTTTCACTTGCTTTTATGTATCTGTATAAAAGATACATATACAGCACCCACAGAAGCCAGAAGAAGCTTAGAGACAAAAGGCAGGTGTAGCTGTCAATAGGGCATGGGAGGCTACAGAGCTCGAGTCCGTTTCCCTCATGACCACCTGCATATACATCAAGGCAAGAGACAGGAGAAGGGCCCAGAGTAAGAGCTGAACAAGAGTAATCCATGTTTGTGAGCCGCCATGTTGGTGCCAGGGTCTGAACTCAGGTCCTCTGCAAGAGCAGTAAGGGCTCTCAACTACCAAGCCATCTCTGCAGTCCAACACAATCACTGTGTTATACAACCCCCAAACACACAGCATCACCTGATGTGTGTGAACATACACACAAGACTCACGGTGTAATTTACTTGTGTGAATGTTCACAGTTGGTGTGATATGAAGGCTCATATTCATAAACATTGGCATAGTTGTTTTCTGTTGGAGCCCCTCTGCATTCTCAGCCTTGTTGTTGACACATATCTTCAGGAGGGGATCCACCCTGAGTGGCTACCCCTTCCCCTCCATTTGCAGCCATACCTGCCTTTCTTTACTAAGTTAAACACTGCCTCAGACTCTACTTTTTCCATTTTGTTCAGTGTAGCAGAATCTCCAGAATCATAAAATGGAATCCCAGAGGCAGAGTGAAGAAGTTTTATTGTTGGTTACTTTGTTTTTAGTTTCTTCTCCCCACTTCCACTGATTTGAACTAGTGTCGGAATCAGTGGCAGGTACTTAATTCAGCCAGCGTTTTGAGAAGGACTGTGGGCTGAGTGTGATAAAGGGAAAATTACTGGAGAGAACTCACTGGGATTTTGATGCTAAATACAAGGTATTTATCGACTTGATTTTTCAGTCACACAGAGCCCTGGACTTCACGGACTCATGATAAAACTCTACATCTGACAGTTTGCTCAAAGGAAAAGAAAGCCTTAAAGACAAAATTGATCCAACAAAATAAACCCTAAGTTATAATGATTGACACTCTAGATAGACATAAGTTGAACTTTAAAAAAAAAAACAAAAATTTTATTTTGGTGTTTTTGTTTGACAGTTTCATATATTTATATGAGTTTTAGTCATTTCCATTCTGTATCCCCCCTCCCTCATCCCCCTCCCTCATCCCTCTCTCTCACCCTCCCTCATTCCTCTCCCTCATCCCCCTCCCTCACCCCCTCCCTCATTCTCCCTTCCCCTCCTTCAATTTCCCCTTGCTTCCTCCCTCATCATCCTCCATCATCCCCTCACTTAATCCCCTCTCTCGTACCATTCCCTCTCCAATTAGCACCACTATTCTCAATAAGTACCCCCCCACACCTATTTTATGTCTCCTTTTTGTGTGTAATCCCTAAGTTTAATTAATTATATGAGTACAGAGGTATACATCAGAACACCTTATCTGTGACTACACTAATGAAAAAGATAGTAAAGCATAAATTTCTGATTTCTTTGGAGACTCAGTTGTGTTATGTGATGTTTTTCTGAGAACTGTCTCATGAGAGGATGTTTTGCTGAGAACAGACACATGGTGTTTCTCTGGAAGCTGCCTGGGAAAGGGGCATGTGATGTTTTGCTGGAGAGGACAGTTGAGAGAACATGTGATGTTTAGAAAGGGTATAAGGATAGCCCAATAGACAGTGGAGAATGCTGTGGCATTGGTTCACCTTGCCACTCTTTGCTGGTCTTCATTGGTGTCTGCTGACACTGGTCTTCACTGATGACATTGTGATATTGGTTCACCCTGCCTTCTTCACTGATCATGACTTCGTAGAGTGAAAAACACCAAAGAACTTCTTGTGGTGATATTCCAGTAGCTTCTTGTTGCATCCTCAGACTCAGGCCGACTGGCAGAGCTTAGCAATTTCTTTTGGATTGAACTGCCATTGGTAATTCATGAATGGTGTTTGCAAGTAGATCTAGCTACCACTGCTGATTCATGTGAACTGAACTGCTGATAGCCTGATGATGAAGATTGGAATTGCCTCCCCTGCTACCCACAAAGAATTATTTCTAAACAGGCCCATATGCCCCTTTGCCCTATTAACTTTTCCTTTCCACTACCTCTGATGGATGGTGGGCTAGAAGGGAGGTTAACATGTTTAAGAACCCTTATTAAAGTAAGTCTTGAAAAATCTAAGCCTGTAGGATAGAACCTCTCCTCCAATAAATGTTGATTGCCAAAGAGTTTCTATGGAAGGGGAGGGACTATATGGCCTCTTCTACCCATGATGAAATGTTGAGGGGCCCAGACTTGTCCCCGTGACTGTAGCATAAGTTTAAGAGTTCAATGACTCAGTCACATCTAAAAGACATCCTTTTGCTGCCCATCTCCCAGCTTCTGGCTCTTACATTCTTTCTACCCACTCTTTCATGATGTTCTCTGATGCATGGAGGAGGAGATTTATCTGTCCTTTTTCCATCTGAACAGTCAAACATAATTGATTCCCAGCTCTTTGTCCAGTTGTGCGTCTCTGCCTATGGTAGTCAGAAGCCTCTTCTCTGATGAGAGCTGAGTGTAGCATTGATCTATAGATAAAACCATGACTACTTAGAAGGCAGTTTGACAATATATTTAGCAAAACACTAGTATTAGATTCCTCCATAGGGCATATATCACCCTGACCATGGGTTCCTGACCAGATTTACAAAACCCGGTGTGCATTCTATCCTGTGGAACAGATCTTGTATCCAACTGGAAAGCCATTGGTTATCCTATGACAGTCACACCACTAATGCACTAGTGGTACATCTTGCCTGATATTTTAGCTTTAATGGTTCACACCCAAGTCAGACTGTAGATGATTTTCTTCCCTGGCAGCCTACATAGCACTTTCTTGAACCATGAATGCTAGCCATTATATAGGATGCTTCCATCTCAACTCCAGACTGATCCTTCTGTGACCCATGACCAAAGTATTCATTGTCTTCAGCAACAGGGTCTTACCATCAAGTTCTGGTGGGCTACCAAGAGCAATGGCAACAGCTTGTAAAGTTTTGAGGGCTTTTGGGATCTCCCTCGTCAGCAACTTGCAGGAAGACATCCCACATCTGGCATTGTGAATTTTGTTTAATAACTATCTCGTTTTGATTTTTTGTTGCTCTGATAAATGCACTCCCCAAAACCTACTTGAGAAAGGAAAACTTTATTTCATCTTATCTGTCCCAGCCCATCATCAAGGAAAACCAAGACAGGATCATGAAACAGAAACTAAGAGACTGCTCATTGGTTTGCTTATAAGCTCACCTTCAACAACCTGGATAGAGCCCAGACCCACCTGCATAGGGCGGTGCTACCCACAGTAGACTGGGCCATCCGACATCAATTAACAATCAAGGAACTGCCATGTAGACATAGCCAAAGCCAATCTGATGGCAGCAGCTCTTCGAGTGAGGTTCTTTCTTCCAGGATTATCCATCACAAGAAGTCAATGGCTTCGGGGGGTGGGGGGGAGAGAATTGCTTATCCATGGAGGGTGCCTTTATTTGAACTCAACAATTAATCTCGTATATATATTCTGTAACACAACATCTTATAACCCCTCTCACCAAAACCTGTTCTAACCTCATCACCTAAGGGGAGATGGATTGGAAAGTAAATTAAAAAAAAAAACTGGAGCAGAAAATAAAATGCTTCTCAGAAATAAAGCAAGTGGGAGGCATTCTGCATCCTAGATGCTTTCTTCACATCATCTATGCAATGATAATAAAACCATTACATTCCAAGTACAATAATTTCCAATGCTACAAATAATATAAATAATACTGCTTATCATTCATAAAACAGATTGGCACTAATCATTTTTGGTGTGTTTTTCTACCTCACTCCTAATGGAGAACTGATGAACTGGAATTGTTCATTTGCTCATCTATACCTGAGGGAAGTGAGGTTTAGACATTGAGCCAATTTCCCAATACTCTTAGCTAATAAGTGGCAGAGTAAGAAAACCACACTCCTCTCTGACTTCACAGCACAGGCTCATGAGAAATGCATTGCAGGGTACTTAGCAGGGATTCCAATGCTCGGTACATGGCAGTTGAAAGTTGTTTTGGATGCAAGACTGGGAGTAAGGGTCAACTCGGCTGAGCCCCAGCTCAGGATTCCTGAAACAGAACACCAGAATATGTTAGAGAGCAAGGAAACTAAGCTAAACATATGTGAGTCCTCAACAGATTGTAGACCTCATTGTTCAGGTCCAGGGCAGAGGTTTCATAGGTGTGTTGGTCTTTGTGGGGATGGAAAGGAACACTTATTTAAAACCCCATCTCCTACTATGTGCTGCTACTACAGTGACCTCCTGCTATGTGCTGCTACTACAGTGACCTCCTAATACGTGCTGCTACTACAGTGAAGGCAATGTCTTGAGGTCTCTCTAAAGTCCAAGGTTTTTTTTTGTTCCATTGTGTGTGTGTGTGTGTGTGTGTGTGTGTGTGTGTGTGTGTGTGTGTGTATGTGCATGTGCAGTGTATAATGTAGGGACTCATCCATTCTCTCTTCTACCTTATTTACTGAAGCATTGTTTTTCAGTCAAACCCAGAGCTCATCGATATGACTAGCCTTGACAGTCATCTTGCTTTGGGGACCCCTCCCTCTCTACCTCCCAGGACTGGGATTATATCTAGGCCACAAAGCCTGCCCATTTATTTACCTGAGACCTGTGAGCCATCTCCTCAACTGCTAAGGTTCAAGTCTTGACGTTGGACCCATTTCCTTTTCTGTTTTTCTTACTCGTTTTTCTTTTCTTTTTAGTCATAATACTGAAACCAGGATAAGGTATGATTGACTCAAATAATCACTCAAATCCATCCACACTTGTGTGTTCTATTAAGAAGGAAGACTCTGCTGAATCTCTGTTCTGTAAAGTAAATAACTTGACAGATGAGTTAAAGGATGGGTTTATCCTGGCGTGTGATTGTGACTGCTGTTGTTGATGCTGAGTAAGACTGGCAAATGAGGGGCCACAGCTGAGTCTTTTATAACAACAGATACAAAGCTAGGTGTGGTAGTGCACACCTATAATCTCAATACTCCAAAAGATCCCAAGTTCAAATCCAGCCTGGCTACACAGTAAATTCAAAGCTAACCTGGGTTGCATAGTAAGTCCAAGGCCAGCCTGGGCTACATAGTAAGGCCAAGGCTAGCCTGGACTATGTAATAAATCCAAGGCCAGCCTGGGCTACATAGAATGTCTAAGGCCAGCCTGAGCTAAACCTACTTGCATGACTGAGATAAACCTACTTGCAAGTAGGTCACCCTACTTGCATGACTTGTCTCTAAACAACAGCAGCTTTTTTTTTTTCCTTTTTGGATTCTGATTCTTCTCTTTACTCTAAATCGATGCTGGTTCTGTGGTTTGTGAGGGAGGGGATGCTGTTTGGGAGAACGTTCACTGTGTCTGATGGTCCAGGATCTCCAAAGCAGCTGGACAAGCCAAACAGTGCAGCAAGCAGTTCTGTTTTGATTTTTGTAGAAAAATCCGACACAGCTGAAGTGCTGTCTGAAGAGATGACTCTAAGATGGGACAGCGCCTCGGGAGACTGGGCTTGGATCTTGTGTTAGTTTCCTCATGATAAAAACAATGATGTTCTCAACCAGAGTCTGTGTTGGGAATACAATGCTTTGCTTCCATTTCAACACTGCATAATCTCCATATGGCAATGCTGGGAATCTTTTCTGATATTAAACAGATTATAGGAGAGACAAGTTGAGTAAACACTGTCATTAAAAAGAGTTTTAACAACGAATAATTTTAAAAGAATTTTGTCTGTGGTACTAGGTTCAGTGTTCTGCATAAACTCTAAAACATAGCAATTTCATTTTTTTAATCACCAAACAGAATGGACCTTATATTTTTCTATCTAGGTCTAGTTAAGACCACAAAATACCATTCTTTGCTTTTTTTTTTTTTTTTTTAAAAAAAAGAACTAATTGTGTTTCATTGGCTTTTTTGTTAAGTTTTTATTTTTAATGTTAGTGTTTTGGGGTTCATTTTATCATTTTTTTTCATTGAATTAATTATTTTCTTATTTTCTAGTATAGGTAAGAACTTAGGTTTCTGGTCCGAAACTACTATTTGTTTCTAATATAAGAATTAGTGTTGTAAATAAAGTTTCCTGTTAGCACCTTCACAATTATGTCTCACACATTTTAATACTATGTTTCCCTTCTATTTTTTTTAACTGTTACATAGTATTACTTGTGAATGTGTAATTTTAATGTTTCTGGATTTGGAGATCTGCTGTTGTCTCCCATTAAAGACTTCTATTTAGATTTTGTTGTATTAGCAGAACACATCCTTAGGGGCTGGAGATGTAGCTCAGTGGACAGAGTGCTTACTTGGCTGGCACAAAGCTCTGGGTGCCACCTCCAGCACCCTATAAGCCAGCTGTTGTGGTGCATGTCCATAGCCCAGCACCTAAGTGAGCGGGAAGAGAACCAGGAGTTCAAGATCTTCCTTGGGTGCATAGTGAGTTTGAGGCTAACCTGGGCTACATGAAAACTATATAAACAAAGGAACATGTCCTGTAAGACATCTTTTCTTTGGCATTTGCCACACCTTATTCTGTGGTTCCTGAGTGTCTGCCTTGTTGAATAGTCCAAGGGTACTTGAAGAAAAAGAGACCATCCTGATGCGACTGGGGAGTGTCGATCAGAGATATTGGCTGGTGAAGGCCTTCACATCCTAGCTGGTTTTCTGCCTGCTTCCATTGCTGATGTTCTGATCCATGTTCATTCTGTGTGTGTGTGTGTGTGTGTGTGTGTGTGTGTGTGTGAGAGAGAGAGAGAGAGAGAGAGAGAGAGAGAGAGAGAGAGAGAGAGAATGTATGTGTATATATATTTACTGTATTTACATTTCAAATGTTGTCTCCCTTCCCAGTCCCCCACTGAAACTCCCTATCCCATCCCCCTCCCCTGCTTCTATAAAGGTGTTCCCCCACCCACTTGCCCACACCCACCTCCCCGCCCTGGAATTCCCCTACACTGGGGCATCAGAGCCTTCACAGGACCAAGGGCCTCTCGCTTCCTGCTGAGGCTCTGAAGGGGCAATGACACAAAAAATCAGGGTCTCCTCCTCGTAGCCCCCTTGATCCTCCCAAACTACGTATTTCTCTTTCTCAGTAGAAATAGTTTCTCTGGTGTCTACTTTACCTGAAATAAATATAACACTTTTTCTTGTTGTTGTTGTTGTGTTGAGTTTTGTTTTGTTTTGTTTTGTTTTGTTTTGTTTTTGACACTGGGTTTCCTCATGTAGCCTAGAACTAACTCACTATATAAACCAGGCAGGCATTGACCTCACAGAGATCAACCTGCTTCTGAGTGCTGGGATTAAAGGAGCATACTACTACACCTGGCTCTTTTTTTTTTTTTTTTTTTTTTTTTTTTTTTTTTTTTTTTTGATTTTTAAAAATGTATCTCTATGGGCTGTGTGTGTGTGTGTGTGTGTGTGTGTGTGTGTGTGTTTGCAGACTGTTGTGAACCACCATGTGAGTGCTGGAAACAGAACCCTGGTCCTCTCTCCAGGAGCAACCAGTGTTTGTAAGCAGTGAGCCATCTCTCCAATCCTTTCTGTCTGGTCTAATCACCACTTCACTGTTCATTTTGTCCAGATTCTTTAATTCCTACTCTTAACTGTCTGTTTTAATTCAGTGGATTCCCATTTGCTTTTCTCTTGTTTCTCCTACCACTTCACCAAGATTATGTATTTACCTTTGTTTTAGAAGTTTCTCATCGGCTCTTGAATCCTGGCCTTAAGGCAGGTATTTAAAATCCTTGCTGATGATTCCGACAATGATGATTCCTCTTGATGTCACCACTTGGGAACTGGTATTTCTCCTCTGCTTCTCATTTGGGGAGTGGTCGTGGTGTGACAGTAATTTCCATTTTGACCTCATTTGTCTAAGATGTCAGCAGCCCTACTTATAGACTGTGGGTACAACAGCTGCTTAACTCTCATAAGTTTTCGGTGATGTTTTGATTTTTCTGGGTTTGCCCAATTGAATAAAAGGGATTATCCCTCCAGGCCATACTGACAGGCATGCTTCAGAGGGTTCAGGACTAGTGGTTCTCAACCTTCCTAATGTTGTGACCCTTTAATAAAACTCCCCAACCAGAAAATTATTTCATTGCTACTTCATAACTATAATTTTGCTATAGTTATAAATTGTAGTGTAAATATCTGATATACAGGATATATGATATGTGACACCTGCAAAAGGGTCGTTTAAGCTCTCAAAGGGGTCTCAACCCATAGGTTGAGTAACACTGGTCTGGACACAGTGGGATGCCCTTACCAATGTAGATCAGTTGCCCAGTGCTGCTGTGCAGAAGTCTCCCTCCCTTGAAGGCAAAGGGTCTTCCTGGGTCCCTCACCTGTGTTCACATTGTTGATGGTTACTGATGTACCAGAGGACCTCAGACTTAGTGAATTAGAGTAATACAGTTTTCTTCTACACCCTTGAAAAATGAGGATTCTACAAAGGGTTCCACTAGCTAAAAGCAGTGGCTGGAGTTCTTCCTAGGGATCTTTCCCTTTACTTAGTGACCCTTCTATCCCCAAGGCCAACAGTAGATGGCTGAGTCCCTTCCAGGCTGTACCTCTCCAATCTACACTAGCCCTCTATGCTGCTTTCTTTCATGAAGAGCACATATGATAAGACTAAACCCATCTCTTCTTCACTAACAACCTAATCTTCTCTGCTGGCTTTGTTTTCCCATACAGCCTGGCCTGTCTGCTCACGATTCTGAGGCATGATCATGCATGCTGTATTGACAAACAGAATAACACCGTTTAGCTAGTCTATAATGAAGCAGATTTTATATGATTCTGGATCAGAAAACTGAAAATCCAAGATAAAGAGGCTATCAGCAGAGGAAGACATTCTTGTGGGAAGTTGTCATCAGAGAAGGGATCCCATGGGCTAGAAAGACAAGAGAGAGAGCCAAACTCCCTTTCATAATTGAAACTTTTCCACTATAGCATCATTAATTGATTTTTATTTGTAGGTAGTATCCCTCCTGACCCAATCAATTCCTCCCAAATACATTCCCACCGGGAATTAATTTTCAGAAAATTATTTATGGGCAAATACATTCAAACCAGAGATGAGGGTGACTATTCGGACATCTATAGCAGTGGGGGGGGCATTATTCTTCCTACCTCGTGTACCTTAAGCTCTCTAGCTACCTCCTTCCCCATGGTAGCCTAGCACCTCACTGAAGGAAGTGAGTTCTTGGTGATTAATGTTGTACAAAGACTGAAGCACCTTGCAACATCCTGTCACCAGTATCAAGCTCAAAATAGCAACAACCACCTGTGGGAATAAAAATACAAATAAACTTTATAGTATCTTGTTGGGAGCTGTAGTGAGTATGTCAGTATGCGCCATTCCAAGATGGCGCTGGCATCGTGTCTTCCCAGTAGTAAACAAGTAACTGCGCAGCTGCAAAGGCAGAAAGCCCGCCAAAGTCACTGGCCAATCCCGAGGCGTAATATTGGGTAATGAGTGAACAGTCAATCAGAAGTGAACACGTCACTCTAGGGTGTATTTAAGCTGGGCCTCTTCCTGTCTTCAGCCCTTCCGCGTCTTTCCGCTTTTGCTGTTACAAGAAGTAAAGCCTCGTCTGTAGTAACTACCCAATTACTGCCTCCATGTCCTTTTTTGCCGGCGAAGGGGACACAGAAGAGGTGCGTGCAACAGTATCTCTAAACTATAAATCCCTAGTTTAATCAAAACATTATTTAGATTCTGTTCCTTTATACCAATGTGCTTTAAACAAGCCCAGTACAAGTCACTGGGCTTTGTTGTGACTCTTTGTACAGGTTTATACTGTACTCTAATCATCTGCATCCTCCCCACTATCCTCCATTACCACCTGCACACCCACCCTGCTGCTGCCCTTCCTCCTCCTAAATACCTCCTTTTATTTAAAGTCTCTTATTAAAATCTAAATTTCACAATTGTCTTTTCGAGTTTGGCTTGTTTCACTTAACATAATGTATTTTACAGCTCCATCCATTTTTCTGAGAACAAAACCCTTTACCCTTACACATAGATGAAAAAAATACCTTAATATGTATCTCATATTTTTGAAACCATTCATCCAGTGATCAACAGCTAAGGTTACTCCATGGCTTGTCTGTTGTACACAGGGTGGCAATCAACATAGATGTGCAGGGGTCCTGGTTAGTTTTTATTGTCAATTTGACTTAACCTCAGCTGAAGAATTGCCTCCATCACGTTGGTCCTTATCTTTCTTTGATGGTTGATGTGGGAGGGTCTGGCCCACTATGGGTAGTGTCATTCCTTATGAAGGTGGCCCTAGATTGTATGATAAGAAGAGAAAGCTGAGTAGGTCATGGATAGCAAGCCAGTACTTGGCATTCCTGAGATGTCTCTGCTTCGGTTCCTGCCTTTAGATTCCTGCCTGAGTTCCTGCCCCAACTTCCCTCAGTAACAGACTGGTACCTAGAAATGTAGAGTGAGATAAACTCTTTCTTTCCTCCTCAAGTTGGTGGCTATGTTGAGAATATTATTCTTGTATTTATTTATTGCCTATTTGTCCTTCATGTTTTGAAAGCTGCCTCAATTGATCTTAGAAAAACAATATCACATGTTTTTTCTCACGGGGCTCTCTGTCTCTGTCTCTGTCTCTGTCCATCTGTCTCTCTGTCTCTGTCTCTCTCTGTCTATGTGTGTTTGTGTGTGTGTTTGTGTGTGTGTGTGTGTGTGTGTGTGTGTGTGTGTGTGTGTGTGTGTTCTCCAGGCTTAAAAAAATTGTCAAGGCTGAAAATCTCAGCAGGTACCTGGAGAAGGAAGAAGATAGGAAGAAGGAGGGGAGAAAACCATGTCATTTGAGTTAAACCCACACTGAGGTCAGCCACACAGTGAACCAACAGTCACATAAGAGGAGGAGTCATATAAGAGCAGAGAAAGAGTAAAACTCAAAGTGTGGAGGAAAGGACGCTTAAAATAGATATAGAATAAAGAAAAAAGAAGTTACATTCAGAAAAGTGGCCAGACTTACAGGTGAGTTTATATATATATATGAAATAGAAGGGAATGATTTGGGAAGAGTAAAAGAATGGACAAAGTGTAGTGGGGACAGGGGAGGGGACTGCAAAGAACTCCTTTTGAAGATCTGAGGAACAATGTAGCATGAATAATTAAAGTGTCCTCTAATTTGCAAGTAAATTTCATACTTACCTGTATCCAGTATTCTGTCTACCCATATTTCAAAAATAAAATTACCTCATCTATTTCATCCTGTTTTACTGCATTTGATCTAATAAATTCCTTGTAACCAGAAGTGCTGGTAAATTTTAAAGACATTTAAAATATGACTGGTCGATATCAGGTTTGTCATAAGTTTATCCCGACTTTGGAAGCAGGCCCAGGAGCTAATTTTTCTTCGCTCTTTGCAAAGAATCCATAATTCATGATTGCCATTGACTTCAATACAAGGTATTTAATCCTGTCAAATTCCAGCTTTGTTTGAATAAAAATGGCCCTCCTCTAATTGTGGGTTTTGATAAAGCTAATTTTGGTGTGCTATCCAGTGGGCTGCCTCGGAGAGGCTGGCAACATTTCTGATACGAAGAATGGCTTAAAGATAACCAAGGGAAATATGAGAGCTAGGAAAATAACCACCAAGGATGCTGGTGACTCAGAAACCGGAGACTTTTTCAGAAAAAAAAAAAAAAAAAAAAAAGATACAGGAGGGAGCTACTTGGGCAGAATGGGACTCAGGTCACCAGAACATTTGGGTGGGGACTTTATTTTGGTCTCCAGGAGACCATATGAGAAGCTAAAGCCTAGATGCTGTAAGTTTCTGAGTGTAACTAGGGAAGGAACTGACCTGAGACGGGGGTTCTATGATGTAAGCAGAGCCAGGGTGACGTCACAGAGTACTGGGCGGAGGTTGCGCATCTATTCCACTTGGGGGCGCTAGACTCCCTTGAAGGTGGGTTCACTATCTTCGCAGTGGTGTGTGAAAGCCAGTTCAGCTCCTGAACCCCACAACAGGCTTTTGGTGCCTGACCGATTTCTGGACAGAATCTGGACGACTAGGACATTTTCTTTAGGTAAATACATTTATGAAATAACTGGGACCCCTGTAGCCCCAAGAAAGCTCAAAGTGAATAACCATAGGTTCTAAAGTCTCCCACTTTTGGGAGCTAGGGGGATGGTCTAGGCTAGTCCATCTCCTGAGTTTGTTATCCTTGCTAACAATATCTAATTCATAATTCCACTAAAATGCCAAAGCTCCTCTTTGTCTGTGTGCACTCTAGAAGATGTTATTTCTAAATGGCTGCTGTTGCCTGGGCAAATGAGCCTTGTTGCGGTCGGATTGCGACAGCTTCATGGAATAAACGTGGGGCTGCGTCAGGAGACACAATACAGAAAGCCAGTGGAACTAGTGTACTGTGTCCCCTGGCCGACATTTGTGGATGCAGGCATGTAGCTCACAGCTTGAGAGTAGAAGAGAGGCGTGGCCACCCTTCTGGCTCTATTGCATGCCAACTCCCACAATGACCTAGCCTTCCGAGGAGAGGAGGAGAGTTTCCTCGGTAGAGGCAACCTGCCTCAGGGTTGAAGAAATGTTTGGTTTTTTTGTTTGTTTGTTTGTTTGTTTTGGGTTTTTTTGTTTTTTTTTTGTTTGTTTGTTTGTTTTTGGTTTTTCGAGACAGAGTTTCTTTGTAGCCCTGGCTGTCCTGGAACTAACTCTGTAGACCAGGCTGACCTCGAAGTCAGAAATCTGCCTGCCTCTGCCTCCCAAGTGCTGGGATTAAAGGCGTGTGCCACCACCGCCAGGCGGGAATCATTTGTTAATTTCCCTATAAACTTGTTTTGTTTCTGTTTTGTCTAGACAGGGTTTCTCTGGGTATAGCCTTGGCTGTCCTGGAACTCACTCTGTAGACCAGGCTTGTCTTGATCTCACAGAGGTGTGCCCCCCCTTCCTCTCCCCCCCCCCTTGAGTGCTGGGATCAAAGGCATGTGCCACCACCGCCCAGCCCTCCTATTATGACAAAATTAGATTTAGAAGCCCAAACCTGTTTAGCACATCCTTCTTCACCTGCTCCAAGTTCTCTTAGACAAGAGCCTTGGTCCAGCATCCTCCCCCACCTCACCCCCATTGTTCTTGCAGGTACTCATATGACAGAGGCAACAGCATTGAGCCTGCTTTAAGCAGGCCAGTTCTTCCAAACCAGGCAGTGGGCAAGTATGAAGCCTGAACACAGGACGATAGCCACAAGACAGTGGGCCAGGAGTGCTGTGGCCTACCATACCAGGTCTACAGCCATGAAGAAGACAATGTCCCTGAAGAGGATGAACACGCCATCCCTCCAGAAGCAGAGGAGGAGAAAGCCTTCTTCCCAGGCTCTGAGGAACATTGTCGGCTGCAGAATTTCTCACGGATGGAAGGAAGGTGATGAGCCTGTCACCCAATGGAAGGCCATCGTTCTGGATCAACTGCCAACAAATCCTTCCCTCTATCTGGTGAAGTATGATGGGATTGACTGTGTCTACGGACTGGAGCTCCACAGTGACGAAAGGATCTTAAAGCTTAAGGTCTTGCCTCATAAAGTAGTGTTTCCCCAAGTGAAGGATGCCCGCCTCGCCCGCGCCATGGTTGGTAGAGTGGTGGAACACAAATTTGAGGGCAAACATGGCTCTAAGGATAACTGGAAGGGGGTGGTCCTAGCCCAGGTGCCGATCATGAAGGCCTGGTTTTACATTACCTACGAGAAAGATCCGGTCCTGTACATCTACCAGCTCCTGGATGACTACACAGAAGGTAACCTCCGGATCATTCCAGAGACTCCTCCAGCAGAGGTGAGGTCAGACATTGACAGTGACGTCCTAACAGGTAAATGTGTGCAGTACACCAGAGGCGATGGGTCCAGAAAGATCGGCAAGGTCATTTGCCAAGTTCTAGCCAAGCCTTCCGTGTACTTCATCAAGTTTGACGGCGACGTCCATATCTATGTCTACAATCTGGTGGAAAAGATCCGTTAGGGTGAAATCCACAAAAGTTCATGGACGTAACTTTTAGGATTGGGGGAAAAAGTTTGTTTTTCAGTGTGTTGGATATCTAAGGGTCTTTGACAACCCTAGTATCTTTGCCAATGGAATTTGTTTTTGCTCTAAACATTAAAATGTGTGACATGACGTGTTGTGTGTGAACACTTTGGCAGAAGAGACAGGGCCTGTGGTGGATGGAACATCAAAGGAAAACAAAAACATGGACTCAGGCTGTGAACAGTAAGTACATGTGATGTCACATAGGTTAAAACGAACAGGACTTAGCTGGTCTGGTCTGCAGGGAGAGCAAGAAGGCTTGGAGGAGCGGGGGGGGGGGGGGGTAGGGGGGATGCTTAGGAAGCAGTGGAGAGGGGCCAGAAACATGCAGTTGGGAAAGGAATGGCAGATAAAAGGGATGTGGTATTGAAACTCAAGGGGAAACCCAATAAACTGATCCAAACAGAATCAGAAATCAGAGGGAATCAGGTTTCATTAGTCAAATCAGTTTCATTTGTCTAACAAAGCCTAACAAAACTTGTCTCTCTTTTTAAGGTTGATTATTTTAATTATGTGGGTGAGGGCGGGGCATGTGCTTGTGAGTACAGGTGACAAGAGTGGTCAGGTCTCCTGGAGCTGGCATTAAAGGTGGGTTGTGAGCCTCTGGACACAAGCGCAAAGGACCAAACCCAGGTCCTCTTTGAGAGCAAAAGTGCTCTTGAGCACTGAGTCATCTCTCCAGGCCCCTACAGTTATCTTTTAAATAAATGAAATATTCACATGCAAAGACAAGACCAGATGAAGGTAAGAAAGATAAAATTGATGGTGATCTGGAAAAGGATTAAAGAAAACATGATGAAGGGAATAGAGGACATTGAGGGACAAACGAATTCCAAGATGGAGTTCTCAAAAAGTGAAGCAGGAGGCCTAGGAAGAACAGAAAGGTTCTGGAAAGAGTTGAACTTGGGCCATATCCACACTGGCTCCTTTGGTTCTTTAACAAATAACCAGCCTATCACTACGGAAGGTGGGTGTGATGTGGGGGCTTCCCAGGAGGACATTTTGACCAGGATAACTCAGACTACTGAATCCAAAACTAAGCTTAACGCCTGTAAGCATCGTAAAAAAAAACATTATTCTGTATGGTCAGTTTAAAAGTAATTTAAAAGAGAAGGTGAGGATGCTGTGAGCTACTTCCAGGGGTCAAACGGATCCTGTGTAGCTTCCCTGAGCACTGTTTGCCTCTGTTGCTCCTCTGATCTTTTTGAGGATTCCCCAGATGACCACCATAAAGCTCCCACACTGGCCTGTTCAGCCTGGCTCTCCTCAACTGTCTGACTCCCTACACATCTATGAGCCCTTTCAACCTGTCTACCCCCAGGAAGTTCCTGTCCTTTACTCATGTGTGACCTTATTCTCAGAAAACACTGAAGGGTCTCCAATGCAGACGCTCTGAGCGCTTTCCTATGCCACTTGTCATGGCTTTCAAATGCTTTGAGGTTCCTGACCATGTAGCTCTCTCCTCCTGCGAAGCCCCTGTCCTCCATGAGGTCTCCCTGGGTCACATCTATACTCCAAGAGTGTCTTTGGAGGCAGCCTTGTCACGGACTCATTCATCACTGTTCCTTCTCTCTAGAAAAAGTTTCTGTGCTACAGGACTTGAAAATACTTTCTATCATTGCTTAATTTCGTTATTTGGGAGTGTTTCTGTACCGGCTGTTTGTCTTAGGGTTTCATTGCTGTGAACAGACACCACGGCCAAGGCCACTCATAAGGGACAACATCTAATTAGAGCTGGCTTACATGTTCAGAGGTTCAGTACATTTTCACCAAGGCAGGAAGCTTGGCAGTGTCTAGGCAGACATAGTGCTGGAGAAGAAGCTGGGAGTTCTGTATCTTGGTCCGATTGCAGCCAGGAGAAACTGTCTCTTCTGCAGGCACCCAAGAGGAGGGTCTCTTCCATACTGGGCAGAGATTCAAAGCCCACCCCCACAGTGATGTGCTTCCTCCAACAAGGCCACACCTCCTAATAGGCCAAGCACATTCAAACCACCACACTGGTTTTGTGGCAACTTGGCATGAGCTAGAGTCAATCAGAGAGGAGGGAGCCTCAGCTGAGAAAATGCCTCCTTAAGATCTAGCTGTTAGGCATTTTCTTATTTAGTGGGGAAGAGCCCAGCCCATTGTGGGTGGTGGTATCCTTGGGCTGATGGGCCTGGGTTCTTTAAGAAAGCAGGCTAAGCAAGACATGAGGAGCAAGACAGTAAGCAGCACTACTCCCCAGTCTCTGCATCAGCTCCTGCCTTCAGAATCCTGTCCTGTTTCAGTTCCTGTTCCAACTTCCTTTGGTGATGAAAAGCAATGTGGAAATGTAAGTTGAATAAACCGTTCCTTCCTAACTTGCTCTTTGGTCATGATGTTTTATTACAGCCATAGAAACCCTAAGTAAGTTTCTTATAGAAACAAAATGTCTGGTAGCTCCGCTTATCCCATGACCACAAATAGAAGTATGTAGATACTTTGTTTTAATTTAAAGGTAAGATGTGCTCACGTACCTACCTGTGATGTAATTATTCTAGTTCCCTTCTTTCTCACCGGAGACGAATACCATGATCAAAAATAACTTGGGGATGAAAGGCTTATTTGCCTTACAGGTTATAGACCATCACTGAGGGAAGCCAAACCAGGAGCTTGAAGAAGTAACTAGGAACACTGCTTGTTGGCTTGCTCCCTGTCTCGGTCACTGTTCTGTTTCTGTGAAGAGACACTATGGTCAAAGCAACTATCATAAAAGAAAGCACTTAATTGGAGGCTTGCTTACAGTTTCAGAAGTTTGATGCATCCTCATGCAGGGAACATGGTGCTGGAGCCATAGAATACTACTGATCTATAATCAGAGAGATTCTGGCATGGTACTGGGCTCTTGAAACCTCAAAGCCCCCTCCAATTGGCACACCCACTTCCAATGAGGCCACATCTTTTTTTAATCCTTCTAATCCTCAAAAATGCTGCCACTCCCTAGTGAATAAATAGTCAAATATATTCGTCTATGGGGGCCCTTATTTTTCAAACCACTACACTTCTCATGGCTTGCTCAGCTACTTTTTAAAATACAGCCTAAAATCTATTTTTTTAAAATTCATGACTACTGGTGAGCTTGCGCCCAGTGGTGAGCCTCCCACATTAACCCAGAAAATGCCCCATAGATTTACCCAAAGACCAACCTAATGGAGGCAATCTTTCAGTGGTGACTCTAGATTATCAAGTTGGGGGTGGGGGAAGACCCAGCACAATACCGTTTATCTTACTCCATATCCCACGCTCACATACTCATCACCAGCTCCTCTCTTCTGTCTCTGCACAGACCCACTTTCCTGCATGGCCGACGCGTGAAGGGTAACTATTGTTATCAGCATGAATACCCAATGATACATGACAAAAAATGAAAATGTTCTACAGCCTCCCAACTCCCAGCAAAAAACACTCTAGTGTGTGCTACTGTTACTGGGAGAAGTCACCCCAGTCAGCCAGCCACTGGGCATTTGATAGGTCACAGTAGACCACAGAACCAAAAGGTCACGACCTACTTCAACTCCTCTCAACAGGAGATATAGCCCTTTCTCAAAGTCTGTGCTCTATCTGTAGGCTTAGATTTTTCAAAAGCTACTTTATTTAGGGTTCCTAAACACTTCAACCTTCCTTCTAGCCCACCAACCAGAGGTAGAAGAGAAAGAAGGTTAATAGAAAAAGGGGGTGTGGACCTATTTAGAAGTAACTCTTTGGGGCAACTCCAATCTTTGTTGTCAGGATATCAGCAGCCCAGTACAGTCACAAACATGAAACAGGAATCAGTAGCAGAAACTCAATCTGGTAGAAACCATAAAGCTCCAACAAATCAGCACGAAGCAGCAGAAGCAGCAAGAATCACCCAGAATAGGACAAGAAGTTTTGTGTGTGTGTGTGTGTGTGTGTGTGTGTGTGTTTCTCGTTATGGAATGGAGACCAGCCAAGACCATCAAAAACATCGCACTGATAGCGAAGACCAGCGAAGCCTTGCAAGGTGTAGCAATGCAAGAGTGTCCTCTCCCTGTCTGTGGGGTTACATTTATATTCCCTCTAAACATCGTGTTCCCCCTCAAGTGCCTGCTCCAGCAAAATATCACATGCCTTCTCTTGTGTCTGCCTCAGCAAAACATCCTCTCATAAGACAGCTTCCTGAAAAACATCATGTGACACAAGTTGAGTTTCCAAAGAAACCGGAAATTCCCACTTCGTCGATCCGTATCTCCCATTTGTCCAAGACATCACAAAATGCGTAAAGTGAGTCTTGAACGTGTCCTATGCCTCAGCTTCATCAGCCACTGGAGCTTCTGCGACTGCACTTTGTGAAAATCAACCCCGTCCATGAGCACAACCTTCGGTTATCCCAATAAACATTGAGAGTCACTCTCTCCATCTTTGTTCTCAAACAATAACTGTCCAACTTCCAGTCAACTCAGCTATGACCAGAAAAATCCTCATCAAGAAACCCAATGAATTTGAATTTGACTTTTTTTTTTCCCTGAGGGAACAGAGTGTTCTCCCTTCGTGGTTACATCAGTGTTCGATTCATCTGTAATAAAACCCACTACTATTAAGAGCAACGTTACAAGAGCTATGACAAATACCAAATCACATGACAAGCATAACAGTTGGCCAAGTCTTTTCAGCAGCTTTATTGAAGTATAATTTACATACTAAAAAAATCCATTTATTTTTAAGTGTGTAATTTAATGATTTTAAAGCAAATTTATAGCTTCCTTTTTATACTCATTTCCCACTAATTCATATGATATTGAAAGTCTATTAAAATACAGAAGTGAAGTCAGGGGAAGGACCAGAGTGGGAAGCAGCAAGGTTCTTGATTCACTAAGACAACAGACACATTGGCAGACTCTTCCGGATGCAACCACTTGGGAACATTATGTCTGCTCTTAGTTTGCAGCTTCCAGACAAAAAGCTTAAAGGATTAAGCCATGGTTCCTTTCCATCAAGTCTGGACCTGAACTGCTTCGGTCAGCATCACTAATGGTCACATTCATGTCAATCATTTTTCATCACTGTCACAAGACGCCTGGTAACTTAAATGGAAGACATTTAATTCATGGTTTCGGAGGTTTTGGTCCATGGTCACATGACCATGAAAGGAGCATGATGTAACACAACTGTTCACCTCACTGACAGCCAGGGAGCATCAACACAGGAAGGGACCAAGGACAACAAACAACCTCCAAGATGTGTTCCAAAGGATCAAGTCCCTTAACAAGTTCCTATCTCCTAGTTTCCCACTACCTCTATACATAACCATCAATAGATTACCTTACTGATTAAAGCCCTCAAGGTCCAATCACTTTTCAAAGCCCTGCCTTTGAACATTGTACTGGGGACCAAATCTTTCAACACAAGACCTGTGGGGGACATTTCAAACCCAAATCACCACAGCATCCTTCATGTGAAACACAGAAGTAGCATCCATCTATCTTTTCAAGGATATCTCTGTCTAGCAGTTCTAAAAGGACAATCTCCAGGCCAACAGCATCAGCATCCCCAGGAGCTTTTAGAAATACAAGTTCAAGACAAAGAAAAAAGCAATGCAAGTTCAGGGTCTTGACCCTCATCTGTGTATCTCAAACCTAGAAGACAGGACCAGAAGGTTGGGTCAGAGATCTAAACTTCACCTCACACTAGAAGCAGCTGGGAAGATTTCTAGCCATCTCCTGTTTCTTTCTAGTACTGAGTCATACCCTATCTGCATTGCAGCATATGGTCTGGGGTGAGATACAGTCAGCAGTCAATTGTAAAGACCCCCCATGCGTTAGTTTGAATGTAAAATGGGACATCTATAATATAGACACACATACACACACACACACACACACACACACACACAAACTTACAGAGAAAGGCAAGAAGGGAAGGAGCTGAGCCTTAGAAACCCTCAAGCAAGAGGGAGTAGAAGTCTTGTAAGACACAGAAGTCAATGAGAACCAGAGCAAAGCAATGTCTTCTATACACGACAGGACCACTGCACTCAATAACTCATAGCCACTGTGTCTGCCTACATGAAGTCAAACCAGTCAGCATTCCATCATGGAGTGGGAGGGCCTCACTATCCCTCATCCCTAGTTGAGGAAGTATGGACAGTTGAGAGACAGTCAGTTTTCTTCAAAGATATGGCTGGTGGTAGGTTGGCCATGCTCCAGTGGGAAGCCCAATGCCCAAGAGTTTATGGTCAACACAAATGACTTGAGTAGGTTATAGCAGAGGAGAGAAGAGGAGACGTGAAGTTGGGAGGAGGGATTAGGTAGGGGATGGGTCTGGGTCTGTGAGGAGTTAGGAAGAGAAGTGGGGAGCAAATTTGATCAAAATATATTGTATGAAGTTCTCAAGGAATTAATAAAAGTGGTTCTTAAAATACGGCATCTGTACTGAACATATACAGACCATTTTTCTTATCATCTCCTAAATAACAGTTCCTTGTACATCAGTTTCCCTGCATTAAGTGCAAAAGTAATCCAGAGGTTATATAAAACGTAGGAGGACCTGGAGAGATGGCTCAGGGGTAAAGCCAAGTGTGTGGCCACATATGCACCTATAACACAAGTGCTTGGGGTGGGGAGGGGCAGAGACAGGAGGATGACTGGAGCTTCCTGACAGCCAGCCTCACTCCAGGTTCAACAAGAGACCCTGTCACAAGGGAATAAAGTAGAGAGTGAAGGAGCAGAACATGCTATATCCTCTCCAGCCTCTAATTTACACATACAGGTCTATATTCACACACACACACACACACACACACACACACACACACACACACACACACAAATATGATTAAAGTATACAAGAGGTTACTTTGCATAGGTTATATGCAAATGCAGTGTCATTTTAGCCAAGAGACCTGAGGACTTTTAAATCATTGGGGGTCCTGGAGCCAACTCTCCAGAGATAGAGGAAAGGTATATCTTCTTACTATGCAAAGGAAACCTTAGTTGAGTGTGTGTGTCAGTGACTCCACACAACTCTCCTCCTCTGGGTTCCTGTTTATAGCATAGAATGACCTGGAAATACTGAAAAAAATGAAAACTAAAGGCTTTATCAGGCTTTCTAGGCTTGTGTTAAAATCATATTTATCACATTTTATTAAATGGAAGGGAAATCTTCAGCTCCCAGCAACAATAGACTCAATCACGTTGGCTTCTGTTTTATCCCATTATGAATAGCAATTAATTGCACATCAATAGTTCTCATGCTTTGAACGAAATCAGAATGAAGGGATATGTTTCCGTACAGATAAGTAATGCCAATGTGGATAATCAAGTAGAAACGGGAAGGTAGGAAGCCTTTGGCTTATTCAAGTGATGGCTGATTGGAAACTTGTTATGCAAATAACCCTAACCTCAGAGAAATGAAATGTAACGCTACAAAATATACTACAAATGGGATGGACACTCATTACTTGATTTCTTTTTCTATTTTACATACTTTAGTAGTTTGAATAAGGGTGGCCCACAAAGGCTCAAATATTTGAATGTGTTTCCTTTCCAGTTGGTGGACTGTTTAGAAAGGATTAGGAGTTGTGTTTTTGTTAAAGGAGATGTGTCACTGGGGGGTGGGCCTTGAGATTTCAACAGCCAATCAGGCCCAATCTCTCTCTCTCTCTCTCTCTCTCTCTCTCTCTCTCTCTCTCTCTCTCTCTCTCTCTCTCTCTCTCCATGTTGTCTGGAGAGCAGGGTATGAGCTCTCAGCTGCTATACCAGCCATGTCTGCCTTCCTGATGCCGTAGTATCTACCATGATATTCATGGACTCACCCCCTGGAACTGTTGGAACTGTAAGACACCAATTAAATGTTTCCTTTTATAACGTGGTTTGGTCATGATGTCTCTTCACAGCAATAGAGCAGTAACCAAGACACACATCTTCCTGTTTATTTTTCTGTATTTGTTTCATTAAGGTTATCATTTGTCCATTGAACAGTTTTATGAATAAGTTTAAAGGGACTGAACAAATAGTGCCAATAGGAGTGGCACTGTTAGTGGGTGTGGCCTCGTTGGAGTATGTGTGGCCTTGTTGGAGGAAATGTATCACTGTGGGGGCCAGCTTTGAGGTCTCCTGTGTTTAAGCTATCCCCAGTGTGACACACACACTCCTCCTGCTACCTGTGGATCAAGATGTAAAATTCTCAGCTCCTTCTCCAGCACCATGTCTGCCTGCATGCTGCCATATTTCCAGCCATGACAATAATGGACTAAACCTCTGAAACTGTAAGCCGGTCCTATTACAAAGTTTTCCTTTATAAGAGTTACCATGATCCTGGTGTCCTTCACAGCAATAAAACCCAAACCAAGACATTCACAAATACATTATAATGGTTTGAATATACTTGGCCCAGGGAGTGGCACTATTTGAAGGTGTGGCCTTGTAGGAGGAAGTGTGTCACTGTGGGTGGGGGCTTTAAGACCCTCATCCTAGTGGTCTGGAAGCCAGTCTTCTCCTAGCAGCCTTCATATGAAGATGTAGAACTCTCAGCTCCTCCTGCACCATGCCTGCCTAGATGTTGCCATGCTTCCACCTTGATGATAATGGACTGGACCTCTGAATCTGTAAGCCAGCCCCAAGTAAGTGTCCTTATAAGAGTTGCATTGGTCATGGCACCTGACCCTTTACAGCAGACCCTAACTAGGACATATGTATAAATATACATCATATACATATGCATCATATACATATACATCATATACATATATATATATATCATATATATACATACACACACATACATATACACCTAGACATACACACTCACAGGCACATACACACAAAACTTCAATTTCATTGTCTGTCTGATACATGTGTTCGTGGAACATGCCTCTTCCTGCTTCTTGTTCTAGGAAGTATGTGGGCAACATCTGCAGACTCACTTCATTCCATTCTATTCTCTTCAACTTTAGAAATCTCAATGTACAGAGAGGGAGATGATGGGAACTTGTTTTAGATAGCTATTTTCATATGTGGGTGGCTTGCACCTCAAATCACAAAGGGAAAAAATAAATATAACACGAAATAATATAAAATGCACATCCAAATGCCAATGGCAAGCTCATAGCCATTCCCCTTAATGAATGTCAACTTTGGAAATTAGAATTCACAAGGAGATGAGACTTTTGAAAAATCTGTATTCTTGGGCAGGCTTTGGTTCTATTTCCCTGAAAAGGAACCCCAATGCAAAAAGACAGAAGGTAGATTGCTTCTGTCCACAAATTGAATCAGAAGCATTTGATAATGAGCATAGAGGAGCTCATCCCGTGTCTACAAAAGAACAAAGTAATATGGGGGTTTGGGGGAGCAAGGAGACATCTGGAGAACAGTTGGTCCTTTATTAGTATTAACAAATTCCTGAAGTTGAAAAATAACATCCAACAAAGGAAATAGCTAGATTTTCATTAGGCAGAACTGTTTTTAAAATAGCCTTTCTTTTAGCCATGGAAAGAGGGGATTTGGACCAGCGAGGTCAGTTTTTAGATAACTAAAGTCATTCCCATAGAAAATTTTAAAATAATACGGTTTTTTAAAACTAACTTGAATAAAATTAGAAATTTTACCTGTCGAAGGGGGAAAATTGTGTCCCAGAGAGAGACAAAGAAGTATGAGAACTCATACTTGATTCTTTTACTGAATATCATCCTGGTAACTCATGTGTCTGTTAGTATCAGGATTAAAATGCAAGTTGGACTTCTCAACCTAGAGAGATTTTCAGGTGTGTGAATAGATGCCAATGGAAAAATGGTCCTCGGATTTTTCAAAAGGCATGAGAAAGCCACCGTGGAGTTGATGCATTTTGTTATAAAAGCCTTAGTTCCTTGTCTGCAGGGACCTAGAGCCTCAAGGGAAGGGCCTGAGATCTCCCAAGAGGTAACCTCCAACAACTTCTGAGACCACGCCCACAGAGGGAAGCTGCCTGTCTCAATAAAAGGAGTTAGGAGAGCTGAAAATATCCATCAAATCGCTGTAATAGAACGACGGCAGCTGGTTCACAGAGCGAGGCAGCTGTCAGCGACTCAACCAAGAACTAAGAGGATTTGAAAAGATAATAACAACATAGATTTCATAGAAGCCACTATAGACGCATGGGGTCTGCACATTTAATCTCATGTACTTTGGGCAGAGAAAACAATCAAAACCAGGGATCCTTCTGCTCAGCCCAATGGAACTCTGGGCCATACTGCAGATGTCCCATGTCAATGGCTCAACGTAGAGGCCGGAAGCCTGTGAGAAACCGGAACTAGATCACGGTAAACGCTGTGAGCCCAACGACATGACACCAGAAATGGCTCAAGTCAGCACCTTCTTTGGAAGAAAAACAAAAAAAATCACACAGCACCGGAAGTAATACTAGTCAGGGTCTGTATGAGAGTGAAAGTGAATGGTGCCGTGGTCAACCAGTAAGCACTGCCTACAAGTATCAGGTGAGCGTGTGGGATGTTGCCAACACAAATGAGAAAATGATTTTTAAATTTAAACACCATTTCTAATAACTAGTAGTAACTTTAAGTGTCCAACGACCGGATTTAGCAAAACTTCCAGATTATGTGGTTTTCTCTGGCAGAGCACTACACAGGAAGTGAGTTTGAAACTTCGGAGGCTCCCACCATAAGACAGCAAGCTAAGAAAGGCATGGAGGTGGGGTGGGGTAAAAATAAATTTAGAGGAAATCTGTAAAACAGAGCAAGGAGAATTCAAAAGATTTGTACGGAAAAAGGCCAGCAACAGAATGGCTCGAAGACCATCCTTGTTTTCAGAGTTTATCACAGCAAAATTGTCAGTGACCAGTAGTCCCTGTGGACAATCTCTGAACGTTTCTCACATACACACATACACACACACACACACACACACACACACACACACACACACACAGAGAGAGAGACAGAGACAGAGACAGAGACAGACAGAGACACATAGAGAGAGAGAGACAGAGACAGAGACAGACAGAGACAGAGAGACAGAGAGACAGAGACAGACAGAGACACATAGAGAGACATGTACAGAGACATACATGCAGACACACATACCACACACAGAGAGACAGACAGATACATAGACAGACACGTACATAGACATAGACGCAGAGAGAGACACACACAGAGGCACACCTAGTCTAATTAAGAAGGATTTACAGAAAGATAGCCGTTAAATGACCCGAATATTTGGTGCTAAATTATGTGAGTTTTGTGGAGGAACGAGCTCCAACCAAATTTTGCAAGTTCTGCAACCATCTGCGTGTTTCCTCTCCCCCCTTAGCTGTGGGGGTATCACATACATGGCTGTCACTTCTGCCTTCTTCATGTATATCTTACTGTGAATTTCCCTTCTCTCTGTTCAGTGTGGCCAGTGGTTTCCACGTGGAAGGACTTTACAATGCACGGCATCTAGTGAGGCAGGGAAAACAATTTAAAAAGAGGCTCAACGCTAGAGCAAACAGTATAAACAATGCAAACTTAACCTCTAAAGGCAGGGCTCAAAGAATACAGAGGCTCCTCTGGCAGGCACACAGACCCAAGCTTACAAAGTTGGGTCCCACAGCATCACTGGAAACCAACCGACAATTCTCACTCAGCCCATGAAGCTATGGATCATTCTCATCTCTTGAGACCAGAGGAAGATTCGGAAGGTCCTCTCCCTAAAAATAAAGATTGTACTGAAACTCTTATGAAGCATAGTAACAATTTTAAATAGGAAAACACACACACACAGTAAAAAATAAATGTAGGCAAAATTGACAGCCATCTATATAATACCAACACACACACACACACACACACACACACACACACACACCAGAGGAATAGACCTAAAGGATACATTTCCAGGCACAGATATCTGCAGGGAGGAGGTTGAAGATCTGCTAAGAAGCTTCAGCCAAGGGCCCCATCCAGAAGCTCAAGACACTGGTTTATTTCGAGGAACAAATCCTTATCTATCTCACGGAAGCTTTATGGAAAAGAAAACTAGTTCAGCCTAGAGCGAGTTAAGCAGAAACCCTTTAAAGACCACTGAAGAATTTTGGAGCCAAACTCCGTAGACAATTACAGCATAGAAAGTGACCCAGGACTGCAGTTTGCATAATACCACTGAACTTTGTGAAACATTTCTTCACTCTCCTAAAAATCATGAAAGTGAGAGGGAACAAAGGCAGCCTGGGGAGCACACTTCAGTTTCCATAAAAAGTGTGCTTCTCAGCCAAACACTCGCATGGCTAGTCTGCAGCTCACCAATCCTGGTCATGAAAGCACTGACAGATAGTAGACACGGTACATGATAAAGACACTGACTCTGGTTCCTGCCTTCTGGAAGCTCCAGAGTCATCCCACCCTTAACTCTCCACTGTCCTGTTGATAAGTGTCTTACCTTTATCTTTGAATTAGGAAATTTTTTAGTCTTTTAGATTTCTCTCTCTCTGTCTCTCTGTGTATCTCTCTGTGTGTCTCTGTATCTCTCTGTCTGTGTGTGTATGTGTGTGTGTGAGAGAGAGAGAGTTCTTTTTTTTTTAAGACTTATTTATTTTTTATGTACATTCGTACACTGTAGCTATCTTCAGCCACACCAGAAGAGGGCATCAGATCCCATTACAGATGGTTGTGAGCCACCATGTGGTTGCTGGGAATTGAACTGAGGACCTCTAGAAGAGTAGTCAATGCTCATAGCCACTGAGCCATCTCTCCAGCCCTGAGAGAGAGTTCTTAAGAGAGTAGTTTAGTGTCGGAAACAATTAAGATGCCCCATTTAGGACTGAGCACTTGGTCGCTTTTAACGATTGAGGCTCAGGAAACATCTTGAATGAGGAGGTGGGTACAGTGTAAGAGCCCAAGGATGGAGAGGAGGGCTGTGATTTGCTGCCTTTCAGATGTGACATGGATGCTGAAATCATGAACCCACACCAGCTGTGGTCACCTGCATAGGTCTACACAGGACCAGCAGCTAGAATCCCAGCAGAGAGAGAGATGTGCTCCCCAGGCCCCACCCCTTACTAAGGAGGTTTTCAGCTGCTGATGGCTGCTGGGATAAAAGAATCTTCTTTGAGGGTTTGGTCACTGGTAGAATTCCCACAGTCCTGTAGATAGCCCCATGCCCATATATACATACCCAATGCTAACTGGGCTTAGTGGTTATTGGTTGAGAAAAGAGGATATGAATTTTGGAGGAGGATTTGGGGAGAGCAGAAGGGTGAAATAGAAGTGCTTATGATCATATTTTATTGTATGTACACATGTATGCAATTCTCAAGGATAAAGACAATTTATTACTTAAAGAAAGAAAATGTAGACTATTAACTTTAGCTATGTAATGAAATGCTATATGACTTTAAGACATTTAAATATTGAATGTAAAATTAAACCCAATGACTGCCTTGTGATTCAAGGAGTAAATTATACACATTGAATGTAATGCACTTCCTCTCTCTCTCTCTCTCTCTCTCTCTCTCTCTCTCTCTTATACACACATACACACAAACACACACAGCCACAAATGTGCACTCACATTTACTTATTTTTATGTCAAGGTGTCAAAATTCCTGACACAATCAATGTAAAGGAAGAGAGGTTTGTTTAGAGCACACAGTCACTGGGGACAGACTGTCATGGCAGGGACAGCATGGCAGGCAACAGTGTGTTGATCTGTAGCATTGAGAGCCTGCATGGGGCCTGCTCACATTTGGGTGGATCAAGCAGCCAAGAATTAGGTCAGAACCAGCCAGCTCCATCCTTCCCGCCCCAGTGACCTACTTCTGCTAAGGCATAGTCCCAAAGGTTCCACAACCTTCCTAGACAGTGCCACCAGCTTGAGACAAAGTGTTCACACAACTGAGCCTGTGGGGAAATTTCATACTCAAGCCTTAATGACACTGAGCCAGGCAAGTGCAAAATACCTTTTGAAAATTGTTTAATTTCAATTCTGTAAACAGGACAGAGAGAAACTGCTTTGGAATGGATTGATTTAGTCTTTAGCTTGCAAAGTGCACCCAAAAAAACGATACATACTGTAGAAAATGCACAGCTTTCTATGTAGCGAGTGTGACTGAAAACGACACACACTAATGAAGATAAAAACAAAGAAGCAGGATATATAGTAACAATTCCAACTGTCAGTGTGAAAGGCTCTTTTATTTATATATGTGAGCTGTCGTTATTATTTCCCTACTGGGTTGATTTTACAAGAAAAAAAATCACAAGCTCTGCCTATTCTATCAACCTTGGTGTCATTCATCATGGTGTTATCGGGCTCCAATCTAGGGATTGATCATCAGGGTTTGACAACAAAATCCATATGCTCAATACATGAGGCTTTAGCCGAGAAAGTGAAGTTACAAGTATGTGATGCCCTTTGGCGTCTTCTCTGTGAGTCCATTGTATGGGTGCCCTGTTGTTTCGTTGGTGGTGATGGTGGTGGTGGCTGGTAGTGGTGATTGTTGTTTTTAAATCTGAAATGTTGAATGCAAAAGCAAGTGACAGGGGCCCAATAGGTTTTTGCATCCTCACTTTCTCCTTCCCATCTCCCTCTAACTCTCCCAATCCCCAACTTTCATTCAATATACTGAAACAAAGTGAAATCAAGAACCGTTCATCATCTCTAATTTGTGATTGCGTGTTGACTATATTCATCTCGTAAACATTAAAAAAAAAAAAACACATGATGGGTCTGAAGAGGATCGGTGGGTTAAACTGTTTGCTGCATAATCATGCAGACCTGAATTCAGATCCCAGCCGTCATGAAATAAACAGGTGGAGCCTGTGACCCCAGGGACAGGGAGGGGGAGCAGGATCACTGGGGGTTTGCTGGCTTCCAGCCTGGATGAAAACATGAGAGTTTGTGATCAGGCAAAATCACTGCCTGTCTTAGTTAGGGTTCCATTGCTGTGAAGAGACACCATGACCAAGGCAACTCTTATAAAGGAAAGATTTAATTGAGGTTAGCTTACAGTTTCGGGGGTTTAGTTCATTATCACCATGGTGGGAAGCATGGCAGCATCCAGTTAGACATGGTGCTGGAGAAGAGACTGACTGTTCTATATCTTAATCTGAAGGCAACCAGGAGACCTGTAGCCACAGAGAGACTTGAGCATCTCCCATCCTCACTGGGCGGAGCTTGAGCACTAGGAGCCCTCAAGCCCGCCTACACAGTGACACACTTCCTCTAACAAGGCCACACCTCCAACAAGGCCACGCCTCCTAATACTGCCCTTCCCATGGGCCAAGCATATTCAAACCACCACACTACATCAAAGGAAAATAGCAGAGAGACTTAGAGAAAGATACTGTATGATTGCCTTGCCCTAGTCACAGAGTGCTACATACCTGTATACACACACACATACACACACACACAGACACACACACACACACACAGACACACACAAAAGCACTTGCACATGTGCACACATGCACACACATATTTATCAATTTATTTACTTTGTTTTAAAATTTTTTGCTTAAGAACTTCATACATACACATAATGTATTTGAGCAAATCCATCCTCATCCCCTCCCCTCAAATTCCTCCCCTTTTCTCTCTTGTCACTTTCCCCTTCTAATTCCATGTGCACTTTTATAAAAACCACTAAGTCCATTTAGTGCTGACTACATGTGTGTGGGTTGGGACAAGTTGGAGGTGGGACTTCCTAAGTCTCTTTCCATCTATCCATCTATTCTGGGATTTGCCTGTACCGATTTTGTTGATGGAATCCTAGCTACTGTGAGTCTCTCTCTCTCTCTCTCTCTCTCTCTCACACACACACACACACACACACACACACACCAAATTTTAAAACCAGAGAATGGTTTTAAAAGGTTACATAATGTTCTAAACTCAGTTCATTGGTGTGGAAATATTTGAGTTCCAGACCAGATTATAATACTATCTATATAAAATTAAATTATTCAAATGAATATTTTTAAATTTCAGTGAACCTTTTTCTGTTAAATAGCACAGACTGAACAAAATAAGTTAGTGCTAAACCTCCTTATGGCTGTACCAAAAAAAGTGTAAATCAGTGTTCAAAGGCATGAATCCACAGGGATGAAGGGCTCCTCAGAGATCAAGGACATACAGAATAGGGTACGTATGCTCAGTATACCAAGAGAGGTGGGTCATTAGCAAAGAGCCTGGAAAATCTGCCATTCATACCTTAAATCCTTCAAAGACTAGGGGAAACTCAGGGGTAGGTACCCCAAAAAGTTGGAATAAGAAACCTTTAATATATTATAGGACACTTGACTACTAAATACAGTATGGGTTGGAATCTACAGTGTGAAAATGTCTAATAGTGGCAGTATCTATTTTTCTCCTTGCTGTGAAAAAAAATTGTGTCATTTGGTGACTGGAGAGATGGCTCAGCTACTCAGAACCCTTAGCACCCTCACAACTGATTCTGGCTCTGGGAGATCTGCCTCCCTCTTCTGGCATTTGCCGGTACTGCAGCCACGTGGCATACACAAAAAGACCCATGAACAAAAATAAAAACTTTAAATAAGTCATTTAGTTGATATTAGTGCCCCAAGGTTTGTAGGGAGAATCTCTTATAAGCACCACCTGTCAATAAAAAAAAAGTCTATGACCAATGAGCTGAGGCAGGAAATAGGAGGTGGGACACTCCTATTCTTCCTAATATATAGGAATATATATTATATATTCCTATATATTAGAATATATATAATATATATAAATATATATTATATATAATATATATATTTATATATATTTATATATTTATTATATATAATATATATAAAATATAATATATATTTATATATTATATATAAATATATATTATATATATTATATATAATATATTTATATATATTATATATTATATATATTATATATTTATATATATATTATATATATATTCTTCTAATATATAGGCAGGAAGAGAGGATTCTGGGAAATAGTGAGAGAATAAAAGGAGACGCAAAGAGAGACTTGGGGCGAGACAATGGGACAGAGGAACATGCTAAGGAAGAGGATGAAAGAGAGGTAACTAACCAGGTAGAAGACATAAAATAGTTTGAATGGGTTAAATAAGATAGTATGAAAATCAGCCAAAGTTGGTGGCCTGGGCATTTGTTAATAAATAATTAGTCTCAGAGTTGTCATTCCAGGAGCCAGAGCTGGGAAAGAAAAACAGATTTTATTTTACAAAGGTTAATTCTCCTAATTATTTTCATATGATTATGTAAGATGCTAATATATGGAAATCATGTGTAGGGTATACGGGGAAACTGCAATATCCTAGAGAATTCTAAAATAAATGTGTTTTTTAATGCAAAGTCTGTAGAGGTATTTTTTTCCATTTCCATTTTTTTCAAGTTTCTGTATATTCTAAAATATATGAATTTATTATATCTACAGTAGAAAATGTCCTTGTGATGTAATGAGACATTAGTCAGCCTTACTAAACTGCTTTCTGGAAGTTAGTTAACCTTAGGCCCTAGGAGCTATGGTGATTTAGGATGGGCCCCAGAGTGCTTACAGAATCACAAACTGATAAGCATAAGTTCATTCACCCCAAAAAGTGATCACACACACACACAAATACACACACACAGAGAGAGAGAGAGAGAGACAGACAGAGAGAGAGAGAGAGAGAGAGAGAGAGAGAGAGAGAGAGAGAAGCCATCAATTACCAACAGTACCTCAGATAGAGCTGAGGCTTCGAGATCCTGGAGGAGGTGGCACTGGGTTTCTGTCTCTTTATGCTTTGGCAAGAGCAGACAGACACATTCATAACTCTCCCCCTGGTCCCCCTCTTCCTCCACAGTGAGCTCCAACACAGTTTGTTATTTCTGATTTTATCCATCCTGTCTGGGCTTCCCTCTTCCAGAACTTTCTTCTTTTCAGTGTGTGTGTGTGTGTGTGTGTGTGTGTGTGTGTGTGTGTGTGTGTGTGTGTGGTGTGTAAGAGAGACTACGTATGTATGTGCCTGTGAGAGACAATTGTATATGAATGCTTTTCCTCTACATGTGCATACACACATGCACACATGTAGAAGCCCAAAGTGGATTCAGAAAATATCTTTAATGTTCTGTCTATCTTGTTCACTGAGGCAGGGTCTCTCAATCAGAGGCAAAGCCCCTTGGTATGCTTCATCTTGCTAGACAGCTTGCTCTGGGCATCCTGCCTCTGCCTCCCAAGGTGGAATTACAGGATGGTCTCCATATCCACATGGCATTTATGCAAGTTTCTGGGGAGCAAGTGCTTAACTGTTAGGCTCTCTCCTTAGCTCCTTCCAGAACTTTCTGTCCCAACTCTCCTGCACCTTTCGTTTTTGTGCTTGACAAATGGAAGCTGTATCCATTTGAGATATGGAATGTAGTGTTCTTATCAAATTATACATTGGACAGACATTTCTAAGATCAAATTCTTCCATCACCTCATTCTCTGTGTCTCTGTCTCTCTCTGTTTCTCTCTCTCTCTCCCTCCCTCTCTTTCTTTTCTCTGTCTCTCTGTCTCTCTCTCCCTCCCTCTCTCTCTCTCTTTTTCTTTTCTGTCTCTCTGTCTCTCTCTCCCTCTCTCTCTCTTTCTTTTCTCGGTCTCTCTGTCTCTCTCTCCCTCCCTCTTTCTTTTTCTTTTCTCTGTCTCTCTCTCCCTCTGTCTCTCTTTCTTTTCTCTGTCTCTCTGTCTCTCCTTCCCTCTCTCTTTTTCTTTTCTCTCTCTCTCTCTCTCTCTCTCTCTCTCTCTCTCTCTCTCTCTCTCTCCACTCCCTTGGCATATTCCACATACACAAAACCCAGTGGCAATCAGGTCACTGTTCCCAGGCTCTGGTGTGTGTTCATTTTGTAATTGAACGATGTTATACATTCTGGACAATCTATTTCTCAAATAGAAAACTAAGCACACCAGTCACCCGCTTAAAACCCTCGGATGGTTCCTTATCGTCCTGAGGGTAAGTCGAAAAGTCCCTCTGCTTATAGACAGATGCTATTCCAGAAAGACTAAAAGTTGTGACACACCATCCTGAGTCTGGGAAATCATCAGTTTAGCTGCTTGCATTTGTAAACTGACAGAAAATGGCATCTGCAAGACAATGAGAACGTAAAATGTCGTGTTGCTAGAATACTCAGAGTCACATAGGTTATAGATCTGCTGAACTCAGGGTTTTGCAGGGGTGTGATTGAGAGATTTGTGTGTGCATTTGAGTGGAGGGCCTGTTCTTGTGTGAGGGCACATATATGTGCATATGTGCACAGATGAATAGAATGTCCAGTTTCTTCCTCACCACTCTCTGTCTCTCAGTGAACCACAGCCCACCATTTTGACTAGTCTAGCTGGCAAGTATACTCTTGGCAATCCACCCATCTCCACCCTACAATGTTGCAGACATGAATAGCCATGCCTGGCTTTTTACAAAAGCGCAGAGAGGATTTGAACTCTTCCGGCTTACAGAACTAAAGCTGTTGCCCACTGAGCCATCTTCCCAGCCTCCACCAGGATGTGGTGTATTGCAACTTTTCACGTCCTGACTTCTGCTGTGTGTGTCTCCCCATCAGATGGGATATTGTCTCACAGAAGCAGCTCCAGCCCCACCTGCCTCTGTGTTTATACCCAGAACAGAGTGGCTCTTTTATCAGGAGAACTTATTCAGTGGTGGACACCTTCTGATCGCAGCCTCTAAGCTACAGAGGAGACTAGCTGCATCTTCATGTCTTGGGCTTTCTTAAACTTTGAACTGAAAGCTGGCAAGTATGTGGGAAAGAGTGGGAAATCACATTAAAAGTTCTAAATTAGCAGCAAACCTGAAGAGAGTAGACGGGGAGAAATTGATGGTGTTACCACCAACACATATACACACACACACACACACACACACACACACACACACACACGTCTCCTGTGCCTCAACTGTCATTCCCCCACTAAATAAAATGGTCTATTAGACTTATCTGTCCCTCTCATGAATAGCCTGTAATTAAATAGCCACCTTTTAAAATCCTGCTAATCTGAAAGAAAACCATTTGAACATTTTCCGTAGCTGATGAATTACATGGACCAGTGGTCCTTGATAAACAGGCCTGTTCTAAAGCGATACATGAGAAAAACCACTTCTAAAACAATTGATATGGGATTAGATTCTACGTTTCCAGCCTCACTCAGTAGACTCTGTTCCCCCAAGAGGAAGCAGAGCCCAACGACTAGGACCAGCCACAGCCTCAGCCGCAAGACTGGTCTTCCGGAGGATGTAAGATCCAGTAGGGCCGCTTCAGGGAATCTGTTAGACTTAGCTTTTCCCAGGACAAATGTTGTTACTGCCTGTGCTGAGACACTTAAGCCGAAAGAGTGAGGATAAAGCATCTCTCTTTGGTGGCCATCTCTCCTAAGGAAGTTCCCCATCAGAGCCTGAGGTTTTCTCTGCTACTTCAGGACGTGATCATGGCTGTGATGGCTGTTTGTGGTGCTAACTTTCCTAATAAAGTTCTTTCTAAAGAGTAATTCGTCTCCTCTTCCTTTCCAATGGAACCCACCATGCCGTTTATATAACAGATGTCAGTGTATCTTTTTTAAGAGAACACAACTCAATCCAATTCTACCCTCTGGCATCCAAAACGCTTGTCATTTCCATAGCCAAATACTTCAGAGTGCTGACTCACTCCCGCATCAAAAAACCTCATCTAAATCAGTTCCTGGTGAGATAATTCACCGTAGGGCAAATCTCCTCACTGTTTATGAGTCTACAGAATCAAAAAAGCAAAGTGCATTCTGTGGTTAGCATTAACTATAACTTTTGATCAGTTCAGCATCACCTGAAGAGAAAGAAAAAAAAGACAGAGAGAGAAAGAGAGAGACAGAGTCAGAGAGACAGAGAGAGAGACAGGGAGAGACAGAGAGACAGAGATAGAAAGACAGACAGACAGAGAGAGAGAGAGAGACTCAACAAATGTCTTATTGTGTTGGTCTATAGAAATGCCTATGAGGAATTGCTTCAATTGGTCACTGATGTAGGAGGGCCAAGCCCATTGTGGGCAGCACCATTCCCTATGCAGGTGATTCTGAGCTGAATGAGAAAGCTAATTGAGCTGGAGCAAGCAAGCAAGCAGAGTTCCTCCATGGTATCAGCTTCAAGACTTTGCTTGAGTTCCTGCCCTGACTTCTCTCAATGACCTGAAAGTTGACGTCAAATAAAACATTTTTCTCCCATAAGCTACTTTCCATCTGAGCACCTTATCACAGTCAGAGAAAGGAAACTAGGACAGAATCCATGAAGCAGCAGGGAGGATTGATGCCTCACAGATTCACAGGGGCCTGAGCTTGCAGCTTCTGCTTCTTCCATCCTTATAAGCCACAGTGACCTGGGCAGGCTCAAGAGAAGGAATATGGACAGTCTGTATTATTGCCTGGGAGATGACACAGTCACTTCTGTCCTTATTCTATGTACAAGAAATGTGCTAATGACCCAGTAGGTTATAAAGTTTAGCAGTGGGAACAGAAAGAGAGGAGGAACTTAATACTCCCCACGGGGTCAACAAGAGGACAGGAAGGCAGAGGAGACTCTGTAACACATTACCTGTGTGGGCTCCCCTCCTCCACCTAATAACCAAACAGAGGGTTCTAAGTCAAGAAGAAAGAAGAGAACCACAAGATGAAAGAAACCCAAGTATCTTAGTAATGCCCCTGCCTCAGCTGTTCTGCACTGAGGTTTATTAGTCTGTGGACATGTCTATGAGGAACTGTCTTGATTGTTTACTGATTTAGGGGGGCCAAGCCCATTGCGGGCAGCGCCATTCCCTGGCCAGGTGGGTTCTGAGCTGTATAAGAAAGCTGTATAAGAAGAAGACCCCTGACTAGTACAGATAATATCTAATAGACTTTAAGATTGGGAACTTGTCTGCTGCTCATGTGGTGTGTTTTTTTTTTTAACTGACAAAGAGGGGTGCAATAATGCCCACAAAGAAGCATTGAACCTGCTACACAAAACTCAGCATCTTACTGTAAAAGAACTCAAGGAAAATTTCAGATCTCATTAAAAGGATAATGTCCGCCTTCACCCTTCTCTAACTTCTAGTCATTAATGAATTTGGAAGTTCCTGTTATCCCACCTTAATTACAACACACTCTGATATTTATAAGACTGTTGCCACTCAAGCAGGGAGAGCCACCAGACAAACCGAGGACAGAGGTAACAGATCCAAATTATCAATTGCAGACACCCACCCAAATGCATGCAGAAGCCTTGTGAAGCTTCCGTCAAAATAGGCCTCAAGTTTGTTTCATTACCTACCTTTTAATTGTCAAAACATTTGCATATTTAACTCCTTTCTTGTTAAAGGGGGAGGGGACATTTTTCTTTACAAGCCATTTACTTTAGTGTTGTTAAGGCACTAAGAGGACAATCCAGTCCACATTTATTCTAATAGGTGACTTATGTGTGCATGGGGCCGCCCCTATTTCTCCTGTAACTATAAACCTAGATGCCCCTTCCTCCTTGTAGGATGTAGGGAAAGTTAATGAGCTTTCGGCTCCATTCTTCCTTTCTAATTCAGCTGTTCTCGTGATCACCCTGGCATCCACTCCCTACCAGATCAGAACGATTGGCCACAATCACTTCTGCGGTTAAGAATCCGACCCTATTGGGGGCTGGGGAGTTGGTTCAGCAAATAAAGCACTTGCTGCTCTTGCAAAGGACTCAGGTTCGATTTCCTGCACCCACATGGCAGCTCACAAAGATTTGTAACTCTAGTTCCAGGGGATTCAAGACCCTCTGCTGGCTTCCCTGAGCTCCAGTCAGGCACATGGTACCTATACATGCATGCAGGTAAAACACCCCTACACATAAAATAATACAATAAATCTTATACTACAAGGAGGAAAAGGAAAAGAAGGAGAAGAAAGAGGAGGAGACAGCCTTAATGGAGACACAAAAACCGCTGCATTTGTTTATTTTTTTTTTAACTCTATAATCAATAAGCATGAGTATTTGCTTTGAAGGAGATGGCAGGTTAGCATGTGTAGGCTGTATATTATTAATCCAGTGCTGGTATGCAGAGACAGGTGGATCCAGGGGCTTAGGGGCGAGCCTATCTAGCCTAACTGGTGAGCCCCAGGCCAGAGGGAGACCTTGTTTCAAATTATGTGGATGGCATTCCTAAGAACGACACCAGTCCTTCAGCCTCCACAAACATGTGTGCACAACTATGCGTACACACACACACACACACACACACACACACACACACACGCCTTACAAAAATAAAAAATAAAATGTGGAAATTCAATAAAGAAACCTCCTTTCCAGCTGATGGGGCATAGAGAGGATTACTTCTCCAAGAAGAGCTGTCTCTGAAGAGAAAGTAAATAAATGGCTCAGCCAAGAGCCTTCAGCATATAAACTACCAACCCAGGGCCAGACCTCCTCTCTGGCTGCAATTACCTTCTTAGCATGGCTCCATATTGTCCCCTGGGACATGGGTTTCTCTTTCCTCATAGCTCTGTCTTACTTTGAGCCTACGAAGCCAAAGGGCTAGCCAAGAGATGAGGAGAGAGAGGCCATGAAGAAGAGGAGAGGAAGCTGCCCGTAATCTAGCCATAGACACAGACCATCCCACTGGCTCTCAGTCCATGGATGTCCGGCCAGTATCACTGAGCTAGATGTCCAGGAGGCAAAGGCAGTGTTTAATAATCAAATAAATGGCTGTCTGTACCACAGTAAGTTTGGCCAGCCATGACAATAAATTCCTGTCAGAACATGGAAGAAGATGACACCTGTATGCAAACTGTGAACTCCTGAGTGCATGTAAATGCTTGTATAGAAGGGTGTATGCGTGTTCATGTGTACATGTTGTTATTTAAACTGGGTTTTTTTTTTAATTTTCAAATATTATTAGTCCTGGAACTGCTTTATAATTTAATAAATCTTACCAATATTTCCTCTCCTGTGCCAGTTAGCTCTGAAAATCCCCTGCTTGGTCACCTAACGATGTGCTAACTCTGTCAATTATTTCAGAGAACTTGTGCATGAAACCCTTTCTGGGAAGCCCGAAAGACAAAAAGAGAACGAAAGCCCTGCCTAAACCAAAGAAACAGGGTACAACATTGTCCAAAATGACTTGGGGTGAGAGAGCACCGTGGATAAGAGAATGTGATGTGAAAACCGAGTGCAGGCTGAACACACAAACGGGGACATTCAGTTCTGCTCAAACCCCCCAAACCGTTCCTGCGGGTCTAGGCTTAAAAGTACCCCTTGCACAGAGAGGTGAAAGAGATCAATACTGAGTCTGTCAGGACACTGGAGGGAGTGGAAAGCCTTTGCCTCTGCTCACAGTAGAAGAGATGGCAGTAAACTGGGTTACAGATGTGTAGGGTTATCGGTAGAAACAGATTTCAAGAAAAGAACTTGACTCGTTGGCTTTGATTTGAAATCTTTATTATGGCAAATGGTGGTTATTAGATCAAGATGCCTCACACATCTTCTGTTCAGTCACAATGGCCTTCTCAGCCCATTTCAGCTGGTTATGTGTTCATGGATTAAAAGCCTTTTAATAATATCTACTAAAAATTTTTTTTTTCTCTCCCAGGGCAAGATAGTAGCAAAACTCAGTGTATGGCCATTATCTGAAGCCTGGACCAGAAAGATAATGGCCCAAGCTTTCCAAGGCAGGTGGGAGAGATCAATTATACCCCCACAACTGACAGCACAGCGCTGTTCCACGATCAGCAGGAGTGCTGGAGTTAACCTGGATTTCAGGACCAGCAGACACCTGCTGTGCCCACTTGTGCTTCTCCAGGAGTCGTTTTGTCTCTTGTGACATCAAGCAGGGAGGGTTCTACCAGGGTCTCCAAGGTGCACCACAAGGAGAATTCACAGAAACCAGAACAGGAGAGAAGAGAGGCAAGGTGTCCTTCTCTGGCTCATAGGCAAGAGGTCAGAGATCAGGGTACTGGCTTCTAGCTGAGTCGAGAGCCACTCCACCATATGCGTATGAACTCTGCTTGGGTCTCTAGTCTGTGATCATATTCACTTTCTGTCCATCATTTCCTACCAGGAGAAGACACCCAGCTCCATCTAGAGTGACACATGAGAGACAGGCCAGGCCCGACGTGGAGGACAATACTAAGTAGCATCAACACACACACACATGCATTTACATGCATACACACATGTATGACACACATATTCACATGCATAGGCACATGCACACCAAGAACACATGTGCACATATGCATGCACACACATAAACGTAACACACAGAAAACACTGATGAATATACATACACATATTAGCATGGGTGTACTTAGTTACACACATTTGATGTGTTTGCATATATATTGTATATACAATATACTATGTATATATAAATACAATACACACACACACACACAAATATATATATATATATATATATATATATATATATTTTTTTTTTTTTTTCCTAGCAGAAGGAAAAGACACCCAGCTCCATCTAGAGTGACACATGAGAGGCAGGCCAGGCCCTATGTGGAGGACAATACTAAGTAGAACAAAATGTGCGTGGGGTAAGTTTTTAATACCAGCTGGGGAAACAAGGACAGGATCCCCAGGACTTTCTGACCATGCCAGCTGGCCTGAAGCTCCAGGCCAAGAAGAGACTTTGTCTCAAAAACACAGATCATGCCTGAGGATGAAACCTGAGGTTTTTCTCTGGCTCTACCTGAATGTGGAGACATATACACACATCTGCACACACATATGCATCTATATATACACATATCCATGCTCACACCTTAGATAGATAGATGATAGATATTAGATAGATAAGTAAATGATAGATAGGTAGATAGATAGATAGGTAGATAGATAGATAGATAGATAGATAGATAGATAGACAGACAGACAAATGATAGATAGATAGATAGATAGATAGATAGATAGATAGATAGATAGATAGATAGACAAATGATTACATAGATAGATAGATAGATAGATAGATAGATAGATAGATAGATAGGCAATATTGTATTTGAATGCATCTACTACAGAACAGACTAGAGGTCCCCCTTCCCTTTCAAAATATAACCTGTGTTACAAGGGAACTCACAACTTCCCCACAGGAAACAAGCATCCTATTCCAGCAGAAAGGTGAAAACAGATGTTTATGTTTTTCCTGTGCCTTTGTGGGTCAGAGCTGCATATCACAAGATGAAGAATGTCCCACCATAATTAAGTGTTAATTTTGCTGTGGCAGAAAATAAAAGATCACTTTAGTTAGTAAGGGAGGCAGCTATGGCCGATGGCTACATTTGACCTGAACTTTGCTGGTCACTGAAGTAGGAACTGTGGACCCCAGGAGGCCTGAGCTCTCAGCTCAAGACTCCTGGAAAGTGAAAAGGTCTTCTCCCCACACGAGTGACATTTTTCTTTTAACTTTAAGCAACATCTGCACTCACTGTGTTCTCCCTGCAGCCAGTGAGGTCATTACAGTGGTGTGGGTTCCTGGCGTACTGGATCTGGCCAGTGAACCAGTGTAGACAGGAATTGTAGAATGGCTTCCTGCCAGGTGGTATACAGACCAGCACGGGGTGCAGGGATGAGGGGCAAGGATAAGGAGCATCCTTCCTCCTCAATGTCCTCTAGAACCTTTGCCCAACACCCAGCATCAGCTTTTCTCCATTAGTATGGGAGCCAGCATTGCTTCTTTTAGTAGCTACCTAGTTCTGGTTATGTTAACATATGGTGACTTCTGTTACTTTTTTAACCTACATAAATTTCTAGGAGTTTATGTTATATTACCTATCCTGGGTAGACCTGAACAATGTGCATTCATCTCAGATATACCACCAACTACAAACAATTCCAACCAGGTCGAGTTTATCATGGTTGTTACTAAGTGTATGAGTGCAAAGCCCACCCCAGCATGAGTAACACTCAAAACAGCTACATCCTTATAGCTTCCAGCCCAACTTACAGGCAGCTCCACCCAAGAATCCTTCATCCTGTCTGCCCCCACCCCACCAGGGCAATTGTTCTCTGCTTATAGCTCTTTGGAACAGGACCTAAGAATTATAACCTTCTGAGAATCCTAAGCCTTGTCAGTTTCTTGCACTTCCTGGATCTTCTGAGCTTCCCCCATCTTCCCTCCAGCAGGGAATGCTTCAATTCTGATAGACTCTCAACAAAAACCCATAAATAAATAAATGTCCAGAGGTCCTGAAACAACATTCAGTCAGTCAATGAAACTAAAGCCAGAGCAAAAACTGTTCTTGCTGAGTGCTGTACTTTGGAGGCCAAAGGTCTCCCAAGGCCCCTGTTCTGGGGACTGGGGGAGGGGAGTGCCATGGAGAATGACCATTGTTTCCCCAGCAGCACATCCTAAGACCTAAGGTGTGCGGTGTGAGACAACCAGGATCTCTTCCCAACTCTCCTCATCCTGGAAGAAGGAGATGCAAGAAACACAGAGAAGAGAAAGGCTAGGCTTGCACGTGGGAGCAGGGCAGCCTCACGGTCAGCTTAGAAAGTTGTGATTTATTTGAACAGAAGAAACTACATTTCCCAGGTCCACCCCTTTCTAGGGGTTACTTCAGCATTTGCTCAAAATCTCAAACCACAAGCAAAGGGGGTTCAGAGTGATGCTACCCAAAAACTGAGATGAACAAACAAAACTGTGTAATGAAGATGCCCGATACACATGGGGTGTATGGAGTAGTCTAGGCTCAGCTCCAAGCCTCAGGCTGCTGCCTCTTCCCTTCCCCACAGAGTGGACCCACCTTCTCGTGCAGAAGTCCGCAAGTTCTGCCCCTGTAGGCAGCTCTGACAAACTCCCAGGGGGATTAAGATGGTCTGCCTACACCATCAGCCATCTCTCCTCTATGCTGAAATAAACAAGACCTGAAGCTTTGGGGAAGGGAAGAGAGAGGCTCACCTGGCAGCTCCACACACAAAGACCCACACAGAATTCTCAGACAGTGATAAACAGAAGGGGAGGAAGGAGACCCACACTGAGCAGTCCTGGGGCTCAGCAGATTTACCTTTTGTCTAGCATGAAGACAGAGAGATAGTCACATATAACCAGTGCCACTGTCCCAGGAGAAGCTGCAGCAGTGGCGCCAGCAATAGACATCCCACTAAGAGTAGGCCACTTATCATATCAAGGCTAGTACCTGGGTTAGGATGAGGTCTTGACTACAAATGGGCCCTGAGAAATACAACCACTCAACCCAGAGAGCTGAAAGCTATGACAGGGTCTATATAGGTCATCTCAGGGCAGGCATCTCCCCTTCTGTGTGCCCCTGGACTTTGGCCAAATTGAAAGCACCAGGGGATTCAGGATGAGTACCCTAAAGTGGCTACAGCACATGCTCATATATGGGGGGACTATCATAACAGATGCCCATTCTCTCAGCATTCTGGAAGGAAAGTGTCTAAAATCTAAGTCTCGGTAAGGCTCTGTGTGTGTGCATTCACACACACACACACACACACACACACACACACACAAGCTCCCTGCCACCATCCTTTGGCTTGTGAACACATCTTCCATCCCTGTCTCTGTTGTCACATAGTGGCCTCCTCCACTTCCCGTTCTTCACATGGGCTCAGACGTCAACAGCAATGGAGCAAGAGCCAACTCCAGTCCAAATGGGCTCAGCTTCACTCAGTTACAATGGTTAAGACCCTGTTTCCAATCAATGGCACATACAGACACTTGGGTGTAAGATGTCAACTCGTCATTCTGAAAGGAGACAACAGGGTCTTAACCGACTCTTCACCCAGCACAAAGCCAGAACAGTACCGTTGGTTCTCAAGACTGCTTCTAGTTAGTTGAACTGCTATTAATTGCACTAAAATTGGCGAAACAAAGTACCAGACAGAATCAACCTGAGGAAAGTGAGTTTGATCATGACTCACAGTTTAAGAAATACGGGGGTAACAACCACTGTACACCGAGCTCCCAGGAGACAGAACAGGTGGAGTCAGGGACAGGCTATGAACCTCACAGCCTGGCTCTGTAGCTCTCCGACTATCAGCTAGTCCCCATGTCTAAAATGTTCCACAATCCCTTCTCAAAATGGTACCAGCAACTGAGGTCCAACTGTTTAAACATGTGTGCCTTTTAAACAAGAATTTTAAGGAAGAAACTGTCTGTGAAAACTGATTGCCTTGTTAGAATTGCAGTGGTGAGGAGAGGTTGGAAAGTTGCCCATCCACAGGCTAATTACCTGATATAAAGCTAATTTTAACCCCCAGAACTCTTTTCCTACCTCTTTGTCAGAACAAACATCCTATGTCATAGATTTAAAAAAAAAAAAAACTTTTTGGACTTTATTAGCTTAGTAAAACCCTAGCTACCACCTACCCAAAAGCTAAGAATGTCATTAGTAGCATCTTGCACCCCTAGAAAAGTCCTCCCCTCATCTTGCTGTATTTATGACGCGCTTTGTTCTGTAAATCTATGAAGCTGCCTCCACACTGGAACATGGATTAATTGTGACTTAAATCTGTGTTCCTGGACCATGATCAGTCTACGTGGCTCCAGAATAAATTAGTCCTAGTCCCTTAGGGTGAGAGCTGTGTCTTTGTGTTTACAGCCTCTAACATTCAAACCATACAAAAAAAATAAAAATTAAAAACTAAAAAGGAAAACACCAGAGGGAAACAGGGGACTGACCTCTGCTGTCTGGAGTGTAGAGTATCTTCTTCTCCTGTGTGAAACCATGTGACCACAAGGTTCCAACGACTTACCTATGCCAGTTCCTCTGTTATATTTAATAATAAGAGGTTCTGAGGCAGTGATCTTTATCACGGAAAAGAAGTGGGGAAGGATGGAGGGAAGGAAGGGAGGGGAAAGAAAGGGAGTGGGGAGGGGGCACAAAATCTCAGGGATAAATTACCTTCGGGATAATTTATTCTGGAGCCATGTAGAGTGTTCATGGTCCAGGAACACAGATTTAGGTCACGCCACGTTCCATGTTCCAATGCGGAGGCAGTTTCATGACGTTTCACAATCTTACAGAACAAAGCAAGACATAAATCAGGCAAGTGTAAATCTCAGAGAAGGCAAACCCAGACATTAAACTTGAGACAGCTCTGCAATTGTCCCAAGCTCACACTCTCCCTCAACTCAGGAGCGCAGTATCCTTTCCGCTAAGACCTGCTCTATGCCCCCTCCCTGAACTAAAGACAAAGAGTCTGAAGGGCAAACCTTGGAGGCCAGACTCCGGTGAGAAGGTAATGAACCGGGAGCAGTAATCAGCCAGTAATGGGAACGCCAATAGCAGTGCTGACAACCCTGTCGAACAAGTCTGCAGAAAGACTAGAGTTCTCTCACTGAAATCCAGAGAGGCCAGGAGCCATACACTGCCTGAATCTCACCATCATCCTGAGTCCTTGAACAAATACAGAAATTTCAGAGCACACGGGGAATGATCCTCACTAAACATAAGAGCCATCTAGGTCTAGGACTGGGCTGGGGACAGGTGTCAAGGGGGACTGAAGGCTTTTCTGAAATGATTAGAAGCTGCATCCCAGTGGGCTTAGTTAGACATTTAAAATGGAAATAATGGGACATTTTCCACCCACTAAGTGGTTAATTATCCCGCTAATCACCAGGTCTCCCTGGAAGCTTTTCATTAAGGGCTGGTGTGAGCAGCTCAGACAGGACTGGGGGCTTCCAAATCCACACTTTTTTTTTTTTTTTTTTTTTTTTTAGACATTTCCTGTAACACAGACTCGGCAAAAAGGAAGTTGGAGAGGAGGGAATGAAGGGCTGGGTTTGAACAAACATGCATGATATGCATGTATAAAAATTCTCAAACAATAATGAAAGAGATTTAAAAAAAATATTCAAAGTGGGGACCAGTCAGACTGGTGAGATACTCAGTAGGCCAAGGCCTTGCTGCCAGGCCTGAGAACCTGAGATATCCCAGGTCCCACACTGTGGAAGGAGTAAACCAATTCCCAAAAGCTGGTGTCTGATCTCCACGCATGTGCAATGAATGGCATGCATGGGCATGCGTGCATGTGCACATACACACACACACACACACACACACACACACACACACACACACATAAAATAAATAAAGTAAAATACCATTTATTAATAAATAGGGCATTATAAAGCTGTCACTCGCATGGAAGGGTCTACATTATTAGCTGACCCCTGGCCCGTTCTCTCTCACAGGCACCCCAGAGCGAGGACCATGGGGGAACCCCATCACCAACCTGTGCTTACCACCTAATGGGGATGCCGAAAGTATATCTGTCAGGAGAATGAAGGGCAGCCTGGGCATATAAAACTCCACACAGGAGCTAGACAGAAGGACAGCACGTGTGCAAAACCAAAGTTCAAATGAGTTCACGAGAAACCATGAAATAGCACACAGCTCGAGTCGACAAACATGAGCTTTCCCAGAATTAAGATTTGCCTGGTTGTATCATTTCCCCCAGAGGATGTGCAACCAGCCCTTGTTTCATTCGCTTCCTTTCTGCTCTATTTCTAATTTATTTAATAATAATAATAATAAAAATCCTGACTATTGGATGAACACACACTTATCAAACAGGAATAAACAGGTGCCTCTCATTAAACAAGACAGCTTTAATCTTTCTTGGTACTTTTAGACGCCCCCCTTTTTTTCAACTTTAATGTTCATTGTTGTATCCTAGAACAAAGACCTGGGGGGATGCCACAGTCTTGAAGTTTGCCTTTGAGAAGCCCTACAGAATCAGGCAGAGGACACTGGCTGTAGTCTCCTTTGTTCTGAGAGGAAAGAAGAGAGCTCTCTGAGGTGACAGCAAATACCTGCTTTTTTTTTTTTAATTTAATTTAATTTTTTTAATCAAACCATGATTTTTACTTTTTCACACAGGGGTTATAAACACAAAAAGGCAGGATGTGGGGAAGGGGATGACGCAGGAGCGTAGGTGTTCAGGGGGAGTACAGGTATCTTCCAGAACAGAGTATCGGCTGGGTGAAGGTTCAGGGAACAGGTCACTGTGACTCTGTCTATGAATCACGTGTTTCTTATCTAAGCTGGTATTATCCACCAAGGTTACCTATCCACAAGGTCTGTGGCTATTAGTTCTTATCCAGGCTGGTAAATTTCCACCAAAGCTGCCTGTTGACAATTATCTTATAGCTTTCTGATTCAGTGTTTTTCTACAGAGACCAAGGCTTTGTGTTAGCAGGCTGACTTAGGCCTATGGCTGATTTTAGGCCTTCAGTGTATAAGCAAGACTGCCCCTGACATCTCCTCCCTTCTCCAAGTACAGAAGGACCATGGTGATTCCAACCTTACAAAGGTGGGGATAGAGGCCTGACCTCCAGTAGTTAAAGGGGATTTTGTAATGGCTCTGGTCTTCCTGTTGTTCAGTGAGGTATGAGGGCCATACCCATTCCGATGTCTTTTTCCTAGAAAGGGGATACTTTTGACATCAACCCCTATGCAGTCAGGTTTGTCCCTCAGGGAACCCAAAAGGATATTTTTAATTTTTATTTATATTCCCTTGCAATGCTTAGCCTTGCAGCCTAAGCAATAATTTAAATCGCCAGTCAGAGGGGGTTCTGGGTGGCCCCTCTCTGTTTGGTCTAGGGGCAGAAGTCCCCTCTTTTAGGCTGGGTGGAGATGAGTTTTGAGAACATCCTGGATAGAGTAACAACCTCGTCTTGAGTCTCGTGGTCTTCCATAGCTAACTTATGATAATGTATATGAATAAGTTTTGCTGTCAAAATTATCTATCTGTTGTTTCACAAAGTTAGTCAGCCTATTTAAGGCCCAGGGATCAAAAGAAATAAGCAAAAGTAACCCAATTATTGGTCCCAAAATGGAAGGAAATAGGGTTCACAATCATGAAGGGGTTGAAAACTAATTCTTGTACCAGCTCTCCTCTCTCTCTCTCTCTCTCTCTCTCTCTCTCTCTCTCTCTCTCTCTCTCTTGCTCTCTCGGTCTTGCTCTCTCTCACTCTCTTTGTCTTTTCTCAAGGCCTTCTCTGACCTTTTTCATTTTCTCTTTAACCATCCCTGTCTTGTCTATGTAGAGGCAACATTCTTCTTTAAGGGCTGTACACAGTCTAGAGCTGTACACAGTCTTTTCTACTGTAAAAGAGTAAATCAAGTCCAATAAAGTCCTTTGTAATTTTTGGAGATCACTCCAGACAGCAAAATGGGGGATTTCTTCAGATTAGTGATGGCAATCTCTAGCTGCTTGATGTCTTTGTCAAAGGCCCATCGAAGGTCTGAGTAGTATAAGTCCAGAGGCCAGCATCAGGATTAGAACTTCCAACAGCAAACACCACGGGTGATTCATTTTTACCAGGAAAGGAAAAAGAAGGGAATTCTCAGGGAGATTTCTCTTCCCTGGATGTCAATTGTTAGTCACCTTATTTATAATTGGGCCTGGCTTTGTGGGGGTATCTATTTATTTCATTAATCCTTTTGGCAGTCATTTAGCTGTGCCTTCTTTGGCATCAAACAGGCATATCAATCCTCAGCCCCATATGAGAACTGGGTCAGGGCCATTCCATTTAAAGGTAAGAGGGTCCTTCCACATAACTGTGGCATAGTTTTTATTGGTCTCAGCATGCTAAAGGCAGTCAGCAGCAGATTTGTCATGAGCTTTTAGATTTAAAAACTTAAAAATGAACAAGGCATGATAAAGAGTATTTCTGGGAGACTTCTTCTGGGGGTATAGTTCCCCCTCTTTTGTTTTAAAAGCCAATTTTTCATAGTTCTTGTAAAACCAGGGCAGAAGCACCAGTAGCTGCACCCCTCATACTCAGAGAGTTATTAAGATGTTATTTTAAAGTTTTATAATATCTTGTCTTTGAGGATTATAAGGAATTCCAGTAATATGGGTAATAATAAATTGTTAACTAAACATCTCAAATGTCTGACTGTAACAGTCAATTTTGTTTATCTTAATCTGATATGGAACACGAAGCATAAAAGATACTATAGGCAATAACTAAATATATTTTTAATTGTTTCTCTTGTTAAAGTAATTGTAACTAAAAAGCCTAAAAAGGTATCAAATCACATATACATATTTTAATTTTTTAAAATAAAAAATGTGTAACATCCATTTATCATAATTGATTAGGTATAAGTCCTCAAGTATTAACACTATTATGAAAAAACTGGGGACACTAAAAACAAATTTCATAATTTGACCTATATACTCTCTAAAGATGTCAAATTGTTGTCTCAGGCTATTATTATTAAACATGGATCTATAAAAATGTACTATCTTGTGGTGATGTTACATAATAGATGACTTTTTAAATCTTAATGATGATCTTATAAAATTTTTTGAAATTATATCCATGATTATTAAGCTCTTTTATAATGAGACTGTTACTAGGCCTTTTTCTGATAGTTAAAAACTGTAATAAGAATTTAGTCAGTCTCTCAGATAACATCAATTAATTGTTCCTAGACAAATAACCAGACTTTTACTCAGAGTACATTTTAGGAGGTTATAAAATGTTTGTCAAAGGTCAATGAAAAGGAAACCAACAATTTATCATAGGTGTTAGGATAGAAAATAAAATATTATCTGGGCTTATCTACACAAATCTTCACTAATAACTCAGTTATAGTTCTGTGGCTATCTTCTTTTGGATTTGTTGGAAGGGAATTACTTTCTTGCTCTTTCTAGGGTATAATTTCCCTCCTCGTATTGGAGCTTTCCTGCTATTATCCTTTGTAGTGCTGGGTTTGTGGAAAGATATTGTGTAAATTTGGTTTTGTCGTGGAATCTTGGTTTCTTCACCTATGGTAATTGAGAGTTTTGCTGGGTATAGTAGCCTGGGTTGGCATTTGTGTTCTCTTAGGGTCTGTATGACATGTGTCCAGGATCTTCTTCCTTTTATAATATCTGGTGAGAAGTCTGGTGTAATTCTGATAGGTCTGCCTTTATATGTTACTTGGCCTTTTTCCCTTACTGCATTTAATATTCTTTCTTTGTTTTATGCATTTGGTGTTTTGATTATTATGTGATGGGAGGTATTTCTTTTTTGGTCTAGTCTATTTTGTGTTCTGTAGGCTTCTTGTGTGTTTATGGGCATTTCTTTTTTTAGGTTAGGAAAGTTTTCTTCTATAATTTTGTTGAAGATATTTATTGGCCCTTTAAGTTGGGAATCTTCACTCTCATCTATACCTATTATCCTTAGGTTTAGTCTTCTCATTGTGTCCTGGATTTCCTGGATGTTTTGTGTTAAGAACTTTTTGCATTTTGCATTTTCTTTGATAGTTGTGTCAATATTTTCTATGGTGTCTTCTGCACCTGAGATTCTCTCTATCTCTTGTATTCTCTTGGTGATGTTTGTGTCTATGACTCCTGATTTCTTTCCTAGGTTTTCTATCTCCAGGGTAGTCTCCCTTTGTGATTTCTTTACTGTTTCTCCTTCCATTTTTATGTTCTGCATGGTTTTGTTCAATTCCTTCACCTGTTTGGTTGTGTTCTTTTGTAATTCTTTAAGGGATTTTTGTGTTTACTTTTTAAGGGCTTCAACCTGTTTACCTGTGTTCTCCTCAATTTCTTTGAGAGTGTTATTTATGTCCTTCTTAAAGTCCTTTATCATCATCATTAGAAGTGATTTTAGATCTGACTCTTGCTTTCCCGGTGATATGGGGAATTCAGGACTTTCTAGTGTGGAAGAACTAGGTTCTGATGATGCCAAGTACCCTGGGTTGCTGATGCTTATGTTCTTGTGCTTGCCTTTCACCATCTGGATCTCCTTAGTGCTACCTGCTCTGTCTCTGACTAGAGCCTATCTTTCCTATTATCTTGGTCGTGTCAGATCTGTGTGGGGTGGGTGTTGCTACTGGGGTTAGAGCTGAGGCCCAAGATCTGCTCAGAGCTCAGGCCCAGACCGGAAGGAACCAGTGCTCCGGGCCAGGAGTGACTTCCTGGGTCCTAGTGGGTCCCAGTTACTCCCTGTTTGGGGAGGGTGTTGCTGTCTCCTTACCTAAGATACTGCCCAGGTTAGAGCTCCTGGGAGCCCTGCTTCCTCTGGGTTCTGTGAGATTGGGTACAGAGCTGCCTCCCAGGGTCTGCCGAGTGCTATACCTGCTTCTTTTTAACCTACTTGTCCCAAGCTCCACTCTCCCTACCTCATATACCAACTTCCTGCTCTGGAATTAAATGAATGAATATATACATGTGCGGTTGCATGTGCATGGGAGGTCAGAGGTCAACCTTGACTGTCTTCCTCAGTCACTGGCTTAGCTAGCTTCAGTTGTCAAGTTGATACACCTGGGAAACCAGGTCTGATTGTATTCTAATGCTAATTGGGTTCCTCAAATTAGTTTGCATGAGAGGCTGCCCCTAGCTTCTGGGAACCTGCTCCCAGTTAATTCTGATTGGTAAATAAAGATGCCAGCAGGGGCCAAGAGAACACCGATGGCACAGAGGGCTGCTCCATTGGGTCAAGAGCAGCCAAGGTGGAACATAGAGATTAGTAAGTAGTAACTTGAAGTTATGGATGGGTGGTGAATTCTAATAGCATGGAGCTTAGGCAGTTGCCCAGCTATTGAGCTGCTTAATGCATATTTAAATATAGAGGCTGTGTGTGTTTCTTTCATTCAGGAACATAAGCCATTGAGGCAAGTAGTAACCCAGCACTGAGATTTTTTTAAAATATTTTTACTATAGGGACCTCCATTACAATAGCCTGAGGATAAATCTATGGGGCATCTTTTGAAATAATGATTGGTGGAGGGCCCAGTGGCTATGGATTGTACCACCTCTGGATGCCGATCAAGCCCATGAGGAACAAGCCAGTAAGCAGCTGTCCCTCCACGACCTCTGCTTCAGTTGTTGCCTTCAAGTCCCTGCCTTGAGTTCCTGCCCTGACTTTCCCTCCACGATGGACAGTGATCAAGCTGAAGTCAACCCTTTCCTCCCTGAGTTAGTTTCACACAGTATTTCACTAGGGCAAAGAGAAGCAACCAAGGCAGCTCCTCCCAGCCTTGTTTTGCTTTATTGAGACAACGTCTCATACTTATACCACAAACACACCAATCTGGCTGGTGGACCAGAGAACACCAGGGATCCTCCTGTTCACCTCCCCAGTACCAAGATTCCAGGCCATCATGTCTGACTTTTTTTAAAAAAAAAAAAAAAATTGGGGTTCTAGGTATCGAACTCAGACCCTTATACTTGCATGACAAACACTTTACAGGCTAAGCCGGCTCCCTAGCCCAAGAGCCTCACATAAGAACATTTGAAAGCCATTCCTTCATCAGGCCACAGTCTCTCCTTCAGTGCACGCTCCTTCCGTGTCAATGCCATGTGAGTTAAAATTCTAATCAGGAGACGGGAAGCCATGTTGAGCTATGTCATATGAAGGACTTTGCATTATTTCTCAGTAGGGCAGCATTTTTCATTTGTAGAATATGAAGCTTCTATAGGAAACCTTATCTTTCTTATGCTCCAGAAAGAAAAGAAATACCTTTAGTCCATGAAGTATAACTTAACATCCATAGTAATCATGAAGAAGGGAGGGGTGAGTATCATCTGTCTTGTGTGGTCCTGAGAGAGGTCAGATACTTAGCTAATAATTATCAAACATTTAACAGGTAGGAGAAAAATAAAAGAATGTAACTTTAAAATTATATTGACTTCCCTCTTCTTTGGAGAGAAACACTCTAAATATTCCATTGTGTTTCCTGGTATGTGTGTTTTAATTGTATCACATCCACCTCCTGGGACATTGGTGCACTCAGAAACTGGCCCTTATTTGAGTGCGTGGATGCTAATTGCTAAGGAAGCCCTGGGGAGGGACTGGGAAAGTGGGATTCAGATAGGACGGTAGGATACAGATGAGTTCAAACGAGATGCTGGCAATAATTCTGGCCTTAGAAGAGCAAACATGGTAAGTATATCTGCTGGGAATGTGTCTGGTCACAGTAATATAAAACCAATCAGCATCCCTTAACACTGAGGATGTGATTTACTTGGGAAGAAACACCAAAGCACACATAGCATTATTCAACAGCCCAGCAATAGCACAGGGCTCCCGGCTCATCCATCTATGCCCTCAGCAGATTGGCCATAATATACAGTCACAAGATGGCTGCTTCATCTCCAGAGAACACATCACACTCCCCTACAGGGGGTTGAAAGGGTAGAAGAAAAGGGGTAGGGAAGGGTGGAAGAAAGAACCCACAAAGTAGCAAAAGAACAACTACAGCCATTGAATGGAGATCCATCATCAGCCACAAAGTATAGGGTGTGTATACCTGTTAGCCACAGAGACAGTTTTAGCTACCAGTTGGATGCTAGTGTGATTTAAATTGAGGTTAGCATGCCAGCAAAGAGGTATCTTCCCTTCCCAGTCATTTGGGGGCATGCTACAATTCAAGGGGACATCCTTGTTTGCTCTGTATGTCTCCGTCTCTCCTGCCTCATTCATTATGCCCTGGCGTCTGAAGTGGAAATTTCTGGTTGTGTCATGTGATGCAGACTCCTGTGATGTTTTGCTGAGGCAAGACCTGTGAAGGAATATATGATGTCTGAAGAGAGAGTACACGTAGGACTCAACAGACAGTGATGGGGTGCTTGCATTGCTTGCCTGCAACACCTCCTTGGTCTCAATTCTTTGCTGACCTTCACTTCATTGAAAGAGGCATGGCATGACTCCTGGCACTCTAGCTGGTCCTGGTCACTCCCACTGACTTGTGCCAATTTGGTGGATGCCTGGCTCTTTCTGCTGGGTTGTGCCACCAGTGCTGATTCGTGTTTGGTGACACTTTTTCAGCTGGATCATTGGTACCCTGACACTACTGAACTGGACTGCTGGTGTCCTGACAACTGAGACTGAAATTGCCCCCAAAGAACTACTTCTACACAGGTCCACATGGTGACAAGGGGATGTCCCTTGTCCTATTCACCATCTTTTTCCCTACCTTTAGATAAAGGGCTAGAAGGAGACTCTAAGCATTTGAGAACCTTTATTAAGGTAGGTTTTGAAGAATCTAAGCCTACCGGTATCCCCATGCAATGAAGAGGTGTCGAGCTCATTTCACTACAACTTGTGATCCTTTGCATCTGTTTTTGCAACTATCTTCTGTTTAAGGAAAATGCTCTGGGGTTTTCTGAGGAAAATCCGTTACATGCATAGATATTTAATAACATGTTTTACCCACTTGTGTGTACGTGTATATGCATGTGTGCATGTATGTGTTCATGTGTGTGACAGGCAGACCAGAGGACGATAGATGACGGTTCCACAAGTTCAATTCACCTTGGTTTTGACACAGGGTTTCTACATGGCCTGAATCTCACCAGTTAAGCCAGAATGGCTGGCAGTAAATTCCAACAATTCTCCAACTCTCAGTTACAAGCACACATATCCACACTCAGTTTTTTTACATTGTTTCCAGGCTCAGATTCAGTTCCTCAGCTTGCACACTGAGCTATCTCCCTCATCCCAAGCAGTGTGTTTGAAAAGGAAATATTAAATAACTAACAAGATGAATGGCCTGACCAGGTTGATTCAAACACCATAAGGGCGTTATACAAAGAGTGGGAATTTGGAGCTTTGAGATGAGGCTGTTAAAAGGGAACACTTGACAGCTTTGAAAACCTTCAGGACAACTCAGAGCCTATTAGGGAAAGCCAAAACTTGTGTCTCCATTAACTCAAGACAAAATCAACACAAACTCAAGCAAAATCAAAATCAAACAAAAACTCAAGCTTATGTCAGCTTATTTCCTATGAAACAGTATGAGAGACATGAGCTCTTTTTTCTCTGATGCTGTCCCTACCACCCCAAATGAAATGAGAAATGGCTTGCTACAGCTGTGGGATTGTGTCCACACCAGTACCGGGTTGTCTCTCATCCGCACCCAACCCCAATGCCATATCAGTGCTTCAGATTGACCAGCATGGCAACAGCTGTCACTTCTGAAGATAAGCAGGAACGTGCAAGGTCACAGAGCAGAATGCATTGATTTTCATCCTGAAATTTGGAGCCATAATGATGGAAATATCCCTGTGCAGACACAGCTCTCTCAGAGATGTGTCTCTCTTTGGGCAATAGAGCAAGAACTGAGCTAAGACCAATATTATCTTCAAAAACATCTACATCAGACTGGGCACCAAAACAAAGTGGTGTGTGTGTGTGTGTGTGTGTGTGTGTGTGTGTGTGTGTGCGCGCGCCCACATGCATCCATGTAGAGAATTTGGGGGAGGGTTGTTGTTGCTTTTGTTTTGGTTTGGTTTGCTTTTGGTTTTGGTTTGGGGTCGGGGTTGTTGTTGTTGTTGTTTTTAAAGTAGAAACACATTAAACCTCTTCATCCCTGACTGGCTGGCAAACCCTGAGCCACATCACCTAAATTGATTAAAGCATTAGGAATGTGTGTACACAAAACATAAAGTTATTCCTGTCAAATTCAGATGAGAGATAACATTGGCCATGTGGGCAAGCCTGGAGCCTCAAGCATTTAACACAGACAAATCAGGACACACTGTCAGCAGCCTGTCGGGCCAACAGAGACAAGGGCCTGCGTGTTGTGTTGTTATTTCCTTTTATGAATTTTGCAGTCATCCTGCTCATTAATTGTGTTTATAATGTTAGCTTTGGCACTTTTTCTTGGCTCATCAAATATTTCCTTAATGAACTGTCAGCTCACCCCCATCTCAATTGTAATGACTTCCAAATTAAGTTGATCTGGACTGCTGGGGTTTTCAGAAATCTATGCTGACAGAAAACACAGAAAGAGAGTCTCTTTCATTATATTTAAAGAAAGACATATTCATTCATCTGTTGCCTTCCCCTCAGTGCTGACTGTGCCCAAGCTTAGTGCTGAGACCTCCGCCCACACTTAACCTGGGCACCATCAGATCCACGAGGTGAGAACTCTCAAACAAGGAGGCATTGTACTGACACAACCATGCAGTGCTCCCTCGCCTGCAGCCACCCAGTTCGAAACTTCTGATGTCCTTCCCCCCCTTAAAGAGAGCTATGGGGATCTATACTTAGCATCACCCATGCCCATCATCCAAAAATTATTAAAAATTATATTTGTTTATATTATTTAATGTGTGAATGTTTTGGTTCCATGTAACTATGTGCACCATGTGCATGCCTGGTGTCTGGAGAGGCCAAAAGAGGGTATTAGATCTCCTGAAACTGGTTATCAGTTCAACTGTGAGCCATAATATACATGCTGGGAACAGAACCCAGATCCTCTGCAAGAGTAACAAGTATTCTTAATGGCTGAGCCATTCCTCTAAGACCCAGAGTCCGTGCCCTGTTCCTGGAGATGCTTTGCTATTCTACAAAGCCACATGGAAGATTTGATGCCGATCCTCAAGAATAGACTTCACCCTATCAATGAAGAGGATGCCATGGCTGGTGATGTCAACACTAGGAGACTCTGAGAGAAAGTGACTTAGTATAGGAGGGTCCTATCAGGATCAAGACTGGAGGAGGTACCCTGGACTAGATAGAGGATGGATTGGGTCATTATAGCAGAGAGAGGTGTGATGGTGCTGAGGACATATGAGCAATCCCATGAACGATCCAGTTTGGGGTCTTACATTTCCATTGCTGTGAAGAGACACCATGACCAAGGCAACTCTTATAAAGGACAACATTTCATCAGGGCTGGCTTACAGGTTCAGAGGTTCAGTCCATTATCATCAAGGCAGGGGTCATGGCAGCGTGCAGGCAGACATGGTGCTGGAGAAGGAGCTGAGAGTTCTACATCATCATCTAAAGGAAGCCAAGAGCAGATTGTCTCCCACGTGGCTAAGAGGAGGGTCTCAAAAACTCATCCCCACAGTGACACACTTCCTACAACAAGGCCACACCTCCTAATAGTGCCACTTCCTGGGCCAAGCATATTCAAACCACCACAGGGTCTCTTCACATATATGATAATGACAACGTTGTTTTAAAGTCTTGCTTAAAGACCCGTGATGTTTGCGTGAAGAACATTAGTTGGGACTGGGTGGCTCCAAAACCCCAAGAATATGAAGTCCTGAGCGTTGAAGTATCTCCCTGAAGTATGAAATTGGCATGTGTGCACAGCCCCACCCATTCTCTGAAACATCGTTAAGTGTGTGCAGCTCCAGGGAGCAGCCTCTTGAGTGCCAGCGTGTGTGTGTGCATTCTTGAGCCACACACTCACAGAATCAGGCCTGAGCCTTCTGTAACTTTTCCTTATGGCTCAGAACTCTGGCCTGAATTGATGGGCAAGTAGTTTTAAGAAGAAAGAATACTGGGTGCAGCCAAAGGCGTGGAGATAGGTGACTTAATTACAGAGCTGAGGGAATCTGGCTTGTTTCTTCCCCACACCATGTGAGAGACACAGTCACTCTGCACACCCACTTGCAAAAATTCACGGGGAAAAGGCACATGGGACGCTTGTTTTCTCTAGACTGGATCAGATGAGCCATGATCAGATTTAAATACCCATATGTACTGGGGAATAACTGCTTTTCAGTTGAGAGATGCCCATGCTTCTTAAGCACCCAGAATGATATCAGGCAGATCTAGGTGTTTGGTATCAGAATAACCTCTCTTCCTGTGGAGTCCCCTCACAACCACTATGGTGGCCTCATGATCACAAGTTCACCATTCTGCTTGGCCCCATAACAGACCGAGAAGAACACATGATTTGGGGAGATGTAATGGGCAGATTTTAGATCATCTCACATGCACAGCAAAGAGTATCATTGAGCGGACTGGAGAAGATGTTGGCTGACCCCAGGCCTTTTCTCACAGAAACAGCTGACAACCACCCCACAATGTTCTAGTTATGGGTGTTTCCTGCAATAACAGGGAGTTTAAAATAGCATCCTTGCCTCCCCCTCCCTCCCCCGAGTGATGGGCGGCGGGCCCACGGGCCACCAGGCTTCCTGTAGGAGAAGCCTCTCTGCTTCCCTCAGAGCAGCTCTCCAAGAAAATAAATAGCATGTGCTCATTATTCAAATGAGGCTTAATTAATGCAGAACTCGCCCCCAAACTTTCCAAGACACCCATGGTAATGAGCTCCCGGCTCTCCTCCCTCCAGCTCGTGATGTCAGGCTGAAGAGCTGCATGTGACAGTAATACTGGGATGCTGGTCCTGAGGATGGGACTTCAGTTTGAAGTTTCTCTGCAGTTTCTCAGCTTGCTGAAGTATCTCAGCCCCAAAGTCTGTGTTCAGCCCTCCGTTCTGAGGTAAAGGTGGTAGAATCGACTCCCCAGATAGTCTCTAAGGTTATAAAAGAGGCTCAACTCAAGGGACTTTGAGGTTGTCTCTAATTTACATACCTGAATCAGCCCCAGCCCCTATTCCAGTCAAACATTTCATAAATGGTACAGCAAGAGACACTGAGTCATGCTGACCTTCATTCATAGCCTTATATCCTTGCTCTACCGAGGACACACCTCCAGAGTCCTGGAGGAAGCAACATTGTGCCTGGAGTTCGAGCAAGACAGAATAGAGGGACTGGGAAGTTAAGGGTGACACTGAAAAGGAAAGAAGCCTATTCTCTAGGGTCTAGCCCATGACTCCTGATGGCTGAGTGTCAGAAACATCAATGCAACTGACCTGACCAATGCTGCCTACAGAGATAAGCGTGTGTTTTCCTAATGATATCTCAATCGAGGCTAAGAAAGGAAACACATGGGCCTGAAGAGAGAGCACATCAGTTAAGAGCATGTTCCAAACTTGCAGGGAACCCAAGTTCTGTTCTTAGGATCCACTTAGGCAGCTCATAACTGCCTGTAAATCCAGCTCCAGAGAATCTGATGCCCTCTTCTGGCCTCCAAGAGGATCTGCAAGCAACACACAGACACACACACACACACACACACACGGACACACACACACGCACACTTGAAACTGTCCTTACTGATGGTCAGGAAGTACATGGCCTTGGGTTTCACACCGTAACTAATTCACTCTCATTCATAAACCCAAACAATGTACCTTCTGAACAACGGTGCCTGAAAAGCCACAGAATTCTGTATAAAACTCTAATGTTCAAACCAGAAACATTGACACTTACCTTCTCTATGTAATAAACTCACCGATCCCCGCCCTGTGGTGTAGTTAGGGAGACAGCTTTTCCTGAGGCGAGGTCCCAGAGTGGAACAGGAACTTCTCAGGCTCTGGCTGCAGTGTCCAGTCTCCCCACCACTGCTGACAAAGGACAGAATCCTCCCCAGGGGTCCCATAGACTCCAGATGCTGGTGCAATAATCCAGCCTCTTGATATCCCCACCTGTGAGGTAAAAGTATCCATTCACCTGGGATTCATCCAAGATCTTCCAGGAAGGCAGGTTGAATACCCAAGAACAGTCAGAAACATCCTGCAGAATAAAGCAGCCTCTCTGGCCCTCTCCAAGGTCCTGAGAACACCCATTGACTCCAGTCCACAGAGAAGAGGAAGGAGATCTGCCATCGCCACAGCCTCCCTGGGAACCGAGAGGGTGGACAGAGGAGGCAAACATTGCCTTTTTCCTGGATTCCATTCCTCCTGGTTCCCATTCCTTACGTATTATACATGCAACTTGCAGATTCACCAAAGGAAACAGAGGCTGGAAGATGGCTCATCACATTAGGAACTCAAGGATTAGATTTTAAATCCCCAGCACTGGGGCACTCTGCCTGGAGCCTCAGTCCTTTCAATGTGGGCTCTGCCAACAGTAAGTCTTCCAGCCACTCTGTACAGGGCAATAATGAATCCCCACCCCCTTTCAGTCTTACATTCACTTGCTGATCAATAGCCATGGGGCTTAGTGCAGAGGCCACCGGCTTGAAGTAGAGCATGAGAACATAGGATGTGTGCAGATTCATCCTAGTCACATGATCTTCCCATGATGTCAGAGCCATGGCCTCCAGGACTCCACCTGGATCTATTCTCTCTGATTTAACACCTTAATTGGAGAGGGCATAACAGGAGGGTGCTGGGAGAAAAGTTGGGGATAGACAGTCCTGCCAATTCCCCAGTAAGGAACTGGTTCCCCAGCTACAAACCCTTTTCACTCCTCCACCCACTTAAGCCTATGATTCATGAATGAAATTAATAGAAACCAACCAGGCATGGCCATGCCTACTGTGCTACGTCCAGCAACAGATGTTTCCTACAGCGATTGTATTAGAGTAACCATAACCCGAGAACACGGCCTGCTTATCAGCGACAAATCACCTTCACTAAGAAGACTGGTGGTGGCACTGGAAAAGACAGCTGGAACCAAGGCTGTGCCTAAGCTCACACCTAAGCTTTGACATACCCCAAAGTCAGTCACTGATCTGTTTCCTCTGTGGGGAAACTGAGGAGTGTCTCTAGTTCCAGATGTGGATCTCAGCTCTGATATTTATGCTTCTGTTAAGTGAGTGTCTGAGGTGACCCAGAGGCCCTGGGGAATATGGCTTGGGACAGGAGAGACGCTTTTCATCCTAGCTCACTTTGGTTCCCTCAAATTTTGACAGCTTCACATGGTTTGCCTGTTTGCTTGACGCTGTCCTGGCCAGTTTGCCGGCTAAGAGCAGCATCTTTTCCTGTGCATCCAACAAGGTCCATGCTCACTGCCTTCCTCCCCCAGGCCTCCTTCCCCCATCTCATATGAACACTATGAATCTTTAAAGAATTTTAGGGCACTCAAATGAGGAAAACCATGTGGTATTTGTCCATTTTGCTGAGGATGGGCTCTCCCACTCTAAGCCCTTCACTCTTTAAAAGACTAGATAGCAAACAAACCACAAAGCCCTGTCTGTACCCAAAAGCCCAAGAAAATACTCAAATTCCAAAGAATCCTGGAAATCCGGCTAACCCTACCCTCTTTCTTGCTGTGACCCAGCATATGAACACATACACACACACACACACACAGAGAGAGAGAGAGAGAGAGAGAGAGAGAGAGAGAGAGAGAGAGCGCCTGGCCCTTTCTTCTCCTAGACTAGAAGTTGTAGGTCATAATTTCTGCTTTCTATCTTTGCAAAGACCCCTGTGTCATGTTCTGTCGTACCACTAAAATGACCCCTAAGCCTTAGAAAACATGACCTGCCAGAGCTCCGGCTCTAGGCATGGGGGTGGGCACAGTGGTCAATCTCACTGTCCCCAGTGCCTATCTGGTTTAGTCCTAGGTTATGTTCCTAGTTTCCTTGTACAGAGTCAGACAGTCTGGCGTTTACTCCTGGCCTAACAACCCATGTTCACAACTTCACCTCTGAAATTCTCTTTCCCTTCTTCCAAGGAAAGGAGTTGTTGGTGTTTAGAAGGCTGAGACAGGGGGATCACTGCAAGTTTGAGCCCAGCCTAGGCTATATAGTGAGACACTGTCTCAAAAGAGGGGTGAAGGAAGAAAGGGAAGAAAAAGAGCAGAAGGGATGCAGAGAGGGAAGATGGGATGGAGAGAAGGGGAGATGATGGTAGGGGTTGAATGGAGTTGCCTGCCTTTTCTCTTTCAGTGGATGCTGTAAACATCTGTCTCCAATGCTCGCCAACACAGCTATAGCCTCCATAAACCCCATGAAGATTCCCAACGTGAGGGTGCATAACCATTCACCGTGCCCGTGTGCGTGCGTGCGCATGCACATACACACACACACACACACGCGCACACACACACAAACACACACACACACACACTCATCTCATGCAAAGCCCCCATCCGATGGGAGAGCACAAAGCTTAGGCACAGAGCCTCACCGCGGATGGCAGTCAGCCTGAGCATCCATCAGAAGACCATTGGATAAGTAAGATCAGGTACACATACACAATGGAATTTTATTTGGCCATAAAAAGGATGGAATTATGTCATTTGTAGGAAAACAGATATGTCCTGAGACCATGGCATTAAGCAAAATCAGCCAGACATGGAGAAGCAAATACCGTATTTTTGTCTCATTTGTAGGTCCTGTAATTCTTTACAGAATCTTTATGTATTCTTAACAGATCTGGAGAAGAAAGGGAACTAGGCATGATATGTTTAAAGGAAGTTATCTTTATGCAACCCAGCGCTGTGGATGTGCAGACACACCGATGATGCCCAGGACCACTGCCTTCATTCCAAACTGCACCAAGAGCCATGTTGCCCCGGCCCTAGGTGGCTTAGGTATCATTCCTTCTCAATTTAAAAAACATTTGCTCAGTTAAACATGAGCATTTAACATACACTACAGAGGCCAAGGAGATGGCTGAGCAGGTAAAGCACAAAAACCGAGGTTCTACTCCTTCCGCCAGAAACCCACATAAATGAGGCAGGGGTAAAGGAAGTGGGTGTGGAGGCTGCGTATAATTAAAGACTGGGAAGGCAGAGTTAGGGAATCCAGAGAGCAAAGTGGCAAGCAGAACGCGTCATATCGATGAGCTCTGGGTTTGACTGACAGACCTTGCTGCAGAGAATCTGGTGGGAAAGCAATGAAAATCCAAGACATCATTTCACACATACACATGCCTGCACAACACACATTCAAACACATGAGTACACATACATATCAGAGAGGGGGAGGGGAGAGAGAGATAAATAGAATACATAGGTAGAAACCGCAATTAGGCTTCACTTGTCCATTTTTATGTACAAAGAAATGGATTGGTCGAAATGCCCTGTTTTGTTTTTAAGTGCCGCTGGAAACCAAATCCAGGACCTTGTGCAGTTAAACACTCTTCCTGGAACCCTACTGGGAGCCCACAGACATACAAAAGGACAAATGGCCCTCTCAAATTGGAGGGACATGGCTGTGCCCAAGTTGGGGTGGATGGAGCTCCCACAGGTGTGGACTCACCGAGGCATCTTCCCTCTGGCTGGCGCTAGAGGGCGCACGAGGCCCGGAACCCCTCCAAGCCTTCTCCAGTCTCCACTGGTCCAAGCAGGTGTCTCCATTCGCCACTTCCCACCCACCCCCACCCACAACCCACCACCACCCCCCTGCCTTAAACCGGGAAGGTCGAAATGAGCCTGAAACAGCCTTGCAACTATCAAAGTGAAGGGACTCTGCCTGCTCCTTCCCCCGCCACCCCAGAGCTGGTGGGAGGGATTGGAGGAAAGTTTTCCTTGTGTACCCTAAAAGAGACCTCAACTCTTACAGAAAGTCGATTTCCCCTCCTCCCTCGACTCCCGTGCACAATGGAGGAGAAGTCAAGTCTTAGAGATCTCGATGGCAGCTTTTGCTTTGGGAACAATGGCTGGGGGGGGGGGGTGCAGAGGTCTCTCTGAGGATGTCTGAAGAGTCAGACATACCGAAGGTGAATCTCTGCCCTGCCCTTTGCCTTGTGGGCTCGAACAAAGACATCTCTGAACTTCAGTTCCTTCTGGCTCTGAGATGGGATGAGTAGTACCTCACTGTAGGCTTGGGGCAAAGATTGTATATCGTCCTACACCGGAAGGTGGCTCAGAGAGCACTGATAGAGAGACACGTGCCCGCAGCCACCCACGCACAGATCCAATGTGGGTTTTCGGATCAGGAAAAAAAAATGCTTACTTCTCATTGATCCACATAATGGCTTTTTGTGGCTAATCAGCCTGAACTTCATCTATTGTTTGTCTGCAGTTAGATCTAACTGTTGATCTAATTACCTGGGTCTAGAATTAGACTCTCACCCTGAGCTGAGAGAACAGCTCCAATAATCTACTCCTTCTAACCGAAACCCTTCTGAGACCAAGAGAGTTCTCCCTGCAGCCTCAAAGTTGCCACGAGCGAAAATGGCAGGTAGCAAAGGAAATGTTATTTTTTCCCCCCAAGCCCTAACTAATTACGGGATGTCATCACAGCCCGATTAGTATTTACCCAACAATGTGCTGATTCCTGATCCAACCAAAAGCTTAACTGCCATTTAAATGGAGCACGTTATTTAAATCTTAATTTCATTACCTGCTGGTAATAATCTCACAATTATAAATCCAAAGTATCACTCAGAATACATTTGCATATGTAAAAGAATCCGTCCTCATTGTTGCTCCACAGTACACGTGGTTTGACTTTGGAACCAGAACTGAGTGTCCTTTTGTGGAGAAAGAGATAACGGAATGTGTTCCTGCATCGCAGCCTACTTGGTGTGGGAGAGACACACAAGCGTACAATGAAAAGGCGGCTGGACACGCAGAAGTGCCACGCCCGTCACCTGTGAGACATGAGCTCTCTCTGTGTTCTTTAATGATGCCCACACTGTGCTAACAAGTCAGTCGATACAACAAAAGCCACTTCAGAATTCCCAGACAGTCAACACTAATTGTCGCAGAAGGGGCAGTGGAAACTCTCAGCCTCTGCAAAACTCTCAGGCTGCCATGGCCTCGCTGCCTATATTCTGGCTGTTATTTCTCTGGGGCAAATTTCTTTCCGAGGAATAGAGAGCTTGCGGGCTTATCAGCATGAGTGTGTGCGCATGTGCAGAAAACAATGATCTTGGCAGCTGGGAGTCCTGTTCACAGGGCGTTTCCAGGTTGCCCCTTCACTGGAAATATGCTAAGATCATGGCTTTTGACTCCTTCCGTTCTAGCTGGTCTGAGGACTAACCCTGAACAGAAGTAGAGGCTGAAGTTCTGAGGAAAACCTGTGCTAGTTGTGATTCAGGCAACACCCAGCATTATCCAGGTCACCATGAGTCCACTACAGAACAAATTCCTGCCTGGCTGGTCACCTTGATGCCCCTGGGTGCTCCTTGGACAGTTGACAGTGTCTCCTGAACATCAGCCCTGATATCCTTAGAGCCTCGGTGTTCCTCTTCTTTTTCGGGAACATTCTATTCTCCATCCTACCCACTCCATTCAGCTCAGATATCACTATATCTATGGCCCTTCATCACCTGTCTCTGTCTGGCACTGGCTCCACCTCCCTGCTACTTGGCTTTTCTCTGTAACTCTTTACCCTCTACAGCTTCTAGTTTATTCCCTCTCTCCACATTCTCCATCTTCCGTGCCTGGGAAACTGACTGTCACACAGCAGTGTTCAGTGAATATCTGTTGAGCCAGACATGTTACCGCAGATCTATAATCCCAGCTCTTGGAATGCTGGGACAGGGAAATTATGAGTTCTGGGACAGTTTAGGCTACATATGGAGACCCCACTTCAAAAAAAATTTACTGATATTTGTTGGGACAAAATTCGTGGCCATTATCATCATCACCATCATCACCATTATGACCACGATTATCAGCATCACTACCACGATCAACAGCAGCACCATCATAGCCAACCCAATCACCACCACCATCATCACCACCAACATCAATATCATCAGGGGCGTCACGATCACCATCATCATCATCACCCATCATCACCATCATCATCATCACCACCACCATCACCGCCACCGCTGCCATCACTATCTTCGTTTCCAGATGGAAATTGTAATCCTAACAAGCCCATATTAAAGACACACAATCCAGGTATTTTATTTGCAAGCCATAAGCCTAGATTGGGCAGATCTAGGGTTATGCTAACTTATTCCCCAGCTATAGGTCCCTTGTTACTTGCTGTATCTCCTGGCCATACAGTTCTGGTCCTGTAGCATGTAGTTTTAAAAAATCCCTACTGCCCTTCCCCTCACATCAGACCATGTTCTGCCCCCTCCTGGCTTCCCCTTTGATCTACCCAGCTTAGCTCCAGGATTGGCTGCCATCATCCCTAACCTGGGTTCTCTTTTACCCACCTTTACTCCAGGAGGTGTCGTGCTACCAGCCCACTCCCGAGACCCTTGAATCCTCGGATAAAAGACACACAGACAGCTTTGTTACTTTATAAATTGCCTACTGGCATAATTGCTGGGCGCAGATAACTCCCTCCTGGAAAGACACACCCTTATAATAATAAAATAATTTATTATTTCTGTCTCTTCCTTTCCTATAGGTTTAATCATTTCTTCCTTTTTTTCTCTCTATCATTATCTCTTTTTTCTGTTCAGGGAATTTAACCCAGGGCTACAAGTATTCCACCACTGAGCTGTGTCCCCAGCTCTCTTTTAACTTCTATGTTGAGACAGATTGTCACTAACTTGCCCAAGTTGGCTTTGATCTCAGTATATATACCACATGAGCCTTGAACTTGAGGTCTTTCTGTCTTGGCTTCCTAAGTATCTCAAGCCACCAGGCCTGGATTGATCGTTTTCTTATTAACTTAATTCTTACTTGTCTTTCTCTTTTTAAAATAGTGTGTGTGTGTGTGTGTGTGTGTGTGTGTGTGTGTGTGTGTGTGTGTGTTATGAATGTATATGTTCTCATGTGTGTGAATACATGTATAAGTGTGCAATCATTCATAAGGCCAGAGGTCAACATCAGGTGTCTTTCTCTACCACTTGTAGCCTTATTTATTGAGGCAGGGTCTCTCACAGAACCTGGAGCTCACTGATGCAGCTGTTGAGTGGCCATTGAGCCTCAAAGATCCTCCTGTCCCTGTGTGATGACTATTCTTGGTTGTCAACTTGACTACATCTGGGATGAGCTACAATCCATAAATGGAGGAGGGCAAACTTATGAGAGATACTTTTTTTTTTTTACCTGGTTTGAAGTGGGTAAATTTACTTCTAGTCTGGACCTTTGAAGCACGAAGACACGTGCCTTTGATCCATATCTTAAGGTGAGAAGCCATGCCTTTAATCTGGGCCATATCTTGTACTGGAAGTATACATAAGGACACAGAAGAAGGAAGCTTTTGATCTCCGCCCACTTGCCCTCATCTTGCTAGCACATCCATTCCTTCACTATAGAATCTACCAACTTCTTCAGGATTCCAGAATCTAACTGAAGACCAACTGAGACATCCAGCCTTTGTGAACTGAGCAACTGCTTTATTGTTGGACTTCCTGTTCTCAGGCAGCCATTATTGCATTAGCAGGGCTGCCGCTTGTAAGTCACTCCAATAGATTGAATGACTACAGATGCACACAGAGAGAGAGAGAGAGAGAGAGAGAGAGAGAGAGAGAGAGATTCATTCTATAAGTTCTTTTACTCTAGAGAACCCTAATATACTCTGTCTCTCCCACGTCGTATGAGATTTTGGTAGAGCATTGTGGTTCTTGTCTCTTTATGGCACTGCTGGGGGAAACAGCTCATGCTTGTGTGACAGTCATTTAACTAACAGAGCCATCATGTCCCCAGCTCTCATTCTGCTTCTTAGCTTTGACATTTCTTTAGCCTCACAATTGTGTGTGGTGGGGGGACGTCTAGACTATTGCCGGGTATGATGGCTATCCTTGGTTGCCAACTTGACTACATCTGGAATGATCTAAAATCCAAGTAGTTGGGTACAACCGTGGTGGATTTTTTAAATTAAATCATTTAAAATGGAAAAGCCCATTTTTGATCCAGATCTTTAAGGTAGGGATATAAACATTTAATTCAAATCTTTTGAGGTGGGAATATCCACCTTTAATCTGGACCACACCTTCAGCTGGCAGCTACTGCGGGCAACACCATTCCCTAGGCCAAGGTCTTGGACCATAAGAGTGGAAAGACAAGTTGAGTACTAAGCACAGATTCACTTCTCTCTGCTTTTGACTGTGGATGTGACAGCTGCCTCAGGTTCCTGCCTTGATTTCCCCTCAATGACAGACTATAACTTAGGATGATAAGCTAAAATGAACCCTTTCTCCCCACTCTGATTTTTGTCAGGGCATCTTATCAAGCATCAGAAGCAAAACTAAGACAGCTGCATTAGAATTCAAATTAATATGATGGAGACCCACAGGTGGCTGTGATGGGAAGGGGAGGTACACACCTAGGGAAGCGCCTGAAAGGGAAGGGACCACGGCCTGTGCTCTGTATCTCTAATGGCCGTGCTACTGTATTCTGAAAGCCAGCTTCCAACAGAGGAAGTCACAGTAAAGTCACAGATGATTCCTGAATAGAAAATATAAAAAGTACCATGTGTTCTGAGAGCCAAAGGAAATTATGGAAACGTCAGATCAAAAGCAAATTCAGCCATTACAAGGACCATGGGTCTGCTACATCCAGAGTCTAAATCCATGAACTCAACCAGCCACAGATCAGACATGGAGAGAAGTAATCTGTACAAAGCTCATAGATTTTTCTCACCAAACAAGGCAATATAACGATTGACAGAACTCACACATCCTATCAGGTATAGTACGTAATGCAGAGGTAATCACAAGCATGCGGAGGGTATGTGTAAACTATATGCAAATCCTCCTGGGATCACATTCACCTCCTCAGAGGCACTGTAACCACACACACACACACACACACACACACACACACATACACGCACACGCACACGCACACACACGCACACGCACACGCACACACACCCGAAGGTAATGAGCTGCAAACATAATACTGTCCAATAGGCAGAAAATTACCATTGCCCAGCTCTGAATTCTGAAAATAGCATCCAGCTCTGTGTTTACAGAGTGCTTTATAATGATATCTGAAAATTCACCCTCTTTGAGTTCCTGCATCTGAGGACAGTTCAGTCCTCAACAGGAAATGACAAAGCTGTATCTCTCAACCCACCAAGAACCACAGTGAAAGCCCAAGACATATTAGAGGTGTTTCATGAAACAGGAAGACGGCCCGATGCTGTTAGTTGATGCCATAATTTCTTTTTTGAACTGGGAAGATGATTTCCCTAGGGGAATCATTATATCCCATCTGGGAGGTGTTGGTTTCCTGTCTGCTGGGGAGCCAAAGAAGAGTCTATTAAAAACCAGATCCCAGGTAGGATATTCCTTCTCTCCTTGTTTAGTTTCTAGAAAATATTTCAAAAATAAAGCAAGAATGCTCTATCACCTGTCATAATTGTACAAAACCAACAAAAAATAAGCAAGCTGTAAAGGTTTCAACACCTAAAGAATCAGAAAAAGTGTTTGTGTTTTGCCCTAATGCATAAAAAAAAATTAAGCATAAAGGTCTGACCCATCTCATTTCATGCTCTTTTCCCTTTGAGGAAGACTTTAGCAGACTGAGTACATCCACTCCGAGACCTGAGTAGCACAATGTCCTGTGACTCACCTCTCCTAGAAAGCTGTTAGTGGGAAGCAGTTACCCCAAATGGACCTGTGTACCTGGAAAAGCTCTGGAGCTCATTTGGAGCCGGTATTTTAGAAACACGGAAGTAACTCTGGCTCTTCAGAAGCCATTGTCTGGACTCGGTTTCTTAACTGATGTATCCTGGGCTAGATGAAAGATCCGATGTGGCATGAGGCATTGCCAAGTCATTACCAGGAGACATCTCCATTCATCCTGAAGGAAATGAGGCAGTTTCAAGATTCTCATGGCCCTTGGCCAATAAATTTGGAAGAGCTGTAGGCTAAAGGAATGATGCCCATCAACACGGAGAGACCAACACATTTCTCAAGTTCTAAAAGGGTGTTAGGTTTATTGTTGTTGTTGTTGTTACTGCTGCTGCTGTGCTTGTTTAGATAAGACTTTAGGGGCAGTATAGACAGCCCAGCAGTTCAGAGCATTTTCAGCACTTGCTGAGGACATGGATTCAGTTCCTAACACTAGTCTGGGTGGCTCACAACTGCCTGTAACGCCAGCTCCAGGAGATCTGATGCCCCCTTCTGGCCTACACAGGTACTGCACTCATGTGCACAAACCTACACACAGACACATGATTTAAAAAAAAAAAAAATAAAGCATCTTTTAAGAAAAGCCTTTCAGTAACTCCTAGGAAACACTTTCTTTTCATACACAGGTAGTGCTCTATTAATACCGCTAGATCTCTTACTGAAAAGGAAAAAAAAAGTCAAACACATCTATTAATATAACCCATGACGTGAGTGCTAAAACTCAAGAGAATGCATAACCAAATAATACAACGACTGAAGAATGTTCAAATGTTTATTTCCATGTTAAAAATGATGAGTTACCCTGTGGTTAGAATATACCTTTATGCTGAAAAATGAAGTCATTTTATTTCTGAAATATTTCCATTGTGGAGGGAGGAGGGAGGAAAAAAATTCAGAAAGTAATGAAGACTAAGATCAAATGTTCTGGAAGATTCCATCAACAATCCCAGCATGAGCCACAATGTCCTTTCCAGGTCAGAATTCCTAACTTGGTGACTTCGACGTCAGGCCCCAACGCTTTTCCCATCATCCATTTAAATATTGTTGAGCTGGATGTCTGTACACTTAAGAGCTACATTTTCACATGCTTTTATTTTTAAACGTATTTATTTCAATACACTGTTCACAGTTTCATTATATTGCCTATATTACATACAAAAATAGCTGCTGTTCTGTATTTCAGCAAAACTTTGTCCCACCATCCACCCTCTATGTGACAGGTGAGATGCATTACATTATACTGATACAGTTTTGATGAAGGAGAAAGGAACAGTTTATAAACCATCCATGGTGTCATTTACAGAGACCTGAATAGAGAAATGTGGCCCTCTTTAGATGACCAGAGTAGAAAACCCAACGGGCTAAAGATAGGATTCAGAAACACTGCCTGTGGTCACTGCTGGGGACTGGGGGGCTACTCATGATGGTCACAGCTTCACTGTGGTCCTGCTCATTTGAATTCTCTCTCTCTCTCTCTCTCTCTCTCTCTCTCTCTCTCTCTCTCTCTCTCCAGCCTCCAAAAGAGTGAAACAAACAAACAAAAATGTTGATCAGAACACCCAAAGGTGGCTTCCTAAACCTTAAATGAGGTGCTAATTACTTCAATTCATAGGTGTGGCCAAGAGAGTAAAACAGAATCAATGTATGTGTTGGCTGTATTCATGTCTGTAAGCAGAAACTTCCTGCCTAGACAGTTAAGAATTGTCATGGTCTGGAAATGTACCTGGCCAGTGTGCCAGGCAGATAGTTTTCTGATGCTGTTTACATGCTGTTCTTCCGGCCAAAGATCCCACTGTATTAATGCATCTCTTAAATCCAGCATACCTGTCACTCAGCTCCAGTCCTTTCATGTGGCACCTGCCTCCAGAGTCCCTATACCTTAACCCCAAAAACATTACATGCAAATCCTGAAGACAGGGACTGCATTGTCTCTGAATGTCCCAGGTCACACTACCTTTGTCTGTCTCGTGTCTCAACTTCCCTCTGTGTGGCCAAAGAGCTCACAGCCTGTTGCCCTCTCCTGACTGCCCCAGGAAGAGTCTAATCACAAGTATCATTCTCGTGGCACAAGAAACGACTCAATAATGTGTATCTGGCTCAGATTATCTATCAAGAGTTATAATTTAGATATCTCAACCATGAAAACTGAAATCCAGGCAAATGCAGGCCTTGGTAAATTTTAAGGCTTGATAGTTTATGCCACCTCCCTCATTTTAGTCCATGTATTTCAGGGGCTAACACACAAAAGAAAACATAGCTTGCTTGATGAAAAATCAAGTAAGCCACATAAACTGAGACAGCCACAGTTTTATAACCTACAAGGGATAGTTACAGCAGAAGATGCTTCTATGACACTGTTATGTTGAGTCCTGCCCGAGCTGAGTCTGAGAATCACTGGCAGGCCTTTCTGATTCCCACCAAATGACTGAGTTTGTGATGTCTTGGTATCCACACACACAGATGTGAATACGTGGGCTTGTGTGTGTGTGTGTGTGTGTGTGTGTGTGTGTGTATGCAACTGTGTGTCACCTGTTAAAAGTGGGCTTTCCCACTTTTAACCTGCCACTCAACTTTGATTCGAACTGATGGCATCTAACACAGCAACACCGAGAATGTGCACAGAGGGTAATTCACGGAGTATGTCTAAGAGGGCCATGGAGACCTCTTCAGGACCGTGGCCAGCTCCTCAATCCTCCTCTTCCTCCTCCTCTCACCCTCCCCCACTGCAAGCCTGTCAATCACAATCAATGCTTACTTGTACCACCCAGGGTAATTTCCTGCTAAATTGCAGGCTAACCCAAGGCCCCACCTAAACAAGAGGAGGCACTCTGCTTTGTGTGCCCTTACTTCCAGGGAGGTACCTCTCTTTCAGAAATGAGTTCTCATTATTTCTGTGATGGAAGATAGAATTTTAAATGGCTCATGAAAGGAGCTGAAACTTATCTGGAACTCTGCTGCTCTTCACAGGTGTTTTGGGGGCTACCAGCCCTGCTCCAACCTCCCTAGAAACAGCTAGCTAACAAGAGAGCTCTTGGCAGTAGCAGATGTCAGCCAACTTCATGCAATGCCTGCATCTCCTGGTTTCCTTCTCTTGTCAGTACCTTCCACTCCTACGAGCCATTCTAAACACAAAAGCAAGCAAACATACTTCTTGGGGGGTATAGCATAGGACCCACATGCCCTGCCCTGTTGGTAAACACAGTGCTGGGATTGGGAGAGGCAGGGAGAACATCTTAGCTGTCCTGTTGTGGTTACAGGTGGGATGGCTGCCATGTTTCCAGCCTGGACATATGCAAAATGAGAGCAGAGCAGAGGGATAAGAAAAAATCTCCTCTGAGAGGTTCACATGTCAGCCCTTTGACATCAGTGACCTCCTGCATGTGCTTCCGGCTTTGGGCCTTTAAAAAAATCCCTTTTTTGAGAGCTGACAATGGCTCAGTTGAGTTCTCAATGAGGCATACTAGTCTAGTATCTGCTTTTCTAGTTACGTCATTATGATAAACAAAAATGTCACATTTGGCTAAGCCAAAATCCCTGTCTTTCTTGAGACTATTCATGAAATATGCTTGTAAATAGCACTTTTACTGAAATTACGCAAAAATCTTTTTAATACCATAATCTGTTTGTAAAAACTGATTCTTGGGCTCTGTGACAGTCATTTATAATTATGAATTTGGGGAAACCATTGCTTTCTCTACAAAAAGATGTTTAAGATGGTTTCTTCTCTATCTGAAAGACAAATGAGATTTTTTTCCTTCAGTCATTGTATAGATGACTATCTTATATTGCTAATTTGAAACATTATTTAAAAAAATAATCTGCAAAGTGAAAAGTTTAGTATGAAGGTATTTCTTCATATATTTGTTGTATAAATTAATCCTGATTTTAAAAAGATTTGGTTTTATTTGTTTATTTGTTTGTTTTTAATTATGTGAATGTGTCTGTGGGTGTAGTACCCATAGAGGCCAGAAGAGGGCATCAGATCCCATGGAGCTGGGGTTACGGAAGGTTGTGAGTCACCATGTGGGTGCTATGATCTGAACTCCAGGTCCTCTACAAGAGCAGCATGTGCTCTTAACCATCAAGCCATCTCTCCAGCCCCTCAATCCTGTTTTGTTTTAAAATTATTATTTCAGTCTGAATCAATACATTGCATTGAGCACAGAGGACTTTTATCCATACTATGGTACTACAGTCTCTCTTCCCTCAGAACTGCACCCCAGGAGATTCACAAATCACTAACAAGCAGACGATAAAAACATGTTTGTGACAGAACTTTTCTCAAAATCTGTTAAGTTTCATGTGGAAGAATATTTAAAAAAAAAAAAAACACAACAACAACAACAAAAAAAACCCCACCTCTCTCCTGGGTCTCCAGTCAGACCCCTGTTCCCAAGATAAATGAGAAAAACCATGTCACCATGTCAAGAAGGAGGGACAAAACATAAGAATGTTTCCTAAACAGCATCCCCAGCAATAAAGTTAAAAAAAAATAATGACATCCTGTGTGAGACCCCATAATGGCGGGACACAATCAGCTCCAGGGAATAAAACTCACAGGAGCATCAAACGTCAATTCTTCTTTTAGTGCTTCTGAAATGACCCCTCCCCCCTCAAAAAATGTAAGGTCAAAAGAACAGGTGCGAGTCCAGATGTGTATAAAAATAATGAGCCTCGTTCCTGATAGCTAAGGAAGCTACATTCACTCATTTTCCACCACGGAGATTTGAACTCAGGCCACGCGCAATGAGTGTCCACTGTGCTTTAAAAGGGCTAGAAATAGAAAAAAATCACCATCTGGAACATTCCTAATTACACACGGCCATTGGTCACGAGGTGACTAACAGTGTCTGTGAGGTCGCGTCTTCTGCCAGGCTGCTGCCTCTGAATGTCTCCCATCCCCAGGAGCTAGTTTTATAGACTTTGCCCTGCTCTTCAGGCTGCTGATACCCACTTAGAGAGGGCTCCCTCCAGACCCCCACTCTGACCCTTTGTTGAGTCACCCCCTATTGCTGATCAGACCCACTGTTCCATCGCTCAGAAAACAGAAGGCATAAAGGTGAATACAAACTTAAGAAAGGACTTTACATCTGGTCCTGTAGTCTTTCCATATAGTCTCTGAAGTCCTGCGAGTCCCCCAGCCCCATATCCTGGCAGACCCACTTGATGCTGTCATCACTGTCAAACAGGATGGAGTTGGTGTATGGGCCCCCATCCTCGGGGAGGATGGTGGTGTAGGAAGTAAACTTGACTCTCTTCCTCTTTGGGCCGGAGGAACCCATAGGTTCATTTTTCAGCTCTTTTTCATACACATAGTCAGGAGGTCTAAGAAGCTGACTATGAAAAGTCTTCTGGGAACTGCCATTCAGCAGGAAGTTCCTCTCTTCGAATTGCAGACCCCTGTCGATCATGGTTGTGCACTCCTCTGAGGGTAGAGTGATGTCCACGGGGTTCTCCAGGAGTTCTACCTCATTCCCGAGCCAGACCCAGTCATGGGAATGGGGGATGTTGCCTTGCTCGCTCACCGCGAACCTTTTGTGTCTATACTTCCAAGCAAAGGCCACACAGTTGATCAGGAAGACCAAGATGGCCAGACAGAAGACACAGAGCAGGGCGTACATTCCGATCTCCAAATCTGTTAACCCCCTGGAGGTCATCGTGAGGTCACCAGGGTTATTGGATTCTGGTAACTTCCCTTGAGTGGGGAAGCTGGTGAAGGCATCCGCCCCACCTTTGAGGAGCTTTCCTCCCATGGGAGACTGTGGGGTTGTGCTTTTGTTGGTCCTGTCCTCATGGCCGACTGGTGTGCCATGTTGGAACCACTCCTGGGCTGCTCGCTCCTGGCTTCCCTCACGCTCTATGGAATTGCTGAGGTGGCCTTTGTATTCCCGGTTTATGCCCCCGATGTCATTGCTGCCTCCTTGCTGCTCGTGCATTCCAGGTTCAAATCTGACCTTGACGTTTCCTTTGCCCACGGCAAGAGTACTCTTTCTCTTGTTCTTCTGACAAGACTCACTAATGGACATTTCTAGCTTGATCAGGGGCCCTTGTCCTTCACCCTCAGCAACCACGATTGGCCATCTGGTCTGAAGATTTGGCTGGACGGACACCACCATCTCATCCAATGAGGAAACGGTCACGGAGAAATCCTTGGGATCATAAATGTCTAAAGGTGTCACTGAGCCATCGCTGAACAAAATCCAGGAACTGACTATGGCTTCCTAAGGAAAATGAAACCAGAGAACAGTGTTACAACTGGGTTCCTTCAAACTTACAAACAATGACTTCCTCCGGATGTTCCTGGCATCTTCAGATAGAGGTGAATTTCCAGATGCAATGGTCTTAGTTCTTGTTATGCCTTGACCTTGTATCATTAACGTACTAGATCTCCACTGACATGAGGTGCCAGGAATGCACTTAAGTGAATACATTAAAGTGTAAATTAATTTATTGCATGCCTTCCCACAGAGTGTGACTTTGGCCTTTGTGGAGACACTCAGATGTGGGTGATTTATCTGAATCAATTTCAGATGTAACTACTAGGTTACTGTTCAAGACGATGCCACTTTGAACACCCGTTTACCAGGAAGTTGGTGCTGACACAGCAAAAACCCTGTGGGGGCATCTCCTGGGGGAAGTTCTTGGTAAATGAGGTGGTGTGAGGCTGGCTCACTTGAATGGCACCATGTTCCTGTCTCTTTATAAAATGTTGGGCATGTTTTAAGATACAGGCAAGCTTCAGAGTTGATGACCCCTGCCATCAACTGGGCAATGCAGTACCAACTGGCCATTCCTGTTCAAGTAGCTGAAATAAAGTCTCTGAGCTTCAAAAAACTGCTTTGTCCATTTGGCAGGATCTAGAGAACAGGGGATGCCTCAACCATGATCCACACCTAGCACAGATCAACCCATGGGAAAGCAAAGGGCACAGGAAGATATAACTAAGCCCTGGGTACTTTTCTCAGAGACAAAGAGAAACTAGATATGAAGCAAGAAGGAAGTCCAGGAGCTACCAGGCCTGGCTATGACACTCTGCTGGTTTCCTGTGCAAAAAGCCATAACTGAGGATGAAGATGACTTCATGCACAGAACTTCATCCCCCCGGGAGTCTCACCTGCTGTGGGGCTTGGAGAACATCCTGAGCAGCCACTGTGGAGACGATGGCCCTCTTGTCTGCCCTGTGAGGCTGCAGAGAAAGGGACAGGCCAGCCACCAGTTGTACACCCAGCTCTGTGATAGTGACTCGGTCATCCAGGACAATAACCGTCTTCTCTGCAAGGATGGAGTCAGAGAGAGGCGAAAGGACCTGAAAAGCAAGGGAAATGCTTGTGATTTTTGTCCCACGGGGCCACGTTTAACTCCTGAGCGGACAGGGCCATCGGGGACCTGTCCCATGTCCGGGTAAAGAAACACAGTGGGAACTGTTTAGGTGGGTCTGTGGTCCTTCACATTTTTCCTTAACTAGAATCTACCCTAAGGAAAAGGTGGGGTTCAGGTTAGGAGTTCTCGCTGAAGTTTTCTACTTTAGTGATAGGTATGGGAGAAGTGGGGTTTTTTTCAACAACCATTAAACAGTTTCTGAACATGGGTTTGTGGCACAGTCTCTGATGAGTCTCTGCTCAGCCTGACTCTTTGTGCACATCCCTTCTAGTGGGTAGGCAGGTCCTCCTCACTGACACCCATGATCACCGTACAGGTAAATGGGTCATCACTGGATAAGCAAGTTGAACTGGCATTTCCTAAGTAGCTATCTCTCCTAATAAACCATCTGGTGTACAGCCAGGGGTTGGGGTCTAACTCTCATAGATAATGCCTGGTAAGTGAAATTATTTCTAGAATATTCCCCACCAAAGACATCCTGCCCTCACTCATCCCTGGCACATGTGGTGGGGGGGGGGAGGGAGGAAGCTCATTCTGAGACTCTTCAATGTCACACAGCACAGCTGCCTGGAAGCCAGATGGGGCTGCATCACAGAGGGCACCCAGTATGGTCACCAGAGTTCTTTGGGGTAGAAGAGGAATGGCTGCGTTCCCAGCTTGTGACAGAAGGAAGTCAGGGACATTCAGAGTCCCTACCAACAAGAGAGGGACACTTGGAGTCCCTACTGATGAGGGAAGGAGTCCACGAGAAGGAATACACAGGGCTCCTGGCTGACAGCCAGTCAGAACACAGAAGCCTTGGTGCTAGATGCACAGTGACGTTCTCCCAAGAAGGGGAGTGAGATCTGAGGTCAGTTATTTCCCCAAACTTCCTGGTTAGAGCCTACAGATACACTGACCCCAGCCTTGGCATGTAGTGCAAAGCCCAGTCAAGCCCACCTGGTCCTCCAGCCTACAGAGGCACCACTGCAGAAGTGGGTGCCACGTAAGATGTAAATCTGTGGTGTCCCCAGGTGGAAACAGAAGATAAATGCAGAACATAACACACTTTGGCTAACTGCACCAAAAAAATTAACTTGGGAAGCACCAAAAAACCATGGCTTTATGAATTCTGCATAATCATCCTACCAACATTTGCAATAAAAGGTTGTTGTAAGGATGTCACAGAGACCATTCAACCATGGGCCTTTATCTCTTGTGAAATGTATACTTTTAAACTCATTTTGTGTACTATTCTGGGTATAACACGGATAACGGCTAAACTGCAAGGCTGGAGGTGGATTTAGCTTTTAGGATGTTTACTACTTTCTACTCTGCTGTGCAAAGTGTAAAGTATTGTGGGACAGCAAGATGGCTGGGTGGGTAAAGGCACTTGCTATGCAAGCCTAGTGACCTGAGTCTCAACCTCAGAACCCACGGAAAGGCAGAAGAGAAGAGTCAACTCCACAAAGGTGTCCCCTGACCTCCAAATACCCACACACATGTAACACATGCAGCTACATACATGCAATCTTTTTTTACAAAAAAAGAAAAGTTAAAAGCTCTCATTTAGAAGAAAATGATTTCAAGTAGTATGTACTTAATTTGGTTTTCTCTGGTAAAGGAGATGTTTTTCTATACTTTAAAATGCAAAGGCATTTTTAAAACTGTTGAGGTAACCTTTCGATAATTCCGTGCAACATATCTTGATTTTATCCATCCCTTTCCCATCCTCCCAGATCCACCCCCTTCCCCACATGACCCAACCCTGTGTCCTCTTTATTGTTTTGGTTTTTTTACATCAAGTTTAATTTGTGCTGGCCATATATTACTTGGCACATCATTGCCGCTGAAATCGACCTACCAGGGGCCATATGCTTAGAGAAAATAGACCCCCCCCACACACACACACACATCCCCCAGCAGTTATCAGTATCAATAGCTCCTCAGCTAGGAGCTGGACCTCCTGCCTCTGCACTAGCTCCATGCTGGGATTTTGTCTGGCTTGACCTTGCCCAGGTCTGTGCTGTCATAACCACTGAGTTCATATGTACATCTGCCCTGCTGTGTCTAGAAAATACTGTTTCTTTGTTTCCCGTGTTCCCTGAAGTTTGAGCTATAAAACCGGTGAATAGGTTCCTGCACACAGGATGAACATGTGTAAAATGACATTTCTGATTGCGAGACACACATATACCCTACATGTACAGAGTTTGCGGCATCAGCTAACTGGAGAAATCACTGGGGTTAGGGGGAAAGTGGCAAACACTCCCCCAAACCCAACCCCACCCAGCAATACCTGCACCGTGGTGATGCCCGGCTCCCGTCCTGCCAGGATCCTGCCATCCTGTAACTGGGCAATTTTCGGCTCCTCCACCTTCACAAACTCGGTTACCAGGTCAGTGATGTCAAACTGCCAGTCAGGACCCAGCATGTAGGTCAGCTGACCCAGGTCAGGTGACTCAGATACAAACTGAGTGAGGACACGCACCAGGGCATGCTGGTACTGCAGGGTACACCCTCGTCCCTTCTTTTCCTCATCCTCCTCGTCATCGCTCTCCCGGGTGGGCCTGGAACACAAAGGAAGCAAAACAGATTAAAGTTCCTCTTTGGTGGGAAGCCTTGACTGCCCTTGATTCGGCCTGCAGCAGATTTTTCCTATTAGGAATCCATTGATTCATTCGTTCATCCAATGAATGAATGAATGAATGAATTCATATATCTCTCCCCTCTCTCTCTCTTCTTATATCCTTCCTTCCATTTTTCACTGACCCCCTAATTGTCAACAGCCCCCTCTCAGAAAAATCCTCTCTGTCTCCTTCATTCTAGAACCTTCCATTTGAGTAGAACTTGCCCTGTGACCTCCCAGGGGAGGATTTTGCTGACCGCTGGCTGCTCTGTGGATGGAAGCCATGTCATAGGGGGAGCAAAGCAGCAACCACAACTCCTGCAAGAAGAGTTAGACAGACCACAGCCCATTCTCCCAGAGTACCAGCTGATATCCCTGTGCATTGAGTTAGAATGCCTTGAACTCTGGCACCTGTGGCAGACAGACAGACATCACAGTGGCCACACACACACACATCCAACCTTTGAAGAACCTGGAAACTGAGGCTTAACTCTTGTTCTGATCTTACCGATAAAGAGACCAAGATGGGAGAGGAGAGGTCTCTCAATCGAGGCCAAGGCCACCCTAGCTGCCCTACTGTGTGTCTTCTCCCTTTCTGTATCCATTCCATCTTTTTTCCTGTGGCCACGGGCAAATCAATCTTCTCAGTAGTCACCGAGTGGCCCAACAGCCCAGTGCTAACTACAGATCTGAGCCAAACTGTCACTGATTCCTGAACTGGCTGTCTCCCTTGAGGTCTGAGAACAAAATAGGAAGGCATACAAAACCTCTCCAGCACAGCCATCGGGAAATTTTGGGTTCCCAAAGAGAAGGCAAGTTATCTCCATCAATAAGAAAACAAGGCTTTGGGGACAAAAGAATATAGCACTTAAAATCAGAGTGACATGCTCGCTGTGATTGGATGTGAAATGTCCCACACAGGCTTGTGTATCACGATACTTGGTCCTCAGCAGCTTTGGTGAGGCTGTGAAACCTTTGGGCCCCAGAATTTAGCTGGAGGAGTGGGGTTCCAAGATTTAGGGTGTCCAGCCCAACCTGGCTGTGGATCCCTAACATGTCCTGATTTCCCTGGATGTGAATAAGCAGCCTCCTGTGCCCACTGCCACGCCTTCCCCATCATGAATGAACATCAACCCCTCCTCACCTAGGATGCTTTCACCACATAATTGGTCGCAGCAACAAGAAGAGTAGCTGATAAGTGATCAGAGCCTCTTCTCTTTTTATTCTCAGTCCTTCAGAATGCATCACAGAGACAGTATCTGTTTGGTACATCATGAGTGTCCCCCAGTAATTTCCACACACCTCTCTTAGAGTAGAAACTCACACAGCCCCCAAACAACATCGGCAGCTTTCAATCACACGTCCATGCTCTCTCTGTAGTGCCCTTTACATTAAATATACTTTACAACAGAAGAGGATGCTGGTTGGTAACCTGTGTTAGCAATGCAAAATTTTTCCTTAACCAAACAGGTGGAACGGAGAGGCCATCTTAAATGTGCCAGAGATTCACACCATGATGGCTTGTGATAATCATCGGCGTGAGCCTCTGGGTTGTTTGAGATCTCCCCTTTGCCTACAAATCTCAGAAATGTCACTGTGAGATGCTGTCACTGCTGTCACGCAGATTCCTTAGCATTTGCCCAGCTGGTGGTTGCCTCGGACGCTTGCCTCTGAATACTTGCGTATTTTACCAAGTTTGGTCCGTTGTCATCATGTGCTCTCACCACCCCACTCTCACTATCCACCCCCCAGATTCTAGTTCCAGGAACTTCAGACATCTTGTCACTTGTCCCACAAGTCCCTGGTGATCTGCCCAGCTGATTTTCTGTGTTCCCTAGACTGAGTCTTATTGTCCATCCCTGACTTCACTGGCCTTATTCTGCCATCCTTCCCGAGCCACTGAGACTATCCGGCTGGGGGTTTTATCCAGTTACTTCTCCTTATTGACATGGCTTACATACTCAATGGTATTGAAACCACTTAAAATTCCATAGCAAATACCCCTCCCAAGATAACAAGCGATTTCAATGTCACGATCCGCATATCTCAGATAACACAGAGATGGCTAGGAATCCACCTCTGTTAAATCTGTTCTGGTGTGGCACACAGGCTCTGGTTTCAATGGGGTTTGAAGGTTAGAGGTCATCAATGATGTTAGTGTCTCAGTGGTGCTCCCTTGACATCATGGCTTCCATTCTGTCCATGATGCTTTGTCTCTAAGGGTAATGTCTACTTCCTTGTTCAAGGGAATGGGTGGAAGATGTCAGCCCCTCAGACGGCATCAGTTCACTGTGCTGACACTTCATGTTTCAGAGGAACTTGGGAGTCTAGACCTGGGCCTTTGTGGTATCCTGAGCCTGTGTTTCAGAGCATGTCTGAGTCTTCCCATTGCTCGGCATCTGGGAAAGCTGATTGTTTCAACACCGTTGGGTACCCGTTCCTTCCAGTTTAACAGCCCTCGCCTCCATTTTTCTCTCCTCTAGCATTTAACTGTAAAAAGCAAGGCACACACTCAACACTTTGCCTGGGAATCACAGCTTCACAGACAGTTTCATTCGCTTCCCATGTAAGTGCAGGGCACAGCACACTGGCATTTTGCAGCAGACAAATGAGAATCCATGCTCCCCACACCCTCTGAATATTTTCCAAGTGCATGCTTGTCCAGGATGACTGCTATTTCCAACCAGGTGATGGGAGCTTCCCAGCAATGTCTCATGCCCTCTGCCTCATTGTCAACACCTTCACCACCACTCATGAGTCTACAAAGAGTCTGCCAAAGGCCACTATGTTCCTTCAGAGTCTTCCACAGACTTCCACTTTCCACCTACTGTCTACTTGCAAAGACTCTCTCCATGGAGTGTTACAGCTGCACGCCAACACTGGGTAACAATATCTGGGTTACTTTCTTCCTTTGTGGTGTAACAAAATTCCACAAACCTCACAGTTTAAAAAAAATCATTTGCTTGCTTGCAGTTCTGTGAAGTCACCATACAACCAGCCTCCAATGAGAAGTTCTGCATCAAGACTCTGAAGCTGAAGTCAAGATGTCAGCAGGACTCTCACCAGAAGCTTTTAGGGAAGAATCCACACCTAGACAGTTAGCTTGGTACCAACCATTATACTGGGTGCCACTGGACTATGTTCATCATCAGGAGGATCATGGATCCTAAAGGCTCCGAGCACTTTCCATGGTGCATGGTTCAATCCATCTTCAAAGCCAGCATCACCCCATCAAGTGGTCCTCACCCTCAGACCTCTCCAGTGTTCTTCTGCCACTAGCTGGAGGGGGTGCTCGGCTTTCAAGGGTCTCATCCGATGTGTCTGGCCCTCCTCCATCATCTCCACATCCTAAGATAGATTGCTTTGGCTGTAATTGCATCTGTGAAGTCTCCTTGGCACCGTGCCAGGTTAGTGCTTGACTGGACTTCTAGTTTTATTGCTGTTGCTGTGATAAAATAATATCCCGAAAGAAAGCAACTTAGGAAAGAGAGGATTAATCTTGGCTCACAGTTCCAGAGGGATATCTATCATTTATCACGGTGAGAAAGGCCTGACAGCACAAGCATTAATAATAATAATAATAATAATAATAATAATAATAATAATAATGTCTGCTCAGATTATACACATACTCAGGAAACAGTAAGAACAGGAAGTGGGGTACACTTTCAAAGCCCACCCCACCTCCAGTGATATAGTTCCTCTATCAAGGCTCCTCCTCCAAAAGGTTCTATAACCTCCCCAAACAGCGCCACCTGCTGGAGACCTGGTGATGAAACATTTGAGCCTGTGGGGGACATTTCTGCTACACCTGAATAAGCAGCAGATGGGCATCCTGGAGAAGAGTTTGACTTTGGGACCTCCCCCTACAGAACACATCATTTCATTGGATTCTTGGGACCTCTTGTCATACTATTGTTTCCAGTATTATAGTTGAAGGAACTGAAGAATACATAGGCGATGTCATGAGGTCACATGGCTGTACATGGCAGAAACCAAGGCTGAAACTCAGGCAGTCTCGTTTTCAACAATACGGTCTTCACCACAGGACACCTCACTCCATGGATGACAGTCAGGAAGGAAACAATGACCGAGGAAGTAGTGGATAGTTGTGGATGGACAGCAGGAAGTAGTTATGTTCTGAAGGTCAAGCTCTGTGTAGGTGCTTCTTAGATCTCACCTTGCCTAACCGCACCCTAGAGACTGGTCTACGAGGCTGCCAGTATCATGGCTGTTACCATTAATATTGTCTTTGATGTAATTTTCTCACGTCCAACTGTAGTGATCATCCACGTCAGATCCACAGGAGCCCAAGTCGTGAGCACTACCATGCACTGCTGGAAGCCAAACCCAGACCATGGCAACACACTTCAGACATTGCTTCTTAAGAACCAGCTTGCCTCCCACGAACACCTGAGCCCCCAGCAGCCTCTAACCCACAACCTGGACTCCTGTTCCTCACCTCCTGTTGGACACCACTGGGATCCTCCAGCCCTTGATCTGGCTCAGCTCCGTATCTGAGATCTCAATCTGCAGTGGCAATCGGGGCACCCAGACGGTGATCTCCACCTGGGAAGTGAAGTGCTGGTGGGTGAAGTTGACAATCGTGCCCACTTTGCTCTTCATCTCCTTCCCGTTCACAAAGATAGAATCACAGGTGTTGGAGACCTTGGGGGAGGGGGAGGCAAGAGACACGAGACACATCAGCAAGAGACAATGCTGCACTCAGATCTTGACATCTGTAGAAGTTCATGAACCACGACAGCTCTGATTTATAAGGCACCAGAAGAACAGGACAGGTACAAAGAGTAATTTGTAGGCACTAATTAATGACAAATAGCTGATAGATAGACTCCAGGAAAGCAGTTTTGTGTTACACAATACCGACAAGTTAAACCATAAACATAATTTAATGGAGTTACGTAACCTCAGCCGCCTTTTGGGAGGGCCGCTGTTTTCTTTATCTTACCTTTTCTTATGTGCTCAAACCACCACTAATCAAGCCCCAGGTGTATCTTATTCCACTCTGGTGCCACATTTGAAAATGCTAAAAAGGTTTTAATGTTACTAAGAAAGGGGCTTTGTTCCGGCCATAAAGCAGAACATCTGAAAGAAATTCAAGAGGGTTCTGCACTAGATTAAAATCCTGGTAGACTAAGTGCTCATGGGATGCCACTGGAAACACAGATGGGATCAATCCTGCAAACAGTGAGATGCAGGTTTGAAAACTGGAAAAAGATGCTGCCTCACAATAGTCTCTGGCTCGGCACTTGGGGGCGCTCTAGCTCCCGCCGTACCATGGGGTCTTGCCAGGCACATCAGCTTCCTGCTTCACTTCCCATCTCCTGGGTGAGCAAGTAAGAAGTTGTGGTCTTGTTCTCCATCGTGAAAGTGTCTTCGTGTGAAGTTCAAGGGCAGGAATGAAGGGTGAAGGTTGGGAACCAGCAGGAAGGCACAAAACATGCGGAACCTGTGATTTCATTTTAGAGATGGGAAGACTGAAGCTGTGACATGGCATGGTTGACTGGAAGTGCACACTACTTGTATAGAGTGTGTGTGTGTGTGTGTGTGTGTGTGTGTGTGTGTGTGTGTACATATATGTAGTGACCCCAGAGGGCAACCTGAAGTATCATTCTTCAGATGTCATTCACCTTGTGTTCTGAGAGAGCTCACTAATTTGGCAAGGCTGTCTAGCCAGTGAGACTCTGGGATCTTCCTGTCTCTGCCTCCCCAGAGTTTGGGTCACAAGCATATACCACACGCCTGGCTTTCTGTATGGATGCTGAGGACCTGTCTCAGGTCCTTGTGCTTTTGGGGTAAGCATTTACTGACTCAGCCATCTCCCAACCCCTATTTCCAAATTATTAATCTGTTGAACAAACGGTATCTAGAATAAACAGGAACTTAAAAATCCATCTATAATGAACTCCCCCCCCCCAAAAAAAAAAAACCCAGCTATTCAGGGCAGGAGGTCATGAACAGAAGGGGACTTTGATGGCCAAGGTCTGACTGAGCAGTAAAAAGGCTTCAAGCCTGGCTTTGGTGACTCAGGGATGGGGATGGTGGGAGGTTAGACATTGTGTACCAGAACACACGAGATTGTGATCACTACACACCACTTTATGCAGAACAGCTAAAGTACTGTAGTTCAAATAGTCTATTATATATCTTATGAGTTTGTTAAAAAGGGAGAACTTTCAAGCTCTAACCACAGAGCAATGATAAGAAGATACAAATCTGATTTGTGTTGTGGTACCATACACCACACTTCTACCAACAAACACACACACCAACACACACACACAATCATTATGTGTGAATTAATTTTTTTAAACATTTAAGGTGGTGGAAATGCCAGAAGCCCTCGTTTAACCATTACACACTGCACATAGAATGGAACCATCATACACATACCCACAAATCTATACAACTAAAAGAACAATATTCTTAAAAGACAGCAATGACAGTGTAGCTGGTGTCTCTCAACACTGTAATCCCAGCAAAGGGTTGAAACGGGGTCATTTCTTTTAACTTCTCAACTTGAGGAAAAAAAGAATACTCTTTCCCAGCCTTCTCTTTGCTTTTTAAAAAGAGAGCAATACGACAAGCCAAGTAAAGCAATTGTCATTCAGGGAGTGTGGGAGGGACTTGAGCTTGTGTTATTGAGCATGAAATCATGGAGAGAGCCATCAGAATGAGGGTCCCACATAGGACAGGACATAGGACTGAAGACTGTACTCTTATATTCCATGGTACCTACGGTGAAGAATCTGACTTCCATCCATATGATTCTCAGGAAAGGATCAAAGCCTGTCACAGAAAAGATCTCCCATTCTGCACGAGCACTGTGCTGAGACATGTTGAGTTTCACGAGGCCATGACCTCCTCTGGACTCTGTTCACTCCACCCCAGAGAACATGGCATCCTATCTAAAGTCAAGCCAAAGTTACCTTCTTCCTGCCTCAAAGACTGGTCAGCCATTACTTGAACTTTCTTGATACCCCTTCCTGGAATTCAGAACTCTAAATCCCTACATTTGGGAGGAATCCTTGACCTTCCTTGTCATCTGCTACCTATCCACACCCAATCCCACCTCAGATCACTCTGATTGTAGCCGACTGTCAGGAAGACAGTGGCTTTGGAAAGTTTTGCCTTAAGAACTTAAATCACTTGGATGAGAAGATGGATTTGTCAGGAAAGTGCTTATCTTACAAGAAGGAAGACCCAAGATCAATTCCCAGGACTTACATTTTACAACATGAAAAAGAAGATAGGCTAAAGAGATAACTCAGTGGTTGATCGATCTGGCTGCTCTTCCACAGGACAGGGGTTCAGTTCCCAGCACCCATGCAGAGGTTCACAAGCATCTGTAATCCAATCTAGGGAGTCTGATACCTTCCTCTGGCCTTGGCAGACATTGCACACACAGGCTGCACACACACACACACATGCAGCCAAAATATGTATACACATAAAATTAAATATAAATAAGGTTTTAAAAAGAAGAGAAAAGAAAAACAGGTGTGTTTGCCGGTACTTACAATATCAGAGCTGTGGAGGGAGAGGAAGGTAGATTCCTGAGCCTTCCTGACTAGCCAGACAAGCCTAATTGCAAGAGCCAGGCCAATGTAAGATTCTGTCTCAAAACTGGAGGGGGGAGGTGTCCAGGCCAGTGAGAGACCTTGTCTCAAAATACAAGTTAGATGGCACCTAAGGAATGATGCACATTCATGTATACCTGTACATACAATATTCACACACATACACACACATATACAACATACACATATATACACATACATGTACAGATATACAGCATACACATATATACACATACATGCACAGATATACAACACTCACATACATACACACATACACACATATAAATATATACACACACATATACACACAACATACATAAACATACACACATATACATACATACACACACAAACACACACATATATCTACATACACACATATACATGCACATATATACAGCATGCAACATACACACATACATACACATTAACATACTACATGAACACACATACACACATATAAATATATACACACAACATACCCAAACATATACAAATACACAAACATACTATGTATACATATACACAAACATAAACACATATACACATATACATACATACACAAACACACACAATATACACATATACATACATACACACACATGCACTTGCACACACACATACATACACTAAAAATAAATGGAATTCAGTCTGTATATGGTGGATGGAAAGAGACCAGGAAAAGATACAGGGCTTGAAGCACGGGGATCCAAGGAAGAATGTATGTGACCTTGGAATCCCAGTGCACAGTCTGACCTTTTGACTAGAAACTGAGATTACAACATGGAGTAAGAGTTCATTAGGCAGAGAAGATGTAACTATGTGAAAACCAACTTCCCACTCCCATCATTCATCTATCTAAAAAAATTTTTTTTGAGTGTTTCCTGCATGTATGGGAGTGCACCACACGGGCGCAGTACCTGCAGAGGCCAGAAGAGGACATCACATCCCCTGGTACTGGAGTTACAGATGGCTGTGAGCTGCTATGTGGGTGCTGCAAACGGGAATCAAGTCCTGTGCAAGAACAAGTACTCTTCTTAGCTCTTCAGCTATCTCTCCAATCCCCATCATTCATCTAAATGATACTTGAGGGGCTCTCTGGGCCCCAAGAGGAGCATCGAAAACCAAATGCTATCCATCCTCATGTAAAAAGAGCAGAGGCCAGATGCATGGAGCTCGGAAAAAGACCAAGCCATGCCACGTTCATCTTCCAGTGTGTGTAAAACAGCTTATAAAATGTCAATATTGCAAAAGCTGCCTTTAGAGGTTAATATTTTTACTGTGAAGTTATTACACTTCTGCAACTCCATTATCCCAGGATAAAAGACACAAAGGGGGGCCTTGAGTCATGGAGATGACTCCTGGGGGATCTTAGGAGATGTTCATTTCATTCTCCATTCAGAGCAGCAGAAACAATGTACCCTGGGTCTAACCATCCTGCATCTGGCTTGCTACTGCCTCATCAGGCAGTGAACACTTTTGGGTGGTCTGCCTTGACCTTTCCCAACCCAAAGACTGCCTACAGTACAGAATCAGAGAGAGCACTTCCCACAAATACTCACGGAAAAATCCAGAGATCCCAGATTTAGACAGTCAGAGGATCAGTTGTCATAGGAACAAAACACTTTGCAGCTCTTACTGCATGCTGCAAAATGCACTAAGACACAGCAGGGAAGTGGATGGTGCGTATTTCTTTTTAATTTTCAAGTTAGTTTTACTATGTGAGCACACACACACACACACACATACACACACGCAGAGATCAAAGGACAACTTGTAAGGGTAAGCTTTCTCCTTCCACCATGCAACATCAAACTCAGGTTGCCAGGCTTGGGCCAAGCATATTCAAACCATAACAGTGCCTTTATCACCATAGGCTAGCTTGTGCTTCCTAGAATATACACACAGAATCAGAATGCATGCTCTTGTCTCTGCTTTCTTCTTTCAGGATTTCAAGTTCAGTCCTTGCTTCTGCCTGGTCGTATGGTAGCCCTGAGCTTTCTTTTGGCTCCTTCCAGGCAGAGTCATAGAGGAAGATCAGTAGCAGTTAATCAGCATTTTCTCCACATCACTCTATCAGCATGGGTTCCCAGGGCAAGGTCCATCAAGGCAGGACAATAACCAGGGCTGCTCACCTCCCCCAAGCTATGTTAGCATTTACTTGCTCCCAAGAGGTTTTTGTTTTTGTTTTTGTTTTTAAGATTCTGTTCTAACAAGCCTGGTCTACATAACGAGTTCCAAGCCAGCAAAAGGTACACTGTAAGACCTTGTCTCAAAAATAAAAGAACAACAGAATACAATAAATATAATAAAATATAATAAATACAATAAAAATGAAATTTTATAGCTATAGCCATAGAAAGATTTTTTTCCCCTCAATAATGGATTGCCTTAAATTCTTTCAGGCAATCCTCACATCCAGGGAGAGGCTGCTGTGAGCAGATCTGCACCACAGACTGAGGTACAGCAACCTAAGTCTGAGCTGTTCTCACCATACTGAACATGTTACGTTTCAGTCTCTGGGGCTAAGACTTTGTTGCATGAACAACTCTAAGAAAGCTAGGCTCTCCTGCTCTGTCTTCAACTCATGAAGGCTCTCAGAACCCAAGTTAGGAAGCCCAGTGTGAACTGTTACCAGTTCACACTGCCTTTCTCTGCCTGAAGCATCTCACCTGTAACATAAGAATTAAAAGCCCCTTTGTTTAACAAACACTCAATGTTGCAGAGACCCGAGAGCTGTCCTAGGTGCTGAAGACAGAATGGACCAGACACAGCCTTCCTGTGTTCATGAGATTTAAAAGCTGATCTGGGAGACATACATAATTAATAAAATCATATAGTTATATAACAATAAAGAACTCCATAGTGGAAAAGGCTTGAAAGAAAAATTAAAACAAGGAAAAGAATAGAGAATGAAAACAGAAGGTACTATTGTGGTTAGACTGGAAATCACACCCACTGCAAAACAGGCAGGATGGCACAGGTTCACTTCTGAAATATATAACTGTCAAGGTTCCAATTCTGTGCTCAGAAAAAAAAATGTCTATTAAAAATAAAACTTTTAAAAAGTTTTTTCCCCAGACAAAATCTAATGGAATTGCTAACTAACTGGATTAATTGAAGAAATATTAAAGGGGGCCATAGTGATGAAGAATGCAAACCGCTTTTATAGGAGACCTGAGTTTGGATCCATGCTCCTATGTCCTGTGACTCACAATCACTTGTTACTCCGGCTCCCAGGAATCTGTCACCCCTACTGGCATTCTTGGGCATTGCACTCATATGCTCATACACACATGGACACACACCCATACAGGTCATTGGAAACAAAAAAATCAACTTTGAAAAATAATGTTAAAGAAGAATCATTTAAGGAGAAGAAATAATGAGTCAGAAATTCAAATCCACACACAGAAATAAGGGCACAAGGAATGGAGTGATTTAAATAAGACTAAAATTAACATTTTCAGTCATGATATTGCTCTATAACATAAAATAATAGCAGTATATGTTCATATCTGAAGTAAATATAAAATAAACTGCAAACTAGAACAGATGGGAAGGAGTAATTGAAAATATAAGATTTCATGGGCTATGTATTAATAAAACTAAAGAAGTATTTAACTAAAGGTGAGTTTGGATTCTTTGACACATATTGCAAATACCAGGTGTGATGAAAACACGTAAAACTAGTGCTTTAATTTTTTTTCACATCTTGATACTGAGGACAGAACCCAGATTTTTGCACAGAGAGTGCATCCTGCCACTGAACCACATCCTCAGCATAAATATTTTATTTATGAAAAGACAAAAATGGTAAGCTAATAAATTAAGACAGAATGTTCAATTGGCCAGACAGGCAGCAGAAATGGGGGAGAGACGCACAGAGCAGATGGAAAAATAAATTAACAGCAGGACAGCACCTTCAGGTCTAATTCTAAATATGAATGATTTACTCGCATAAATTAATACACAGGTCCCGAATTCATTTTCTAAAACCAGGGTCCAAGCACAGAATCTGTACCAAGAACTCATTATAAGCACAAAAGCCTGGGGACACTAGACATAGATGAAGAAAGAAAGATCTGTCATGGAGACCTAATAAAGTTGGAATGGAGAGTCTGAGTGAATCCCCAACCAGAAGGCTATTGCAGAAATGATTGCTAGAGATAAGGAGAGATAGCACATGAAGAAAGGGGCTTGGGAGATGGTTGGGTCACTAAAGGACCTCCCACAGAAGCATGAGGAACTGAGTTCAAATCCCCAGACCCTCACAGGAGCATGATACATTTGTGATGCCAGCACTGAGAAATAAGAGACATGACAGTCCCCAAGCCTTGCTGGCTAGCCAGCCAGGCTACACTAAAGAGCTCCAAATTCAGTGAGAGACCATGAGTCAAAAAAATACAGTGCAGAACTACTGAAGAAGACACCCGATACTGACCTCTGCTTTCCACATGCATGCACATAGACTTATATGCATATGCGTGCACACCCACATGGAACATATAAACACCACACACACACATACAGACACACGACTTACATCCATATGTATGCATGCCCACATGAAACATATAAATACCACACACACATACACACACACAAATGATTAAATTTTTCCAGATGCATAGGTATGTATGAGCAGACCTTCTGTGTATAGGAGCTTAAAGTTAATGGATCTGGAGTAGCTAGTACAAACACAGTTACATCCCTGGCTTTGACATTTAATACACTTCTCTTGGTAATGAAACTCACTAGACAGAAATGGCCCTGACAAGCAGCATCTATCCATGAGAGCCCATCAGCCACTGTAGAAAAGCAGGTTACACGCTCTGCTCCACTGGCCACAGAGCGAGTATTCAACAAGAGAGACTTGATTTCAGATGGCACACCATGAAAACCAAGGCTAAAGATCCCCACAGCATGTCAGCTGTCACTGCCACCCGTCCAGACCACCTCCAGGATTTTCTCTTTGTCTTTCAGCTTTGAACACCATAAGCTTTGATTGTCTTTTTTTCTTCTCTGGGGTGTATGGCCTTCTCAGATTTGAAGTTTGGTATCTCTGTAATTTTGGCTATTTTCTTTTCAAATGCTTCTTTGGCCCCATTATTGGGCTTGCACACACACACACACACATACACACATAAATAAATAAAAACAAATCTTTTTTTAAAAATTGAGATTGTTGCTGCTGTACAATTATATTTGTAATATTCCTATTTTACTCTCTTTCTTATGACTTGAATCCCTGCTAAAAATTACCCATCCACTCATTTATGTTGTCAGTCATTTCCAGTCTAGCCTTTAACACATCAATCACAGTTATCCTAAATTCTAGCCTGGAAATTCCATAATCAGAGCGAGAGCTAGTCTGGTTATGAATCACTAATACCTCCCCCTCGGGGTTGTGTCTTTGTATCAATTTTTCACGTGCTTTGGGCTTTCTCATTTAAGGATGGATACATTCAAGCTCATGCAAAGGATGCTGGGAGGAACTGCTTTCGTAGTCAGCAATAGGCATGCCTGTCCCTCAAGGGCTTTGGTGAAGGGTTTACTGATCTATCCAAGTCTGGGATTGATGGGAAGTGTTTGTCAGGGTCATGTTCAGGATACCAGGGGCTTCAGAGTCCTCGCCCCTCCCTCACAATTAAAAGATGAGATGGTCTCCCAGAGCTTCTTTCTTGATCTTCTCCTTCTTGGCTTTGGAACTTCCCACTGTTACCCAGAGTGTCTGCTTCTATGGCTCTCCAAGCTGCAGTCACTACCGCATTCTCTCATGCTGCTTTATGTCCTGGAAGTCTAGGGATGCCTCCTCTGCATCAGAATCGGGTTTGTACCCACAGTGCCGAGAATGTGCATAGAGAGGATGAGCCCGCATCCATTGCTGTGATAAAATTTCCTGACGAAAAGCAACGTCCAGGAGAAAGGGTTTATTCCAGATCACAATTTCAGGCTACAGACCATTACTGTGGCTAGGTCACAGTGGCTGGAGACTGAGATAGGTCATACCACATCATATCACAGAAGAGCAGAGGGAAAGGAATGCATGTGTGTTCCCTTGCTTTCTTCACTCTTATATAGCACTGGGGCCAAAGCATGAAACAGTGCCACCCAGCTCCCATTGGAACAGGGTGGGCTTGGGGGATCTTACCACCTCAATTAAGACAACCCCAACAGACAGGCTCACAAACTAACCTGAACCAGTCTCTCACAGAGACTCTCTTCAAAGGTGATTCTAGTTTGTCAGGTTGACCGTTAAAGCTGACCATCACACCACCTCAGAGGAATTCATAACATATCTGAAGCTAAAACCCAGGGCCCAGAATCAGTGATGCTATCACATTGGCTCTGAGCAGGCCTCTAGAGACAGAGCAAGTCAAAGAGCTTACTTCTTGAGGAGGTCCAGCTAAGCTGTAACTGTACCCAGTGTAATGGTGCCCATGGGCATGGGCCTCGCTGGCTGCATCCATTGCAAATGAAGAACAAGATGGGGTTGCTTCTCACAGTGATTTCAGATGTTCAAGACACCTTCCCAAGAAGACTTGGGGCTCCTGCCTCGACTAAAGTGATTTCCATCAGTTATCTGTAGGTAGCTGTCTACATCCCACTAAGCACGGTTCAACCCTGCACTATATAAAAGCATCATCCAAACTCTGGGGCCCCTTATGAGGACTCGGTGAGGTCCAGACCTGTGACCCCATGCAAAGTGCTTGCCCATGAGATATTATCATTTGTGCATTCCATCCCAAGGAAATTCAGATAATAAGAAGATTTGAAAAGCCTTAAAAGAACCCAGGATGAGATCAAAGCCCATCTTCCTCATCAAAGGATGCCCAGAGGAAGGAGGTAGAGTCTCCCTCCTGAGTGCCCAGCATGGGGTGCTGCCCAGGTTCCTGCTCCAGTTTTTCTCAACCCTAAGCCTGCTGGGAGAAGCTTGCTGAGCAGGTGCCCACAACTAAGCACAGGGATCAGGAGGCTAAAGTGCTTGGGGTGTGTGCATAAATTAGTCACATAAAAGAAAAGTATCTGTGCAGGTTAAGCATCTTGTAGAGGGGTGGTAGGAAGTCAGACTAATCCAAGATTTTTGCAGAGGCCCTGATGAGAAGACAAAGGGAACTTTAGCTCTGAGTCCTTGTCCAGGACGAGACATGACAAAGCCACATACATGAACACATACAAACACACACACACACACACACACACACACACACCCCTGAGGATGAACCCAGTGCCTTGAAGCAATTAGGTTGGGGTTTCAGGAAACCCAATTTTTCCTCTTGGGCTGTAGTTATCAGTCCTTAGACAGCTGTGTCTGAGGTAACCCCTGTTCCATTTCTAGTGTTGTCTGACTTAGCTCTCTGCTGGGATTGGTCGGCCCTTCCTCCTGCCCCTGAGCCCACAAATAGTATACATGATGCGGCACTTCTTAATAAATTTGCTTGGCATGTCATCAACTTATTCAAGTCTGGCCCCAGCTATTGTTTTGGTCTTCTTTATTTCTCATCCTCAGTCCTCCCCTTGATACCTTGCCATTTGATGACCCCTATTCCTGTGAGTTCAGGTCAAGGGATAAAGAGAGAACTGGACCAGGCATGAAGCACATGCCTATAATTCCCTGCACCTCAGAAACTGAGGAAGGAGGGTGGCCACGAGTGTGAGGGCAGCCTGGGACGGCACAGTGAATCATTGTGAGAGAGGGGGGAAAGAAGGAAGGAGAGGGAGGGGAAAAGAAGAGGGGATAAGAGGGAAGGAAGGAAACAAGAGGAGGGGAGGGAAGGAAAGGAGGGAAGGAGGAAAGAAAAAGGGACAGAGAGGGAAGGAGAAAGGGAGAGAGGGAAGAGAGAAAAGAGGGGAGAGAGAAAAGGAGAGGAGAGAGGAGAGAATGAAGGAAGGAAAAGAGAAAGGGAAAGAGGGGGAAGGAGAGGGAAGAGAGAAAAGGAGAGAGAATAGAGGAAAGGAGAAAGGGAAAGAGAGGGAGAGAGAGAGAGAGAGAGAGAGAGAGAGAGAGAGAGAGAGCTCTTTTCCAGTTTTGTATTTTTTAGATATTTAAAAACTACTTCTGGCTTTTGTTATTGTTTGGTTTCAGGAAAAGAAACTTCTGGGCCAGACAAATGTCTACTAGGTTGGTAATTTGCTTGCATGAAAGCATAAGGATGTGAGCCAAATCCCCAGCGCTCATTTTTTTTAAAGCCACGTGCATTAGCATGCACGTATAATCCCAGCACTGGAGAAGTGGAGACAGGCATATCCCAGGGCGTCACTGCTCAGTCAGCCTAATTGGAATCAGGGAGCTCCAGATTCTGTGAGAGACTTTGTCCCCAAACGAGACAAACAAAACACAAGGTCTATATAGTACCTGCAGAAGAATACCACCTGAGGCTGTCCTCTGACCTCCATATACACTTACACACATATGCATTGCACATACATGCACAAAGAACAGAACTACTGTGAACCCTGAATGTAAGAGGTCAGCCTCAAGGGCTGAGAGTTCTTCTCCAGACATGAAAGGAGAAAGTCAACACAAACCACAGCTTTCTCGCCACCTGCTTCAGAGCACAGAAAGGCCCCAGCTGAGAGACCCGGCACAGCCAAGTTTGTCCACTGCTGCCAAGGGGAGGCTGGATGCCCAGGCTCACAGTCACAGGGGAAGATTTCCAAAGAGTTCCTTGGCTTAATTTTCTGTTTCCAGCCCCTGATTCTGCTGCATATTTACCCTGTTCTCAAATATGACCAACATTTTACTCTCTGCCCCTGCCATGTGTGCGCATGGACACACAAACACACTCTAGGCTGGCTGGTTTGGGAGCCTCCAGGGACCTGCCTGTCTCTACATTCTGCAAAGTAGGGTTGGTTACAAGCCTGGGCAATCATGCTGGCTTCCTTACAGGGGCCCTGGGGACCAAACTCGGGTCCTTTTGCTTGCAAGGCAAACACTTTACCAAATAAGCCATCTCCCCAGCTCACTTAGGCCTCTTTAGCTACAAAGCAGAAAACTTCAGCAAGGAGAGGAGAGCTTTTTCAGACTTACTGGGTTCTGCTCAATAAACAGGCTTGAACCAGCACCTGGAAACAGAAGGGTCTGTGCCCTTGCCTTGGCTCTGTCCCCTCCGATCTCTTCCCTTCACTTTGTACAATGGTTAGTTCTACCTCCCCGCCACCGCACCCGGTTCAGGCACACACCCTGTGATGGGCACTTCACCCATTAACAGTTGCAACCGAGCTCCAATCCTCCGGGATTCGGATTGGCCAACTTAGCTGGCTCCACTCACATGTGTGAGGCGAGGTGAGAGGAAGTAATTATCAGAGAGAAAGAAAAATCAGAAAAAGGAAGGGTAATTATCCCAATCTGGGAAGGCAGCCCGCAAGGTGTCCACCGTGTTGATATAATTAAGCAGGTGAGGGTTTCGAACCAGCTGCTTTCGTATTAGTGGGGGCCACTAATACCACGTTCCCCGGGAGCCCAGGGTCACAGCACTGCATTTCCCTATTTTGGTTCCTGCTATCCAAATTCCTACTCTTCTCAGTTAATAATCACTGCATCTCCTGCCCAAACCCTTCTATGTACAAACTCTCCTTTTTTGTGGAGCAAAGAAGAGTCAGATGGGCTATGGCTCTGGGTTATCTGCTAGAGACACCACTGTAGGCCCTGACTGTGAACTTATGTCCTGTCCTGCTAACCTCACCAGCCATGATCTGGGATCCAAATTGACGCCATGATGTCCTAGACGTTACATATTAAAGTTCTCTTCCCTGTCCTCAAGCAATGGTCTCTAAAGTGTTTCTCCTTTGGGTGGCTGCAAAAAGATGGGAGTCCGGTGCCTAGCACATCACAGGGGCTCCTGGCCCCCTGCCCCACAAGCACCTGCCCGAATGCTTCCTTGTGGATTCACACAGTGTCCTTCTTATGACAAAATGGATCATGGAGAGAAAACAAAATCCTCAAACACCAAATACTAGATTATTCCTTTTTTCACACTGAACATCGTGACCATCCACTCGGTGTAGCATTAAAACCTTATCAAGGAGTAAACAGGCAAGAGGATTCCTGCTCATTCATGCATGCATGCATGCATCCATCCATCCATCCACCCATCCATCTATCTATCTACCCATCCACTCATTCATCCATCCACCCACCCATCCATCCATCCACCCATCCAACCATCTATCCACCCATTCATCCATCCATCCACCCACCCATCCATCTACCCATCCACCCATCCATCCATCCATCCACCCACCCATCCACCCATCCACCCATCCATCCACCCATCCATCCACCCATCCATCCATCTATCCATACATCCATTCGTTCATCTACTCATCCATTCATCTATCATCCATCCATCCATCCATCCACCCATCCACCCATCCATCTGTCCGGTTAACGTCCCAAGTTAATGAGATGCTGTGGGTGTGAAATGGAATCCCCACCTTCATCAGCTCGTTCGACTGTGAGAGATGGAAATGCCCGTGAACAGCCATAGGTCAACAGATAAGTATGATATCATCAGATGGTGGCAAAGAGCACAAGTGACAATAAGGACATGGAGAGAAGATGGGTCAGACCCATTCTGACCTCTCCTGGGGGCTTCCTTTAATTTCCCAGTGGTTTTTGGCTTTGACTAGGTGGGAGGTGGGTTCGCTCTCAAACACCAAATACTAAGATTATTCCTTTTACTCATACGTGCGAAAATCACATTCCTTACCCGTTAATGTCTTCGGTTTTTCACTTAGTAATGTCTCTCGGGAATGGAAGGAAAAAACAAACTAACCACCACGGTCAAGCCCCAACCTGTCTTTCCTACCTCACACTGTCTCACCTCTTCCTCCCAGTGCCCCTTAGCCAGGGGGCTGAGTTTTGCTGGCTTCTCCATACACGTAACTATGGGGCCCCATAGTTATCAGCCAGTCACAGTCATCAGTTCAAAAGTTGCCCCATATCCTGTCTTCACAGGACCAAGGACCTCCTCTCCTAAGGGGTTTCTAGGGTTGGGGGAAATGGATAAAGGGGTAACATCTAAAATGTAAATTAATAAAATATCCAATTAAAAAAAAAGTTGCCCCAGCTCAGCTAACAATGCCTGGCAGAACCCCATGCTCAGCTTACTTTCTCCCTTCACCCACCTTGCAGAGGAAAGCCCAGGTAACCACAAACAGGGCCTCTCTCTCCAGTCCTCCAAGACTCAGTGGTTAACTTGGAAGCATGCTAACATCTCTGACACCTAAGGCAGAAACCTTCCTAAGGAGGATTTTGTTACATTCGTTTGTCCACCAAGTTTTGATCTTTTCTTTGTCTTAAATCCTAACCTAGAGGTAAAGGGTCTAGCCATGTATGACCAGCTTCCACAGTGTACATCAAACCACTCACCCCCCCCCGCCCAACCCATCCCTGAAGCCCAGCAGGCTCTCCCTCAAGAGTTTTTTTTTAAGTAAAGAAAACGGTAAAGGTTTTTCCCTTCCATCCTCATGAGGACATGTGAAGAGATAGCACAGCTGGAAGAAGAGAGGAGGAAGTGGATGCAGGACCAAAAGAAGATGACAGACAGCATCCCAGCACAGACCTGTGCTCCAGCTTCTGGCACCCCCCCACCTCAGCCTTCCTACAGTTGGTTTATAGAAATCACATCCTCCCTTGTATCCAGGAAGGATTTGAGAGTTCAGTCTCCCCAACCCCAAACCAGGAGACCTGGAGAACACAGCTCTGCCTCAGGTTTCTGAGGCCCAGGGTTCACAAGCCACACCCAAAAGTTATCCTTTACAGAGGAACAGAACCTCCTTGGGTGGGGGCTAGAGATGTGGCTCCATGGTAAAACACTTGCTTAACCTATGCACCGTCCTGAGTTGAATATCCAACGCCAGAACAGCTCCATTGCGTGTGCCTACGTTATATTTCTTTAACCTCTCATCTGTTGATGGATACCCAGGCTGATTCGACACCCACATCCTGAGCACTCAAACTTAGGTGTATAACACTGTGCCTATTTGATATGGTGTTGAAGATCGGATCCAAAGGTGTCACCCACATTAGGCAAACACTCTACCAACTAAACCACAATGAGGATAGATGAGCAAGTGTCTCTGTGCTATGCTGGTGTAGATTCCCTTGGGCGTACACCCAGGAGTTGCCTCTCTGGGTTTCTCTGGGCTCTCCTGAGGTCCATTAGCCCTTACTGCAGTATCTCCACAAAAAAGTTCATACTGCAGACGTGGGCCTGCAAGTGCCTTCACCAGTCACAGGAGCCTCTACAGCTGCTGTTAGCTGTCTCTGTCATCTGACAGGGCTGGTCCCTGAGCTCTTGTGGATGGAGTCAGCTCACTGATTCTTCAACAAATCCACAGTCTGTGTTTCAGTGGACGTGCATCATCTCCTTGGACTTCAACTAAGAGACACTGTTGTTGGCAATAAAGTGTCTTATCTCTCCAGGTTGTGTTCTGATTTGGTTTGGTTTTTTTTTTTTTTTTTTTTTTGTGTGTGTGTGTGTGTGTTGTGTTCTCTTTGTTTATTTGTTTGTTTGGACAAGGTCTCAAGTATTCCAGGCTGGCCTCAAATTCCCTAGGTAGCTGAGGATGACCTTGAACTTGTAGTCTTCCTGCCTCTACTTCCTGAGTGCTGAGATTACAGGCACACACCACCATGCCTGGTTTATGTGGTACTGGGGATGGATTCGAGGGCCCCAAGCATGCAAAGTAAACACTACCAACTGATCTCCATCCCTAGTCCTTCAACCATATTGTTCTGTGTGCTCGCTTCATCTTTTACAGGACAGCAACATGATGACTGCCCCAAGACGATTCCACTGTGCTCGCTCTGCCATCTGCTCAGTGTGTTCATACTGCAGATACTTCTGCAGCATCTAAGGCCAATTTCCTTCCATTCTTCATCACAATGGTCACTGGCCTTACCTGTGCGTGTGATGGCACCCTTGATACCTACCATCCTCCCATACCCTGCATACCACAAATACCCTCCCCTCTGGTTATAAATACTCAGGATCTCCTATCAATGTCCCCTAATCTCCACAGCTCACATTTACAGAGGAAGCACACAGTGGCAAGCCTGAAATCAAGCTTCCTGAGTCAGCCATCTAATCCCTCCCAGGACTGTGTGCACATCATCTCTCTGGGCCTCAGTCTCTTCCTCTCTGCAGTGGGCATGACCTTGCTGCTGTCTGAAGGGACAGTGTGAAGCTCAGGTGAGGTAGTCAATGCAAGGGTCCAGGCTGAGGGTGTGTCCAGTGCTTGCCTGGGGATGCTGAGATGCTGATGCATGATTCACGGGCTTGGAGAGGATGGATGCCTCCCTGCAGTCCCAAGACAGGCGGAAATCAGGAATAATAGCCCGCCCCTCCCCCACGCATCTCAGAGAGACAAGCGACCCAAAGCCAGACTTGGCAACATCTTTTCAACAACATGAAAAGCCCAAGGCAGAGCCTGAAGCGGCCTTAGGAGGAATGCACAGGTCTGGGCTCTGTCTCAAACACCTTCTTTTTTTGACCTTCAGTTGGCACCACAATACATTTTATATTAAAATGGCCAGAAGACAGTTCCTGGCTAAAGAGAAAATGTAACAGTATCAGCAATTGTTAACTGCAGACTCTGTGCCAGACTCTGGACCCAGTGCTTCATTTACAATGGTGTTTTTAAGCGGGGGAGGGGGAGGAGGAGCACAGTACCCACGGAGGCCAGAAAAAAGGGGCATTAGATCATTAGATCCTCGGGCTGGAGAGCGGGTGTTGGGAACCCAACTCAAGACCTCTGCAAGAACAGCCAGTACTCTTAATATCTTTCCAGCCCCTCTACTAGGCTATAAATTGGGCTTTATTCATACTGTATTATCATTCATGTTTGGTTGGAGTTTTTGTTTGTTTGAAAGGAGGTATCAATAGTCCAAACGGGCCTCGTACTCACTGTGCCGCATGGCCCTGTGACACAAGTGGAGCATAGCATCTGAGGACACTTGACTCTGCTCCCAGGCCATGGCCACTCATACTTAGCTTCAGAATAAATTATCTTTTATTGTCTTTGATCCTGTGGTCAAAACTGTGTTTCTACACCAACACCTCGAACCTCTGATTCTCCAGAATCCACCTCCTGAGTGCTGGGATAGCAGACCGGATAGCAGAAAGGGCTGCGTTATTATTCTCAGTTGGGGCTGTGCTGAGGATCAAACCCAGAGCTCCGTGCATGCTAGAGGAGCCCTCTACCGGCTGAGCCTCATTCCCCAGCCCTGTATTGTGCTATCTTTACTAAAGTACTTTCTCCAGTGAGCCAGGTTGACCCCACCACACCCCACCCCCAGCAGAGCTCTGAAGTCAGAACTAAGAAATTCTGTAGGACCCTCAGCACTGGGGTAGGCCAACCGAAGCACATGCCTGGCCTTTAAACGTAGCCACCTCAGCATGCAGTTATCCAGGGCTCTGTCCTCACTGTACCCATGGAGAAATAAGCCAGACTGCCATCCGTGTGTTAACTGATGACCAGACACGGGGCCGTCGGGAAGACTCCGATAGATTCATCAGCCTGCATGCTCTCAGGTGCATATGCCATTGGGAATGATAGTTTTGTAAACTAAAGACAGAAAGTGCTTTCAAGACTGAACCCTCCAAGGTGACTCCCGTCAGGGAAGTCACTTTGGGCCTGCTACATAAGACTTTTGTTTTTTTTTTTTAAGAAGGGCTCAATGGAGCCAACAAGATGGCTCTCTGGATAAAGATGCTGGCTGCTAAGCCTGAATACTTGAGTTTGATGCCCAGGACCCACAGGGTGGAAGGAGCGAACCAACTCCTGCGAGCTGTCCTTTGACCTCCATATGTGCATCAGGACACATGTGCATGTGTGCGCACATGCACGCACACACACACAGGAAAACCAAAGATGGATGGCACCTGAGAAATGACACCTGAAGTTGACCTCTGGCCTCCAGGCATACATGCAGGGATATGCAAGCGCAATCCTACACACACACACACACACACACACACACACACACCACAATATATAAGCTTCTGGACCCTTATCAACTTGACCAGGTAATGGCAGCAAGCATCGTTGTCTTCCAAGTGGGAGGCTGTGGAACCCACCCCTCTGCTCTCAGAAGCCCCTCATCCCAATGCTCTCAGCTGAAACAGAATTTATATTCCCACCCACTACACGAAGCCCTATTCATTTCTAAAATCCATATCAGTCTGCTGATATGCATCAATAAGGCACTGAGTTGCTGGCGGTGAATCCCCTGAGTGTCTGGGGGAGACGTGAGAGTCTCACTGTCTCCTTTTTAAGTCATCACCTCTTGTGCAGGAAGAGCTCTTGTCAGCCACTGGTTCCTAACATCTTTGGTTGCCCTGTAGACATTGAGATATTTAAGAGAAGGCGACACGTTTTCATCTGTGAAAGACAGCGTAACCTCTCAGGGTAAGCTTGGCAGAAGTCAGTTTGAGGACAGTCCAAGAGAAGAGGGACTTTAAAAAGCCTGAAATCGGTGTTGCAAGCCTTTGCAGCGACTGTGTACCCTGTGAAACTAGGGCACTCTTTTAATGCAGTGGTCAGAGCTCCAAGACTCAAATCCCAGTCCAGCACCTCATGGCTGTTCTGTGTGGCTTCTCATCAGTAGTGTGTGGAGTTTAACAGCCAACCCCCAAGGGGTTTGAAATACTGCAAGCACTGATAGATGTATAGAGTCTGGGTACACAATAAATATCTCATACAAAGTTGGTGCCTAAGAGGCTAAGGAGAAACCTCACTGGGTAATGTGTCTGCTGTGCAGGTGTGAGCACTCTGGCTCTGATTCCCTGGACACCCACATAAACCTGAGTGTGCTGGACAGACAGGGCAGCAGCACTGTTGAGGGATGGGTTTGATTGACAGGCCCTGAGTTAATGAATGAGGTGGTAAAATGACTGTGGTTGACTCCTAGCATCTACCTCTCTGCCTCTCAACACATGTGCACACACATGTATATGAATGCACCCATATATATGCAAAGACATCACACACACACACACACACACACACACACACACACACATACCACAAACACATCACACACAAAATAAAGAAAAAATAAATGTAGTCAATGCCTAAGGCTCAGTTGGAAAAGCAGATTTACCACAATGCCCCAGAGAATGATGACTGGGGTGATTTCAGAACCCTCAACCAATGGACTCCAAAGAGTCTCTGTCTTCCCTGAGCAATCATATCACCCACCAGCACATGTAGTTCCCCCACCAGCCAACACTAGTGATCTGTCCATAGAACACTTGCACAGTGTCAGCCCTGGTGACAGTGACCCAGATACACCAAGAAGAAAGGTTAGAGGAGTCCCCACCTCATCGTAGGGCTTTCAGGTTAAGGGCAAACACTTGCAAGGCCAATAAACCAGCATGCACTAGCACACCCTGCTGATATCAAACACAGCCTTATGGTCACATTTGCTTGTGTGCAGTCATAGAAGAGAAGCAGAGAAGAAGACGGTGAATCCAAGAAAAGACCCCGCCACGCTGCAGTCCCTCTGGGCCTCTCTGCTGTCTCTGGCAATGTCACACCCTCATCTTCCCCGCTAGCATTTACTTGAGAACTCCGAGCTTGCAGGGCACCACAGAAGGTGCTGGGGCTGGAAGAAGACAATTGAGACTTGTCTGGGGTCCTCAGGGAACTTATCTATCATTCCAAAAGAGTCATCAGATGGAACATTTTGTCCTAGATACTGTGAAATCACCAGAGTCATCTCAGACTTCAGCTGCAGCTGAAATATATATATATATATATATATATATATATATATATATATATATATATACCTTCTTTATTGACGAGGCTGATGAAAATCTGACATTTTAGATGCCTGGTACCCCTGGCTCCCTAACAATCCTCTTAGTAATTCTTAGGCGCTAACCCCACCATGTCCCACAAACAACATCTACTTTAAACTAACACTTCAAAGCTTGAAATCCTCCAATGAAGTGTGCTTGGCTAGCACAACCATTCTATTCCAGACACCGCCTACATTCTAGAGAGTTCTTCTCTCCCAAGAAGAATATAAGGATTACAAGAGAATAGAAACCGGCCTTTGTCTCTTGGGGTATTACTGGTAGGTATTTCTGCAGTTTGTTCCTTCAACAAAATACTTAAAAGAGCCTACTGTCTACCAGGTCTACCTAAGTGGATTTAAAAAAAAAAAACAGCAGCAGTGAGTGAAATAGACAGAAGAATCCACCCTCCCACAGGCCCCTCCCACAAGTGTAACATGTCGTCTAAGTGCTGCCAAGGTTTGACACCAATTTCTAATTCTTTCCTGTTTGAGCTTAGTGATTGACTGTGACATCTGGACAGAGGAAAGATGAGATATGCTCAGTCCAAAACCAGACAAACACCTCTGTGGATTTAACAAAAGTCAGCAAAGCTCAGCAGAGTGATACACTGCCAAGGGAAAGTGGTTCAACTCTTTCTGTTGCAATGCCCCCAACAGACATTGTACTGGCATCAGGACAGGCTCAAGGGAAGAGCCACACACCTGCCTCCCTGCTGTACCAGAGAGCCTATTTTTACACTGAGACTCCCTCAACTGTTGACTCAAATACAGAACCAATCTGTGTGTACTGCTTAAAGAAAAGTATTTTCTTTAAGATACCAGTGTCCCCTGCAGCAGAAAGCATGATGGATGCCACTTGCTTGCTTGCTTACTTGCAGCCTCAGGCCCAGTTGGCTTTTATACACAGTCTGGGATCACTTGGCAAGGGAAAGATGCCACCCACAGTAGGCCCTCCTATGTTGGACAACAGTCAAGACAATTACTCACGGAGCAACCTGATGAGGCATTTGCCCAATTGAGACTCTTTTATGGGGTGCTTCTAAGCTGGATCAGGTTGACAGTCAAAGCTAACTATGGCAGTAACAATTGCTAACTTAGATAACAATCAGTACATTGATATAATATAAGACCAATAACATAACATAAAGCCTATCATGTTTTCTATTTAAAGATGAATGTTTTGTGGTATGTCAAACACAGCTATTAAAAGTTGTTAGGAAAAAAAAATAATGGTGGAGACCAACAATAACCTTGTCACATAACCCTTGTACCTAGAAAGACCCCTACCTAGAAATGGATCTTACATTTGTGTGACCTGGTTGAACTCAGAAGTTTGTTTTAATCATCTGGGTTTCTGGAAGATGCCAATGGGTCACAGGGTAAAGCTGAAACTTCTGCCCACCATCTAAGCTATACTCAGGACCACAAGTACCCAAAGACATTCTGTTTCCTTTCTTCCCACTGAAAATGATGAGAAAGCGAATACCTAGGAGACAATAAACATATCCACAGAAGTCGTAGGTACCAGCCACTGTAATCTGCCCAGGTCTCTGTCTACAGAAGGAGAACGGTAGGTATTCAAGAACTAGAACACACAGGAAGGAAAAACAGCCTGGCAGAGGCTGGGAGGTGTGCAGGTTCCAGTTGGCTCACTCCAAGATCTCCCAGAATTCTGCAGAAGTGATTTCCAGGATGTTTGGTTCTTAATTAGAGATGCCAAAGACAGAAAGGAACAAACGCTCTAATTGATATTGGAAGCGTAATGAAGCTGACAGAACAAAAGGTTGAGGATACAGCAGTGTGTAGCCCCGGCCAGCAAGAAATACATGACACATCTCCAACAATAAAAGTCCAAATTACTAGCATAAAGAAGGACAGAATTAGGCAATAACAGCCAAACTGCCTGACAACTTATTCTTAGCTGCATGGCTCCTGGCAATGGGGGGAAGAAAGGAAATTCATGCCCCAAAATAGACTAACAGCGGGGCCTTTTTATATGGAGTGTGTGTGTGTGTGTGTGTGTGTGTGTGTGTGTAGCATTGAAAAAGGAATAGAAATGGCTTTAAAACTCTTTTGATTCTTTTTCTTCTTCTCTCCATGTTCTTTCAAGTAAAATTCGCATCAGTCTGAGGCAGGTGGATTTGGGTTTCTAATGACTTCAAACAACAAGGAAAATAACAGTTGCTTGTGCAGGAATTCATCCTCCTCCTGCCAAATCTCTTCCACCCACCCCTGCCTGTCACACCTGGCCAGCTCCCTGCCTTCTGAAGAGTGATGTCAACTCAAGTGTGTCTCCCTAAGGAGCCCCCCCCACCCCCCCCACCCCCCCCCCCGCCGCTCAGAACAAGCCTGCCTTCCATTTAATCCGCTCTGTAAGCCCAGGTACATAGGGGAACTTTGATCACACCGCCTGCTGGAAGTGGCATGCCCTGACCCAGGTAAAGCTGCTACCATGGGGCATGCTGTCATTTCCCATGGGCTTCGGTGACCAGCTCCCCACACGGCTCAGCAAGTCACAGAACATTTCATCCTTTTCTCTGACATGCACCTCCTCACCTCTTCCTCTCCCACAGACCAACTTCTTCAGAAGCAGAAACCTTCCCTGGGGTAGAGAAGGCTTTAAAATGTTAATGCCTTTTGATTAGCCTTTTAAGGTCACATTATTGTGAATCTACCTGATACCTGTAGACTGGGAATGTAATTATGGCAGCCAAAAGTTACAGGAGGCATCTTCAAGACCCGAATGAATTTTTATCTCTTTGTGAGTGTGAGAATCTGTCCACTGTGAATGATGATAGGTTCCTGTGGTTGGTTCAGGAAGATACTGGCATAGAACCTGTTGTGGTTTGAATGAGAAATGTCCCTCACAGGCTCACATATTTGAACACTTGATCCCCAGCAGGTGGCGCTCTTTGAAGAAATTGTGAAACCTTTAGTAGGTGGAGACTTGCTGGAAGAAGTGTGTGACTGGGAGTGGACTTAAAATTCTATAGGCTTGCCCCATTTGTTATTCTCTCTCTGCTTCCTGACTGCTGATGTGATGTGACCAGTCAGCCTCATGTTTCTGACACTATGCATTCCCTGCCATTATTGACCCTATCCCTATAAAACAATGAGCCAGAATAAACCTTCTTCTTTTAGTTGCTTTTGTCATAGTGTTTCATTATAAGAACAGTTAAGAAACCAAGATATTATACAGCCGCAGACACAAAATAAATATGAAACCACCACTCAGAAAGATAGATGCCCAATGATTAAATTATAACGATGATATAGAAACTGCACTTCACTTCCATTCTCTGAAGACCTTTAATGAAGGAAAAACAAAGCACACAGGGTAGCCTGGAGAGGAGGGCCCCTTCCCAAGTAACTCAACTCCTAATCCTGAGGACCTGTGAGTGTATTCTGTTACAGCAAGATACCAGGGTACCCAAGATAGAGATTCAAATCCTAGCCTCCAATGAGGGAGACCTTCTTTAGAAAACAAGATTTCTGCAGAAAGAAGCTTAAAGGTCTAGAAAAAAAGTCATCCCATGTTGGAATGGCCCTTAAATTCAATGACAAACCCATGTATAAGAAAGGTCATATAGAAAAACAGTGATATGCTCACACAACAATGAAGACAGCAGGTGAAACTACAAGAGCCATGGAATGCCAGGAACCACTTTTCCAGTGCTTCTTGGAAATTCAGGGTAACTTGGACATTATAAACATCTACCTCTTTCAGGCACCTGGTTTAACAGTAATTTTTTACATCAGCTCTTGAAACAATGTATTGGACATTGTCTACTTGCCCCAGACATGGAACTAACAGTAACTCAAAGTCCAACTTGGTGAATCAGTGAATTTATTGGGATTATTACTTATAAGAATATGGGTGAATTACTTATAGGAGCAGAAAGATAGCTATTTCACCACAGCCTAACCCCAGCATGGGTGACGGCTCACAAAAGCTGGGAACCTGGAGCAAAATGCACAGTCTGCAGGCAGCTCAGTGGATTAAAGAATGTCCCTTCCTGGTTGATCAGTTGGTCTGTGTCTCTTTCTCAGGAAACCATGTTGACTTCTGCTTCTTTCAGGCTTCTTGTCTGAGTCTTTTAAGCATCTCTACTGGTCTGTGATGGTCTCTCAGCAGTCTTTACTGCTAATATCCTCTTGGAAAGGAGGGGCCTAATGGATCTGGTCAATTTCAGGAACTTCCTGAAGCTATTTTGAGTTGATTACTTCCTGTTTCAATGAGTTACCCTGCAAAATGGAGTCTCCTACCCAAACCCCCATGTAAATGTTAAAGATGTTTATAGTGAAATATGGGAGAGCCAGATTTAAAGAAGCATTGCAATGATGGAATCAAAAAAAAAAAAGAGGAGGGCAAGCCATAGAGAGAACAGAGGCAAGAGGATGTAAGAGGGTGTTACCCTGTAAGGCTTTCAAAATGGAGGAGGGGACATGAGCTAAGAAGATGGGTAGCCTTAAGTCTAGAAGAGCCATGAATGATTCTATCAACATCTTCCAGAAGGAACACAGCCTTGCCAACATCCTTTAGAGTACAGCTTACAGAATAGGATAACAAATGTGTGTTTTAAGCTGTTAATTGTTACAGATTCCGTAGAGATAGATGTGAGGACCTTAACTCCCCTTCAGGTGTGGCTATGGGTTTAGGGTTATTAAACTTCTGAGAGTGCTAATGCCTTATCAGTACCTCCAGGGGTTGGTGTTTTATTTGGTTTGGTTTGGTTTTAATATCCTAAACAGTAAGGAGAAAACCACTTAGCCCCTTAAATAGCAGCTGATAGGATACCTCCCTTGTGCTTAGAGTGGGAGCTGTCTGTCAGCCAAGCTGCCCCTTCTCCCAACATTTTACCACCACTGGGGATCCTGAGCCCTGGTTGCAGAGACCAGTCCAGCCATAGCTGATGCCACAGTCACTGCTCCTGTCTCAGCCACAAAACCTCCAAGCAGCTAGTACAAGCTTTGGAAGACTCTACTCTGAGAGAACCAAGCCACAATGTACCATAGGTGACCCAGTTCCCTGGAGTTACCCTCACCCAGGACACCAGGACAGTAGGAGGCATGTCTTCCTAGAATCTCAGCAACAAGTCTCACTAATGTAATACAAAGCTTGTGACTGGCCCTTAGGGAGGTCTTATGGCTAATGAAGTTAGAATCTGAGCATCTGCCAGACTGTAACAACAATCCACACAGGCATACCTACCTTTCATCTGGTCACAGGAGCAGGATGATACCTGCTAGTTTGGGAAGCATCTCTCCCATGCACCTCTCTCTTTCCTGGTGTGGCACTATCAGGACGCCAAAGGCCCCTCCTCTCCACCATTCTTCTGCCCCAATGTGGTCTCTATCTCAGGTACAGTGGAACAGAAATGGTTGTTGGAAGAATAGACAAACACCTAGAGCATCCAGCCACAGCCACAATTACAGCAGCAGCAGGCAGGGAGCCAGATGAAGAATTCTGAGCATCCCCGAAGCCGAGGACCCAAAACACAAAGCTAAGAGCATGAAAGAGCAGCAGCGTTCCAGAGAGTGTATAAAGGCAGAGTCTGGAAGAAGCCACAACTTTAAAAGATGGTTAGAGTCTTAATAAGTGGAGAAGCTGAGAGTATAGAAGAAGATGAAGGCTGTGAAGATGCAAAGGTGGTCACTGAGGGAATGAGGATCCCAAGTTGCAGTCATGAGAAGAGACTGAGAGCATTGCCAAGAGTTAAGGAACCAAGGGTCCTGACGACCAGAGCTCAGGAGCTAGACCTCCAGCCCAAGAGCCCAGGAATGAGCCTCTGCCTTGAACATCTACAGCATTGAGCCTCTGACTTCAAAAGTGATGTACTACTTGCATAGACCAAACACTGTGAGTTTCCTTTGGTTGTACAGTTTTATGTAATCAGTCCCCAGATTCACCATTGAGACTTTAGCACCAACAGATTTAACAGTAGTGGGTCAGTTGCCCCCGCTTGGGATAATTCAGTGGCCCTCTGAAGACTTCCACCAGAAGACATGAACGAGAGAAATCAAAGGCAGCCACCCTCAAATCTGGCTTCTCCAGGTTCTTCCAACACTCTCTTTAAAGTAAAGAAAAGTGCCTTTTCTTACTCCAGAACATTTGCTTACAGCTCGTATTTAAAAAAAAAAAATAACAATAATTTGTCTTAGACTGCAGAAATGGCTTAGTCAGTAAAGTGCTTGTCACACAAGCATGCAAACATGAGGTTGAAGTCCTGAAACCCACGTAAAAACCAGAACATTACAGGCATGCACCTATAACCCAGTGTTGCAGAGACAAAGATAGGTGGCCTGCTTAGCTGAATTGCTGAGTCCAGGGTTTGAAGAGAGGTTATGTCTTAAACACGATAGAAAGCAATTGAGAAAGGCATCCAGTGTTAACCTATGGCCTCTACATGCATGCATATACATGTTTGCGCACGCGCACCCACACACACACACCCACACACACACATATACATTCACACACTCATACCCGTACACCTCCCTGGGCCACACATGGCCCTAGGGCTGCCCCTCTGTTGCTCTATAGTGAGCCACAGATGCATTGTCAAGTGCCTACAGACAGCAAGCCTGGCTGCTGGACTACCTGTTGAATCTTATCGCTAGTAATAAAGGTCAAGGCATCTCACAGACATCACACACACAAACACACACAGAGTCATACACACAGAGAGACACATGTAGACAGACATAGAGGAAAAGACACACACATAAACACACAGACACATATAGTTAGACACGCAAATACACGTAGGCACACATTAATATATACACACAATAACACACAGAGACACACATTACACTCACACAGTTACAAATATGAGGCTGTCTCCCGCTTTCTTTAGTTTGTGTTAGCTCCTCCACTCTCACCAGATGCAGAGGGCATCTGGCCCTTTTCCAGCTATTTATACCCCCCCAGACTCTGTTCCGTGAAAGTCACAAGGTCACAGAAGTGAGCCTGTTTGTCTCCAACGAATCCCGTTTCTCCAGACTCCACACTTGACTTGCTCCTCTAAGTCCCAGACCCGATGTGTAGAAATGGCTCAGAGACAGATACACAGATCGCTCCACAGAGTGATAATGACTCTGTCGGTGTCGCAGCAACCCCTGGGGTGACACTGTGACCGGCACACAGCCCCTTCGACAACTCCATCCATCCTCAGGCTGCAGCAAAGTGTATTGCAAACACAGACAGAGAAGCCATAGCAAATGCATCAGAGCCACTTAATTAAATCCCAGGGTTGCCAGCAAAGCCTGTCTGAATGCAGCCCTGGGCTTGGGGATCTGACAACTCACTCCATTTGGCTCCTCTAAAGAGTGGAGCCTTCTTCATGAGACTCCCATGGGGGAAACAAAAAAAAATAATAACTGTCATCTTCTAAAATATATCCTTCAGGAAGGGCAGAGAGTGAGCTCATTTCTGTGCAATGGGAGTAAGTACAGAGGTTACAACAATAGGATACGTGAATTTGATAACAGTTTTCTGCAGGAGACTTCTCCAGAGCAATGAACAAGGATTTCATCCTGCAGGGCTCCACGAGGCTCCTGGGAGAGACCCAAAGGCTCAGGGGAAACAGAGCAAGTCATTCGTGTGAGCCCATGACAACATAGGCATTCAGACACCACCTGCCTAAGCCTCCGTCGATGTCTCATTTTTCTTGAACGACACGGAGACAGAAAAACGAACATACTAGGCTGGAGACATGGCTAAGTGTGTAAAGTACTTACAGTGTAAGTACAAGGACCTGAGTTCAGATCCCCAACACTAGCATAAATAACCAGGTATGTGCTGTGGCCTTATGAGTCAAGCTTGAGGAAGTGGAAACAGGAGGATTCTTTGGGGGCTTGCTAGCCAGCTGGTCTAGACAAATCAGGAAGCATCTGCTTCAGTCAGGTACCGGTCTCAAGAATAAGATGGAGCTCCATGTGCACTCTCAGATGGACACACAGCTCTCGTGTGTGTGTGTGTGTGTGTGTGTGTGTGTGTGTGTGTGTGTGTGTACACACACTGTCAGACTCAGGACTTTCTAGACTCAATGTAGAAGGCTGAGGTTTGTTTTTTTAATCTGGCTTGCCCACAGAACACAAGGATTGCCAGGAGTCCTGGGGTGAAGCCATATTGCAGGTTTTAAACTAGTCTGCCTTTGTCTTTGGGGATAATTCATGCCCTATGCCCAGGAAACAAGTTATGCCATACTGGAGACTCCTGCAGCTTCATGACTGTTCAATTAGACTTTATGGCTCCATCCTTCTTTATCAGATACTTTGGACCAAAACATGGTCCCATGCAGGCCACACAGAGACAGCATCAACCTACTCCAGACTTTCCCTTGCTAGCCACCAGAGAGTGTCGAAGACTGACACCAAGGGCTATTGAGGTGGTTCAGCAGGTAAAGGACCCACCTCCCAGCATCATGACCTGAGTTCAAATCCAGGAATCCACCCAGTGGGAAGGAGAGAAAGA